>NW_027272293.1:580000-1079071 GCF_040938485.1 Diadema antillarum | reverse complement strand
CATCAGTTTGTGTTTAGTAACCACTATCAATGTATACCAAATTATTTCGTGCTCCAGTTTGGCATACAGTACATAGCAGTTGTGGTTCATGCCACTTGATTCAGAGCACACCACAAATGCAAAGTCTTTTCATACATCTCCTCCCCCCCCCCCCCCCCAAAAAAAAAAAAAAAAAGATTAATAAAAGTAATAGCTAAATACATAGAATTTTATACAAAATAAATTTTAAAAATGAAATATAATAAACTAGCAGGTTCCTCTGCAAAGGCAATACAATATGTCACTCTGATACCCCCCATTTCTGGAGTGAATTCTTTCTGCTTTATTTGTCTCACACACTTCTTCATTCTCTGTCTGTGCCTCTAGTTAACATGGACTTCTGTGACCCATACAAAGCTAGTCACACACTTTGCACACACACATCCACACACATGCAAAAAAAACCAACAACAAACAAACACAAAACAAACTACACAAACCGCACACTCATAAACATGGAGCATTCAAACCTTTAGCTGCCTTACCAGTACTCTAAACGTGTTAGAGCACACTAACAAAGTCATAATTAACTGACTAGAAGTAATTGAGCATCAGTGATACCAGCCAACTGGCATACTTACACCCCCTTGAGGAACTGAATGTAGTCATTCCAGATGGGGTAAGAGAAGATGTCCATCCCCATCTTGTCCAGGGCGAAGTCGTATGCCTGTGCCATCTTCTCCCTGTAGGACGATAGACTCCCTTTGGTCTCTTTGACGTAGGACAGGTAGCACTTCCACAGGTCGATGTTCATCACCTTCATCAGGCATCGTTGAAACAGCTGGAAGCAAGACCAATCACAACCAGCAATTGAGACTGAGACTTACAAGATTTATAGGTTGTTATATTTAAAGGTGTTTCATGCAGCCAGTTCCATATAGTGCTTGATTTCTATATTTCCAACTAGGCATAAAATTACCATTGAGTCTTTCCTTGCAGTCCAAGAACATTAAACTCCAGCTACATGGACATCATTCATTTTACTATAATCATATCAAAGTCATCTCTAAAGATCAAAGTTTCAACATTCTGAAATATCCTTGCTGCTTTTTTTTTCTTGTGAATAAAACACAACCGTCATTCTTAAGCTTATATCAAGATACATGTACAATCCTTTATAAATATTAAAAGATTTCCATTCATGACACCTTTTGTTTTGTGAACATATGAGGATAAGTCTAGCCCTACATTCATGCCACTAGTATCTGTTCATTTTAAATTCTTACCATCAACATACTTTGGCCTTTATATCACTGCTATTAAATTTCTATCCTAAGCTTATTTACCCGACACCTTCACATTAAACAACGTCATAATTACATCGCATATTTTCCAGAGGTTGTGACATGCTCAGTACATAGCCTGGCTCTTATTACCGCAATCATCACTCTGCCTCAGACTAAAAGACTTAAGAGTGAAATATTTGACCTTTGTCATGTTATTTTTTGAACATAATAACCATATAGACGTAGTGGTTCTTAATGTGTGGTATCAAGCACAAGTAGATGCAACTCAACTCAAAGCTCAACTAAACTCTTAACTTCACATCATTGCAACAAGTGTTGGACTGGATTACTTTCCAATGTACCTAACACTCCAAATAAAAATGTTCATGTGAAGCATTCAAAGTGAGCAAAGGACACAAGTATGAAATGAAAAAGAATTTTACTAACCTTTTCCACTCTCTCATAGTTCTTACTCTTCATCTGCAGGTGAAAAGGTGGAAGTACCACAAATTTGATCCTCAGTAAAACTCGACAGCAATTTAGAGAGACACTTTAATATTTTTTTCCGGGAATAGCCGCTGGACGACATTGCTATGATGAAATTTACATTTTTGCATATATGTTCTGATGACATATGAATAAATGAAACATTAACATCAATAGACAATTGAGCTTAATAAACAAATAAGTTTGAAGAGAAAATAAATGAATAATAATTCACTGACATATTAATGAATTGAAAATGAATATCAAAATCCAACAAATCTATGAATCATTAAACAAATAAATTCAGTTATTTTAATACAGCATACTTGCATATTAAAATACAAATATTTTTTGTCTTTTTGATTGAGATCAATAATCAAAGATTTTCTTCAGAGCATGCTCTCAATACATTATATAAAAGCATAGCAAACATATTTCGCAAAAATTCCCCATAGTTTAGCCTCACAGCTACACTTATACTGTACTTCAAGTACTGTGGCCGCAGAATGGGGGGGGGGCACTACTTTTTTGCTCTGCAGAAAAAAAAATAGGGAAAAAACACCACACCCATGAATTTCCCAAAATGGGTGGGGGCATTGACCTTGATCCCCCCCCCCCCCCCCCCCCAATCCCACAGCCTGCCCACCCTGAAAAACATTCCAGGGCTCCTAATGTATACTTTAAGGTGCTACATAAGCATTTGCCTGATTGCCCGGGGCAAGTTAAAATCAAAGTCGAGCAAGTGTTTTGGAACATTGACTTTTTAAAAAAATGCTTGCCTGAACTGGGCAAGCAAAAAAGATGTGAAGCCACCTTTTTTATGTATATTCCTCACTACAAATTCACAAAGTCAACCACACAGAGACCCAAAGATAATGACAGTAAGTAATGCAACACACTTTAATTTTATTTCAAAACTTTCCAACACTTATATGAAGAAGCCCCAAAGCAAAGCAACACCGATACTCGATAGAACCAAGTTTGTTACTTTATTGTGTCAAAGTGCGTGAATCAATGTGTGCTGTATATTCAAATGATAAGCCCTGGACTTACATAATTTTCTTAGATTTTGGACTTTCTTTTCAGGCAAGTACAATTCATGTTTCGGCAAGTGTTCTGCAACAATTTGAATATCTGCTTGCCCGATCAGGCAAGTGATAAAACAATAGTTATGTAGCACCCTGTACTGTGTTTCTAAGATAGCTCTTACTAGGTGTATTTAGTTTTCGACTTTGAAAACAAGTGATGAGTTATAAGAATGGGCAGTGGTCCCAGACTTGATGTGTTGTTGTTCTTTTCCTTCTATTTTTTCTCTTTCGTTCTCTGTGGGAGGGGCGTGGGAGGGGCGTCCCCCCCCCCCCCCCCCCCCCCCCACCAGTAGGGAGTTTTCTTGCTTTGGGATGAGAAATTGTGCAATTTGGCACATACCTGAACAAAATTATGCTTGCATATATCTTTAATCTGTTTGAATCTAAAATGAATGAAAGACTGTCATGAAAGACATCACATTGGCTACTTATTATGAGTAAATTTTGGTCAATGGTGAATGAGTTTAGAATGTATGACTGGTGTGACTTAGTAGGGTCCCTAGATGACACAATACTTTGGAGACCTCTTTGGATTATTTATTTTGAATAATAAACAATCATAATAAGACACAGCCACATATGTAACATCTTCTAGCCATCAAATCAGAAAAAGGAAAAAGTTACTTTACACTCAGTTTAGCATTAGTGGGCATGACCTATGTTTATTTATTGATTTATGTTTGTGTTGCTGTTTTTCTGGGAGGCATGAGAAAATGATTGCTGGGTGGGTGAGCATGAGATGAGTCGCTTGGGAGTGAGACTCACGACATAGACATGAGACTTGGTAGATCTTCACTTTCTCTTTGTCAAACCTAAACCCATCTTCCTTTGTTGGATAATGTGACATTTGTTTGAACAAAAATGTTTCCCCATGGGAGAATATGTCTGTCTCATGAGAAGATATTACAAAGATATTGCCCTTTACAGGTGTCATATTACATTTGACATCCCGGATGGAGTTATATTTTGCCCAAGAGATTATATTTCCCTGAGGCGTGCAGTGCTACTTAAGGGAAAATATTGTCTTGAGCAAAAAATATAACTCCCTAGGAACTGTCAAATGTTGTATTACAATAATAGACAAAGTAATGTTTGTTATATCATAAGGTCTACATAAATACCCACTCTAGTCCCATCGACAGTCAGTCAAATTCTGGAATTATTATATTACCAGACCTTCGCTGCATTATTTATATGATTGCATTCTGACCAATCACCAACCAGTATTTCTGTAGACCATAATAATATCACATCATAGTCCACTGTCACATGATGTTCATCTAACCTCCAAATAATATTTGACCGACCCATATGGTATTACCACAGCAAGCCTAAGACAGACAGTTTTACAAAGCAGAGCAAAACAAATAAAAATAAAATCTAGTGCCACAATGCTAACCAAACTTTTTGTGAGAGGGAAATTCTGCAACAGCAAAAAGCTACTCTGAAAAGAAAGACTCTGATTGTAAAAGCACAACAGTGAAATTTAATTGAAGTCCAGCTATAGGTAATGTTAAGAAATTTTGAGACATGCTCATTTTTGCAAAACAGTTCTCGAACAGTTTATTTGAATATGTGAGTGACCTGTGTCATCACCCCACAATTTTTCTATTGAAAATTGTGTCCCTCCCCCTTGCCCTGTTCCTCCCCCCCCCCAAAAAAAAAGAGACTAATAAAAGATTTTCTGCAATAGAGGTGTAAAATACATGTATAATGTTGTTCCTGACTGAATAACTTCACAATAATAACCAGTCAGATATATATTTTTTATTTGGATTTGTGACTTGGGCATAATATAACCATTTTGTGAGAATTAGCAAGTTCATTACTTCCCCCATTTTGTTGCAGAATAAATATCTTATCAGATTTTGATCAAATTTTCACTGTTGTAATAGTAAAATCTTACTCTTTCTTTCAGACAAACTTTGAACCGGTACGGCTTTCCTCCATTACTGTGGATTCTAGTGTCCGAGTGTCGTCTGACCTTATTTATGTACAGCGCGCTCACGTTATGACGAACACGGTCACAACGAAATTCCATTTACAACGAAGCAAAATTTCAGGTCGCAACATGATATCCGCTCTCTGTTTTTTCATTGTTATTTGTTTGGTTATACCGAAATTCTGATATAACAAAGAAAACTGCCAGTCCCAAGGACTCCGTTAACAAGAATCCACTGTACCATGTTGTTGTTATTGTTGTTACCGTTCCTCATGCTCCTGAGCTGATTAGGTATTTGTGGCTTATTGTATCTTGGAAAAAAGAAATGCAGTAATTCCTCCAGATATTTATTTGGGTCATATTCATGCTCTGACACCGACTGCAGGAAATTACAATTATGAGCAAAACTCCTGAATATTATGTAATGCTATAAAATACAACTCTGAAATTCAGAGTAGTCCATGATGTGTTGGACATTTTTCAAAGTTGCAAATCAAGTCTCCATAATGACTAATGAATAGAATACTTAGCAAATGAGAACCAAAAATAACCTCTTGCTCCACATAAGTCTTCCAGTAGCGCCCAGAGTTTGTGAACGTTGCCACCAGAAGCTCATACAGCGTCCGTGCCTTCTCCACCGGTTGGTTCTAGAATCAGACATCGAGGGAAAACAGAATCGAGGGGAAAGGAGCAATGGTTTAAGAATACTCCTTTGTAGAGTGGCTCAATTTCTTGTCACATGTCAAAAGTGCCAAGAAGAGACTTTTAAAGTAGTTTAATGTGTGTTGAACATGCTGCGTTTGAATGTGCAAGTATAAAGGGTCGTTATTTCAGTCTCTATCTATGTATCTACACCATGGAAATGAAATGCTTGTTGACAAAGACAGTTGAAGAGTAGAAAAAGCAGAAATAGCAGGAAGGATATCTCATCTACACATCAAAAAGATAATGAAAGATAGATAAGGAAAGGAAGGTAAAGGGTACAGGCACAAGAATCTGAACAAAGGAAGATTAAAGCTTGTTGTCAGGGTTTTATTTGGATGTGCAATGCATATCATGCAACTGTAAAGTGTTCATCTGTCACAAAGTGTAACACGTGTGTCAATGCAGGTGATTCATTGTAACTACACTTTGTATTTGAATGCATTCATGTAAGATAGCATCCTACATTCATTGTATTCATGAAACAATGTTTAGTGGGTGATTGCAGGTGTAATCTCTTGGTATCAAGATACATTTGACACTGTCAAAGCATTCAGTAGTGTGTAACACACACTTAAACAACTGACACTGAATACAGACATGTAGAGGTGAGCACATTTCTAAAAAGCACAACAAAGTCATACAGTCATTAATAATTATTCCTTTTAATACCATTCAAGAATACCAATATTTACCAATTGTATTAATTACTTATTTAAAGACAAAAAAAATTTGAAGGCAAAGAATGGGGTAAATTAAACAAGTGAAAAAAATATATATATTTACTGGACAATTTTACTTGTACCTAATTCCTCAGATACGTTTGTATCACTAAACATATTTGCTTGCTTATCGTCGAGAAATTTCTTGGGCATCATAAAACATCCAGTGTAGATTTCTTCCGTCTTCAATTTCTCCTCTTCGTGTGCCCTGCATCATATCTGGGGTGGTTTGAATTTCTAATGAAAACCTCCACTAAATAATGACTTAAAGTAGTTGCAGTGCAAATTAGAATTATTTTTACATACCCTTATCATCTGATTTTCATGGTTTGTTTGTTTTTTCACATAACTTTTCAGGGTTTACACAAATAAATTCCTAGTATATCATTCAAATAAGCAAATTTATTATTACAAAAACAGAGCTTGTGAGAAACCATTCTTGTTGAAAATCAACATTTAAATTTATGAAACACTAAAGTAAAGGAGTCAAAACCAAACATGAAGGAATGGAGTGACACAAATAACACTGGAAATGAAGTCTCACTTTATATGTACCACTTCATTTCTTATACATTTACATTCTCATGATAAAGGAAAATATATTGTCACTTGTCATTTACAAAAAAGAAGGAGAGGTAAATACAATTGTAACTTGATATTAACATGAGAGAACACAAATAACGACACAGAAGTAAAATTCTTTTATGACAAATTTATTTCTTTCTCATTTCTGTTACGTTGCTGCATCTTCACCTCAATGTACACCCACTGATAGTGATAAAACCAATAGCTCAATTCAAAACCTTGTATTTAGGAAGTAAGAGACACACAAATGCAAAGAAACACAACACAGAAAACATGTTTCAATGTGTTTTATTCGGGATAAATACATATTCTTTTATTTTCTTTCTTTTTAATTGTTCCTTCACTGTTTGTGTGTGCACCTTTGTGTGGTTCCATTACTATAAATTCTTACCTGGGCTTCTCGTAATAGAATATTCCATGCGTCCGTATCAAAAGAATACACTTCAATTTTCCTTTGGGCTTTCTTGACTTTCTCAGGCACATAGCCCCATCCCTATCACGTTGGAAATGGAAAAAGAAAGGAAAAATATTATGTTAGCATTGTCACTACTGTTTGGCATTTCAAAACTGGCACAAGAGCTTGGGGAACACACACATCATCCTCACATTCCAAAAAGAATCACACTTCATATATGAGATTAAAGGTTAAGAATCTACCTTGTACAACTACTGTATATGCCAAATATTTCACAAGGTTTTAATTTTTCGCGAATTTTGCGAGTCAAGTGCTATTCGCAAAATTAAAGACACGCAAAAATATTGACTCTGATCCTGATGTGAATGTGACGTACGCATGTACATTTCTCTGTTCAGTACAGGACCCCACGATCGCGAATTTAACCACTCGCGAAATCGTCGGGAATTCCCGATTCGCGAAAATTTAGACTCACGAAATATATGGCCCATACAGTACAAAATATGCACTAAACACATGATCTTCACACACACAATTGTCTATGGAGTGTCCAAAGCCTATTTCTGCATTGCTTCCATATCGATGAATCCATAAAGTTCAATATGATTTTGAACTATTTCTTCACATTTGAAATTTGCATACAGGGTTGTGTGTAACACGTTTAGCATAATGTACACATCCATTAACATCTACTTGCAAACAAGAAAGTTTTGGTTGCATCATTTAATTATACAATGTGAGTTCGCAGCATCCCCTTTTGAAAGACACTTTATTTGGGTTCTGCTTTATATCTTGATCTCTCTTTTTTTTTTCTACTTTTTATCTATGTATTTTTTGACAAAGAGTGTCATTATTTAGCAACCCTATCTTAAGTAAAAGGCATTGCTGGACTTGGAAATGATGTGTCTACCTGCAATGAACTTTTCCTCAGGCTAAAGTATTCTAAATACAAGGTAAAACACTGTATTGGCTTGACAATTGGCACACCCTGTTGCATTCAGTTTATTCAAATGTCTGCCAGAGAAAATGCATTTTGTAAAACTTTTTTTTTTTCTTGTGTACCAATCACCTTTGGGAAGTTATTCTTTAAGCTTTTGTGGGAAGCGTAATGAAGGATCATAACAAAACACTACAAAAACCTAATGCTTGGCATACTAACAAGGAAGCCTTGGCTGTAAACGAATTGAAGACCAATGGATATTAATTCTGGTACCGAGGACACGTCTGTAAAAGTCTTTATGATTTGGTCTGCAAAACCTACACCACATTCTGCACAAGTACAACTGTAAGTGTTGTATTGATCAAATTACCCATCAATTAACACAGATTTAAAGCCAAAGTACACAAATGGGACACACACACACACACAAACACACATTTATTTTGAGAGATACTGTTGGAAAAATGTTTTGATTAATTGATGCTAGACATTTACAATTTGCCTTTGGATGGTATCCAAAACTGTTTTTAACTAAATGAATTCATTTCACAAATGAACCAACTGAGATGAGTAAAGTACACCTATCAACAAGAACAACAATAATAATAATAATAATAATAATAATAATAATAATAATAATAATAATAATAATATCTACAGGGCTATGCTTGTGTGCACAATTCTGACATAAGTATAAAAAAAGTAACACTGAATTTGAATTACATGTATAGTTATATGCTATCAGCATGGTGCTCAACCAAGCCAAGCAAAATGGAAGACAATGTTACAGTACTTCAACGGCTGACTCTGATAAAATTTAATTAATCTGGTTTTGTAGTTAAGAATGAACAGAGACAGAGAAACACTAATATCAATCTTGTGAAACAAATGACTGTACTGTCATTTCATCTTCTCTTCAATAAACTGCTTATTGGGTAAATCATGGATAGCATTTTCAAATTATAGCAGTCACATGCAAACCCAAGCTCTTGTGTCATAAACGTAAAGTATGGACATAAGAAACACAACGAGCAATAATTGACACAGTGATAAGATCTTGAAAGAGCACAGAATTTAAACATGATTTATTTTGATATAAATAATGAAATTACCAAGTTGTAAATAATATGGACTTGAGAAAGTCAACATACAACAAAATAAGAAAAACGGAAGAAAACTTCTGGAATATGAAATGGGCAGCTAAGTTAATCATCTTGAAAACATCATTCAAATATGTACAATTATATGTACATGACATGACAGATAATCAATAAATAGAGCCGAGTACAACTGTAGATACAGCAGTGTGTACTTCATATCATCACATTAAATGAAGCTGTAATTCCCTTTATAATCTATACTGTAGGATTATACTACCAAAAAATGTATTTTAAAGTGCAATATGCATACAAAGATGGTAAAGTCTGTGTTCTTTTAATGCTCTTTTGATGACAAATTGGTTTAAGGAAGTCAGTTTCAACTAGAATTAAATATAATTTTAATCAACATTAATGTTAGTATTACTTTCTACAAGTCTATTTGTAAAGTCTTATACCTAAAATGTATTGTTTCCAAGACTTTATCTATAAAACTATTTTGTTACAATAGTCAGCATCAATATTTCATGCAGACTGACTACATGTACATAACAATATATGCATGTCTACACACTTGACATACAGCTGTACACTTCTAATGAGAATAAATTACACCAACATCACCTTATTTTTTTTCATCAGACTCTTTGATCACAATTACTGATAAAATAATGAATCAAAACATGATACATTATTTGATTAGAATAGCTAAAGTGTATCTTTTTTTCTTACTCATTGCAAGTACATGGATATGAAGCAATGAAATGAATGTTTTTCACTGCAAGGGAACAATGTATTACAGATAAATGCAAAGCAAAACTTATTCTCAAATTTGTTAGTCTGCTGTATTATATTCATAATGTGCACCATACATGATTACAACGTTAAAATACATTTCATTATTATGCTGAATACCTACATTCATAAATGTGCATCGTACAAGATTAAAATGATAAAATACATTCCATTTTTACAAGACTGATTTCAACATCTTAGAAAACATAATGAATAACCAACAACTTACAATTACATTACTGCCTAAAAAGGACATACATGTGTACTGCACACAGTAACGATCTGCAGCTTTATCCCCTATGCTCTTTTCAGCTGACAATGTACTGTACAAGTATTCATTGGCTGTTCAACATCCCCAAAATAAGATTTTGCTTACAACAGCCTTGAGCACATCAATATTCTCCATGCATTAAGCAAATACTCACATTAAATGTCATATACCAGGTATGTATAATTGAGAAGAACTCACATGAACAAGAAATTAAAGGAAATCTTGTGAATATGAATGACCCTTTGACATCTTATTTTCAGCATGAAACACTTTTTTTTTTCTTTCTCTCTCTCTACCCAATGCAGAGCATGGAACAGCCATAATAACTACTGTATTAACATACCCATATTACTGTTTGATATTGCCTCGCAATTTGCGAAAGTAAACTATTGGTTTTAAGGATGTGTCATTGCAAGCCATTCTGAGTGAATCTTGCTCTCATCTTTATACATTTAAAATACTAGTAGTCATCCTGATCATCATTTCCTTGCTAATGCTTAATACTTTTGCTTATTTTTCAATATTACAAGGTATTTATACTCACAAGATTAACATGAACTCTGTCAAAAATGGCTTTGCAATGTCAGCAAATGACACTGATTGTGTATATTCTGTTTTAATTCTAAAGGAAACAATTAAAGGATGCATATTTCTTTCAACCAGTAAACAAGACTTTCAGACAATAGAAGTGTAATCACACAGAAAAATACGTAATTACCTACATTGTCTTGGTGTCCCACACATACGTAGTGCAATGGATCATTAGACAGTAACATAATGCACATTATTTCATCAAGAAAACAAAAATTAATAAAACAAAAAATACATTGTACTAGACGCAAAATTACACTCATTGTACATGTAGTCTCACTTCGCATTCCTGATACAGCTTCAAATCTCTTACTCTCCATCTACATATTCGTTGGTCATTCCTCACATACGAAACACTCTGTCCTTGGCATGGAACATACAAGTTAATGTACATTTGAAAGAACGAAGACCATTTTCTGTCACTGCTCAATGAGTTTTTTCCCACTTTCTCTCTCTCTCTCTCTCGTCTCATTTGATGTGTTACTTTCATCCATTCACAACTTCAATCATTGCACTTTCCTCTTCAAGTTGTCTCATGGTTTTGCTGTCAGAACCTTTGCCAGATTTTGGGTTTTCTTTGTTTTGTTTTCCAAAGGATGCCATCTTCCATTACAGGTTGGCATAGTGTGACAATGTGCAATGTCTTACAGCACTCGGTAAACACTAAGTACAGCACACACACACTTACAATTCTCACACTACTAACAAACAAACACACACACACACACACACACACACAAACAGACATACTCCACATATTATTTCATGTCAGCCGTTTCTAATATGGTTGCTAATGCAACTCTGCACATGGACCACAAGTTGTCATGGGAATCGTTCCTGCTCCTGAAGGAAAATAGATCAGAATGTGTTTAGTACAGGGGAACCTCGTTATAATGAGGACCTGAAAACCATGTGACAATTACCTTGTTATATATCAGATTTTTCACGATACAAGGTTTTGTCAGTATCTCAGGATACAAAAACAAAGAAATATGAGAGTTGGGAACTGCAAAATCACCTTGTTTTAAGAGCTGTTTTTTGTTTGTTTTTTTTTATATCAGACCTCTACATAACGAGGTGCCATTGTACATTACCAGCATTTGGACAGGAGCAGTACTGTAAGAATGTGCTCATGAACAAAGCTGAAGCATTTCTGTGCATGAACTATTTACTTTGCAACACAACAGTTTCGGACGCGAAAAACTGAAAGGTATTCAATATGTCAATTTTACTTCAGGCCTTAAAGGGTGTGTACAGTTCTGGTCGAGGTGTAGATTTAGCTTTTAACATTTTGCGAGATATTCAGAAACCACTCTATGAGATGTAAGGGGGAATGCAGTTCTAAGGGGTATCAAAAGTTTATTCGATGAAAATCGGTTTTGAAATGGCTGAGATATCCAAAAACAAGGTGAAACAAAGAGATCCTAATAAAGTTGTGGCATGTCGCCTTTTATTATTAGCACTTTTTTGGATATCTCAGCCATTTGAAAACCAATTTTCATCAAATAAACGTTGAATCCTTCATAAAATTACATGCTCTTTCATATTTCATAAGAGGCTTTTCATTATCTCACTTAGGAATATTCAAAACATGAATCCCTACCTCAACCAGTACTGTACAGTCCCTTTATGGTCTCTGTGGCACCAAAAATGTCGTCTCACAGAGGACATGGGCATTTTTATAAATCTTACTTGATTCAATCAATGATGTTCTATATACACCAAAAATACAAACATAAAAAATAACTCAAATGGTGTACAGAACAAACGAAACCTACATGTCCATGTACTGGTCGTATTCAAGAATATTGCAAAGATAATGGCACATACAGCAGAAATGCTAGAAAATTAAAAAGTGTATCCATATGGTTTGGTAACTTTTGATGAAAGTCTTCATTGCTACAACACAGCTGGATGACTCACTTCGTTGAGGCCTTGAAAAGGATCTTTGGTTTGCAGGACACCGTACAAAAAATTCCTTAGAAGCAGTGATGTCCAAGGATATTAACATTTATTTTGCATTAGAAAAATAATTTACAGTTGGAGAAGTGTTCGTAACATTTGCTTTCATTAGATACATACAAATGAATGAAAAGTCAACAAAAAAGACAATTCAAATAAAGTGTAGCATTCAAAACTGGTTTGCTGATGTATCAATCAATTGGAATTGTTTATGTTCCAAGTCTTTGAATACTACAGTCCAATACTGGGATTTGAATGAGAATGCATCTCATGGAATGTTACAATCAATTAACAGTTGACTTTAAACAAGACACCAATCAATTACATGTACATCATATAAACTGGGGGAATTCACTGTATTTTGAAGGTCAATGACGATATACACGTACACATATACCTTGTGAGTTGGATTAACACGTCACATCAGTGACTACTTCAGTTGTATGGCATCTGTAAAATGAATCTACTATAATTATGAAATCAGCATCTCCAAGATATTATGTTTGTACTGTACAGGCAGCTGACATTGAAAAGCAAATCTGCTTTCTAGTAGAAAGACAAAAGTACGATGTACAATGTACATGTACAACTTAACACAAAATTTACCAGAGTTTGGCTCAATAGCATTTAAAAGCTGCCATAAGCCTACAATACATCCTATTAATTTCAAGTTTCTTGAATTTCATTTTCAATTGGAACTATTGTAATTTATTCTCTTTAATTCAGCAGTTCTTGTGAGTATAACTGTACAATGTAGTGTACATGTTATGGTTACAGCATACAAGCTATTATTCAAGATCATGTGCACATACAGTACATAGTGCTCTGTGTGCACAATGACAACACCCCTTTCTGATTATCGTTCCTAGGTTGTACTGTAACCTACAGTGTATTATGTCTGAGTGATCAAGTCACCACAGGGTTACACCGTAACATTTACAAATGTAATACACATGCTATTCTGAACCTGCAAAATACCTTGCATGTATGTATCATTTTGACCATTTGAAGTGAAAACATAGTTCTGGTACGGGTTCAAGAACCCGTCTTGCACCATTTCATATAATTGCTTGCAGTACACATACACTGTATATCCAAAGAGTCTACCAAGAAACTTACCTGGATGGTGCGATTTGCCGGGATGATGAGTCCTTTTGGAGTATTTTGAGATCTAAAGTCAGTATACCGACTTTATTCCAGAAGGATCCAGGCTAACTTGGTCTCAGGGACAACTCGGTCCTATTTCAGACAATTTACACGCAGTTCGCGATCAGTATACACTGTATTGTACACATACACACGTACAGTAGCGTAGGTGCACATTCAATTTGTATGCATGCCATTCATTGCCAAATAGGTTCTTTGATGCGCACGTTGTATCAACTCAGCCCATAACTGCAACCAGCCAGAACGTAAAGTGCTCCCATACAAGTTGTAGTACAACACTGTACAATGAGGGACAACTTGCTCCCTGTCATCAAAGCGAGACTGAGTAGTCCCCGAGTCCGAGTTAGCCCGGATCCTTCTGGAATAAAAGTCGGTATACTGACTTTTATTGACCCAGATCAGGTAAGTTCTGAGATCAAGACTCTGGCGTTCCTTTCTGGTTAACATTTTGCATTTTCGTCGTTACCCAACAAATATCTTGTTATTACAGCGTTATTCCACACATTTCTCAGGCAAATGTGTTTATTTTGGAGTGAAATTTGACAGTTCTGCAGGCATACCAGAACTATGTTTTACCCTTAAATAAACAATAATGCACACACTGAAAAGTTAGGAATAGAATGTGATGGCAGAACAATAAAAATTGTACAGTGCACTCCCATTATAACAAACATGGTATTCATAACAATATTCTGGTTACAATGAAGTAAAAATACAGGGTGCAACATTATCCGCTCTGTTTTCTTTCTTTCTTTTATTTGTTTGGTTGATAATGAAATTTCGATATAAAACGAAAGAAAACTGCTGGTCCCAAAGATTTATTTTTTTTTTTTTTTTAACAGGGAGTCCACGGTACTTTACAATGCCGTGTGTAAACACGAGCACACTGAAACTACATTTGTATGAGCACAACTATAATTTATGACAATGTGACTTTTCATGTGTGCATTACCCACTTGTGCATATGTATCTAGCACATACAGTTCAGTATATCTTATGGGAAGGAAAAAGAGATGATACACTGTAACAGGTGGAAAGCAGAGTTCTTTTTGTTTGCACGATGCCATAACAGTCCATTTCTAAAATTTTGGCTCAAAGCAGAAGCAAACAAGTGCATTGTACAAAGTCCGAGAGTTAAGGTTTTTTTTTACTTCAAAATCTCAAAAGCTTAAACATTTTCTATACTGTATACACTCAATCCTATATTGTATGCTTGAGTTTTTGTCTAGACACACTTTCCCTCAGCCTGGCACAGCAATCCTACTGTTTGAGACCAGGTACACTTACTGTATGACCTTAAAATGATACATTGACATTCAATCAGAGAATGACATTCTCACATGCTTCAGACCTCTGTATAATGTCATTATGATCCTCCTACTTTGGAACTTACAGATAACAGATACTATTATTTTTTTTCAACAGATTCATAAAGGCACAAGCCCCCATAAGCATGTACTCAACATTTTTCATTTTTGTTGCAATAAGAAGACATTGGACTTTCAATTAACATAGATTGCTTCTAGACCTATGTTTCTTTTTTAGACCATGACAGAGCAAAGGGAGCTAGAGGAGGAGGAAAAACTCCTAATTTAAAGGTCCAGTTTACCTTCGGGAGAAGTGATTTAAAAAATGTTCAATACATCAACAAGACATCACATTTGATGTATATGTATAGGTCTGTTCTATCACAAAACATCCTACCATATACACAATTTTCGCAATAAAGCCTAAAATAGAAGGAGATATCAGTGTTTTTCTCAACAAGACGTAACTGTATACGGTTTAGTCTGGAAACATTTTCATTATAGCTGTTGTTCACATTTTGTGTATTTAATAATATTTAACATCGATTATACGGATTCAAATTTTTACAGTGCTTGTTTCTATCCCTAACTCATATTTTAGAATTATTTTAAAGCACTAATGCTGGGTTTTTGTTTAATCTGCAAATGGTACATTGTGCCTTTAATCCATTGTTTGAAAGCACTAAAATTGCGAAGAATGCAGTCACTAAATTCAGCAATGCATGCTCCCATCAGTTAATTCTATGAAAAGTAACATGAGTATTTACATGTACAGACAGTGTTGATGTTCAGTATGCATTCTCTTTCAGCAGCCAAACCAATGTTCATGACAAAATATTCATTTTAATGTATATTCTTACATAGCCAGAGAAGAATCAATCCTAATGTCATTATGAGAAGCTGGAGCATGTGAAGACATAATTTCATAAACTCATTAAATGTAGAATATTTAGCCTTACATTGTTTATTTCTACAGCAAGTACAGGGTAGTTAATAGTGCAAGTTGTACAAGTTGTAACTTTTATAAATACATTGAAGCTTGTGAAGTCAAATTAAAAGTATTAAAACATGTGAATAATACTGTAATTACAAAGTGTACACAGCAGCATATTATACTGTGTAGCATGTCCAAATTTGATAACTATGTTAGAACTTAGGTAGTAGTCAACGTTTGCACACACTGAAATACTAGCATTTCAACTTTTTATATAATTCTATAATAAATATTATCTTTTAGTGATCGTGAATTCTGTAATCTCATTGGTCAATCAACCACTGAATAAGTTTATATCCTGTATTCCGTGATAAGGTCATTTTGTGCGCATTTTCTTAAAATACTAGGCCTCCAGCCTCATGGAATATGGCACCAGACCATAGATATTTGCCCGTATTTCATGAACAAGCAGGGGGTAACTAAATCACATGATGACCATGTCTAGACGCTCCACATATCCTATCAACATGTGATGATGTGACTTTGTGTCCTCACCACTCCTAGATTATACTTTCAGTTTCACAATGTTCTACTGTCTGGTGTCTGGATCAGCACAGTTTCACGTGTACTGTAAAAGTGGATATTTTCACGCGACTAATTTTTCGCGCTTGGCCGGGTAAGAAGAGTTTCGCGTGTTTTTAATTCCGCGGAATCAAGACACCACGTACAGGAACATATGCAAGCAAAAACATTCGCGCACTTTTATTTTCGCGCTAGTTTCTGGTTGTGCGAAATGCGCGAAAATTTCAACACCGCAAAAATTTCCACTTTTACAGTGTGATGTAAATTTACAGGATGCACACATACACAGCACGTCATAAGCAGACGTATTAAACCGGTGAAAGAATACAAAAGTGCCAGAACACTGTGGACACACAAACAACAAAGGCGGTAATTTTGGTCGTATGGTTACTTCATAACGTAACATACACGCTACAAGCCAAAGACATAACATCTGCAAAGTATTATAGAAGATCTATACATATTAATGTCTATTTAAATGACATCACAAGTGAATACAAAATGACGAAATCATTGTCAATTGGGCAAGTTGCTATTCTACTTTGGCACTGTTTCCGCAGTCCCATTCATTCGCTTTCTTGTGTGGCTGATGTCCACGTAGAATACGATACAGTGTGGTCTCTACCACTCCCTGAAAAACAATAAAGGTCAGTCACAAAAACATACCGTGAAAAGCTCCGATCTAGAATCACTTGACATCCTAGTTACTTTAGTGACGGTTCAGTCGAGAATATGATGTATATTTCTATTGTTATCGCTGCTTATCGGTCGAATAAAGATGAGGCAAAATGGCGGTGTTTCTCTCCCCCGACAGCGCGACCCTGGCATAAAGATTGAAACCACGCACACACGCGCCGCATGTAAGTGTATTGTTATACTGCACTTGGAAACTACATTCCCCGGATGATGCTTGCGCGCGCGCGATTTCAAGCATGGCCATCCAGGGAGGGGGCGATTGTACACTGATCCTGGCAAAGGTCCACCGTGTCCAGGGACGAGGTGACCGCTGAGAGAGGGGCAGATCTCACCTCGGGCCCTGTCGATCTGAGCATCTAGCTACAAAAGCTGTTTTAGGTCCAAGATCTCACCAGGGACTCGTGGAGCTACAATAGCTCCATGATCTAGCCAAGGAGGCGAGCCTAGAACCGCCTTGATCTGACACTCATAATATCCGCACAAAGAGATTTAGAGTACTGGTATGTGTTTATAAGCTCTCTTTGTGTTTACCAGAGGCAAAACTATTTCTCGTGTTTGATATCAGTGCTCTTTCTAGTTCCATGTCTCTCCAGGATTGTAGTTTTCAAAATGTAAAAAAAAGAAATAGAAAAAGAGTAGTTTAATTGATATTACAAGAAACAGGAATAATGTTATATGGGGAGGTATAGTAAGTTCACAGTTTTCTCCCTCTGTACAAATGAAATTTGTAGCATCGCAACAATTTTTTTTTCAATTTAGCCTACAGCCTTGACAGCGGTAGGACTTTAAGAAAACTTACATTCCATATCTTCACCCCCATCTGCTTATCAGAATCTCTTGCTAACTAACCAATAACAGGGGCCACGAAACCGGGGCGGGTTAAGGGGGACGCTTTTTTTTTTTGGGGGGGGGGGGGGGGCTCAACGGTAAAAAAAAAAGTAAATAGATCAGATTATAAATCACAACACCAATGGATTTCCAAAGGTTCCATCCCTGGAGTCTTCCGTGTCTAAGCGGCAGGGGGGGGGGGGGAGCATTACCCTTGACACCCCCGTCTCGCAGCCTTCCCCCCCCCCCCAAAAAAAAAGTTCAGCGGTAGTGACAATTTCTGCACTTCGAGGCATCCCTTGCAACTTCTCGCCTCATCATGACGTTTCAAGAAATAACGAGCTCATGATGATGATAATGATAATACATGTATAATATAGTTATGGTAATAATTATCATTTTAGTGATGGCAAAAATAATGATGATAATGATGATGATAATATAATATTTTAGATTATCTTTAGTGTACTATCTACTCTCTCTGTAAATACCTTTTCGAAGTGCACATTATGCTTTTTACTTTATTTTTCTCTCCCCGGCTCCCTCGCTATCCCTCTCTATCTATCTATCAATCGATCTATCTATCCATCTATCTCAAAATAAAAGATAGCATCATTTATCGTTTTGATTTCCATGCATTACAGGTAATTTTCTAAGCAGACGTAGTGTACCAGTGTGCACGAAATGTACCTTCGTTCTCTTAGAAGTTTCTTCATCCTGCTTTCTTTGAAGATTATAATATTGCTATATATATATATATATATATATATATATATATATATATATATATATAAGTAACAAAGCTGCAACAAAGTTCATGCTGTATTCACCAACGGTTTATTTCTTATAGAAATAAACCGTTGGTGAATACAGCATGAACTTTGTTGCAGCTTTGTTACTTATCTTTTTATCTTGCCAACACGTGGACTACCTTATCAACATATATATATATATATATATATATATATATATTCTATAACATAATTTATTCATCGATCGCATCAAAGGTAGTTACAAGATCTTTATGTTTTGACAAATACACACACCTATGTGGTTAAACATACACAACAAACCACAAGCCATAAACAATGAATAAAAAGTGATGAGATAATAAAGTTTAATTATTTACCACCGATTTTGATTTTGATTTATCGATACATAATCTATTGAAAGAAACCTCTAGGAACTGTGATTTTTCTTCATTCTCTCATTTTTATTTTTTTTTTCGTAAATGCATTTATGACATCGTTTTCTTATATTTACCATAACATACTGATAGTGGCATGGAAAATTTGTCAGACGTGATGCATTTATGACCTTTACCCGACCCCCCCCCCCTTTTACTGTAATTATTTTTCCTCTGTAGCTGCAAAATTCTTTCACTGCCTGCGTAACCTAAGATCTATGTTAAAATATAATAATACAAATCATAATCAATGTGCCTCATGAATATTATCAGGTATCAATCAAAGGGAAGCAACCTTATACTTTTCATCTTTGTCCTTTCCTTAACCGGTTCATTAATGCGTGGGATCACGAATTACAAGGGCTGTGTTCCTGGTTTATTTGATACAGAGTCATCATGCATGCAAGAGTAGCGCCAACTCATACGTCACTGATGATGATAAAAGCAGAGACTTGTAAACATCTTAGTATGCGATAGAAGGGTCTAAACAGATACTTGTGTTAGGTAATTCACCCTTGGGATAAGCCTTTCAAGTCACTATTACCTTTGACGAAATCGCTTATACTAAACAAAGCATTTTCTGCTCATGCGTGTAAATCTACCATTAGGCTTTCACAAAGTAAATCACAGGACTGGTGATTTACTCAGACCACATAATGAAGAGGAACAGGAGTAGAGGCTCACGTTCTCCCACGTAGAAAGATATACAGCCTTTTGTGTATAGACCACCTGGTAATAGACATCAACAGGACATGCTGGTACTCTGTGGACGCGTGGACAGTGGATGAGTGCTATATGACACAGAGAAATATTTCATTCTCATCACCCACAGGTAGGCTTATCAATGTCAAGTGCATAGATTTTTCCTTTTCCCTTTCTGTTTGTTTTTCTCTGTCTTTGAGTATGTCTCATTTTTTTCCTTTTGCTAGTTCCATATTATAGCATACAGGATATATATATATATATATATATATATATATATATATATATATATATATACATATAGATTATATATGACTTTTCTTGGTCTAAATTGAACTCAAACTATAGGCCTAATAAGATATACTGCGCTAGTACATAGTGTCATCCATGAGAAAAAACTCTCACTCATCGATAAGTGTTGGATTATCACAATAAACACCTGGATGATCAACGCATCATACTTCAGGGGCTAAAGGAAACCAAAACCCAAGTATGAATGTGGATTTAGTGAAAACAAGAAAACTTGACAGTTTGAGGAAAATTGGTTAATCATTTCAAAAGTTATACATTTCTTTAATATTCGGTGTCATCATCGCTATAAATAACAAGACTATGACACGCATAATGTGTGTATGGACAGACTGATGGATATTTCACATTACACCTGGCAAATACACCGTTAAAAATGAAATCTGTCACTCGAGTTTGATGCAAAAAAAAAAAAGAAACCAAAAACAAAACAAAACAAACATTACAGAAGGAACTCCGATAGATCTCAGATTAAATACCTCATGGTCATTTCAAATACGTCTCATGAAGACAGTAGTCTTACAAAATATTCTTGACTGAAACCATCTGAAGATTTGGAATTGCCCTAGTGCAATAACTCTACCTCCTTCCTACTAACACGTTTGCTCTTATTTTCTTTTCTCGCTTCGCGCTTCAGGACAAAACCCAGTCCATCGCTCGATCGCTGGAATAATGAAGCGATCGATAGAATGTGTGTCTGAATTTTACAGGTCGAAGTGTCACATTGAGATGCCTTTCTCTCTCGATGTCATGACCGGGGGCGATTTGTTTTGACAAATCTCAATGGAAAGTCGACTAAGCACAATTCTGTAGGACATGCTGAAGACAATATCAAAGTAACCTGTGTTACAACATTATATCCCCAGTATGTGGACGTGACCTGTAACATGCCGAGCCAGTCATCTTATCCCCATGAATTGCAAAGCAATTTAATTGGATTATAACATCGACGCCGATGGCAACATTGACTGTGGAAGGGACGCTGGAATTTGATCGGAGCGGTGCAAAATGGACGCAACGAGGATGCAGATGTAATTTAGTGTCTTACGATGCCTCTGGTAAGGGTTCTTTTTCAATATGCAGGAATTTGGTTATTGTGCCAGCGGAAAACAAATGTCAATATACAATAGATTTGCGTACTGTGTTCTTACAGATATAATCTCAATTATATCGCATTAGGCTTTAGATCACGGCAATGCAGTGAAATATTGGCAATTCATCGTCCAAAGCATCCATCAGCAGATACTGCTTGATTTCAATGATGCATCAGTCTAGATTGATTTATGGTAGTTAAGTATGAAACATGCCATTGTCAACAACATTATACAGCCTCCCCAGAGTACGAAGAAGTGTATATGATACAACATTTTGGGCTATGTTTCTTCGTTTCTCTCCAATCATTGATGTGTGTTTGAAATATGAAAATAAACTGCAAGCATTAACAGGAGTAAAGACGATAACCATAACCATCAAGACGCCGGAGAGAAGAACCATTACTTGGAACTGATGTGAAGTCTTTCTAAACGTTTATTCGTTTCTCTCAAACATAAGATACGCAGAAAGTGAGGGACATTGCTTTTCCAATCCTAAAGTGACGAATATAGCATTCTTATTGTGCAAGTATCATTAGAGCCTTTTGGCAAAATGTTCAAACGTAATATATGAGCACTCTTTATTCTGAAGTTCTTGTGCAAGTAAGTATAGAGAATACAACTTGTGAAACATCAGTGCTTAATTGGTGCTGTACTGTTGCCTTCCACTCAAATTTTCCTATATGCAACATGATATATACATGCGGAGACGCAAACGAATATTTGAACTCAGGACACGGAGCAGAGAAAATAGATAAAAGTAGGCAACACGTCCATAACTCCATGCATGGATTCTTACTGATGTCAGCCCCTTGCCTATTATATTCTACACATCTCTAAAGAAAATAATAATAATAATAAAAACCAAACTCTTAAGAGCTTTGTGGCTCCAAATTCTATCAAAGTGTGCAACTCACATGCTCCTAAGATTAATCTCCTACGGGAGAGGAATGAATGAATGATGCACTGTGAAGAGTGTTTTATTTCTTTTCTGAAACTCTTACTTTTCTGACAAGAGCAGATTTTATTGTCTCATGGTATTCACAAGTCCAATAGCTACCATGAAGCTAGTTACGTGATTTTCTTTTCAAAAATAAGAACATAAATTTGGCATAATCATTCATACGAATGGAAGAGAATTTTTGAATAATGGAAGAACGCAATGCGTGCATTATTGCACAAAATTCTCCTTACTGTTGCACATGTTTCTTGCCAGACATCGTTTGGCTTATGCCTTGAATTGTTTTCGTCGCCTGAAATAATTATATGTGAAATTGTAAAATAATAAAGGTTTGCACATATCAATACTATGATAAGTATGGATGAGGAACGTACTTCCACGCTGAAAAATAAAACCCATCGTGAAGATCAAATCAGGGACATTTGTCTTTATACCTATGTGTAGTGAATAGAATTCAAGATCATGTTTATTATTGTCTAGTCATTTCTAATGACTCATTGGATTGAGACAAAGTATAATACAGGGAGCGCGATTGGAAGCAGTATCTTTTTCTCTCTTTTTTCACTTTCTCTAATGGCCATAAAGTCACGTACACCTCGAGAATGAAGTTCATTCCAATATCAATAACCATATCGCTTTCCATTGCACAGAGCCTACAGAAAAGACCATGGCTAAAAAAAAGGACGTATCTATGGTAACGGACGCCAAATCGTTACGCCGGTGGACTTTCGGGAATGAATTACACGCGAGCTATCGATGCATAACACACAAGGACCATGGAGCTAATACTGCAGCTCTATGGCTGTAACCGAGCACTGGGGGCACATAGCGGCATTAGATATCACAAGGGTTCTGGAAATAAAGAATTGATGAGCTCCGCATTACAAACAGTTTGACTAATTCTTTATCTGCTCCAAACTGACAATATCATTTGCATTATAGGTTGCAATCCAAGAGACAAGGAGAATATGCTACGTGCTACATGCTACGTGCTACGTGCTTCGAAATTACGCCTGATTCACGCTAAAATTCTGATTTATAAAACCAAACAGCGCATAAATAGTGACTGACTGAGCTGAGTTCTTCATCTACCTATTTTCGTCACTCATACAAGAAGGAATAGCTGCTGAAATCACGAAGAAAAATGCCGAATAATAAACCCCCTGGAAAGTCCAAGCAAGGTGACGGCGCATGGACAAATCGGCTTCGGGCAGCATCACCGGCTTCTCCCGTTGACGCAGACCCCCAGACCCCAGCTGATCACCGAAGTGAGACTTTACCATTGACCATGGAAAACGTCAAAGAAACCCTTCAAGCGCAAATAAAGGAGGCATTGTGCTCGGATGACATCATTGAAAGAATGCAGGAGGTAATCACCGACGCCATTTTGGAGAAAGTGACACAGAGTGTGTACGAAGCCATTTCACTGGACCTTGCACAGCTGAAGGCCGAACAACACTCAGTGAATGCAAAACTGAAAGCATTGGAAAACGACATCTCAAAGGTACAGCATGACATTGAAGAACAGGAACAGTATTCCCGACGAGAATGTCTCAGATTCTACGGGATTCCAGAAACCAAGGACGAAAACACTGACGCCGTCATCATGGATGTTGTCAAGAAACACCTTGGCATCACCCTCCAGTCTTCATGCATTGCCAGGAGCCATCGTATTACACCCAGGTCCAGACAGGAAACAGAGCGACAACAGACGCCCAAACCCATCATTGTCAAATTTGCAGTCTACAACACTCGTCAAATTGTCTACGACGCGAAGTCCCGCTTCAAAGGCAGCCCGATCTTCGTTCACGAGGACCTGACGCTGCAGCGACGGTCACTCGTCAACGCCGCAGCGAAAAAGTCGTCCGTGAAGCGAGTATGGACCAAAGACGGAAAAATCACCGCGCTAGTCAAAATCTACGGGAAAGACGACAAGCGAGTCCCGATCAGGAACATGTCCGACATCGAGAGGCTGCAGTAAAGAAAGGTTAGCTGTAATACCAACTAGTGAACTAAGACAAATTTGAATATTAAGTACCCATGTATTGTTTGTGATAAAAAAGTTCAATGCAACCAAAATGCACTCCTGTGTTCGGTATGTCGACGTTGGTGTCATTTGAAATGCACCCCTTACAGTGAAGACATTTTTGTCTCAGACGATGACTGGATCTGCCGATGTTGTTGCCTATCTGAATTACCATTTCATGTAAACAGTGATTGCATTTACGATATATCTGATGAAGGTTTGCACACTGATAATGAAAATGCATCCCACAGTGACGAACATCGAGGTTTGGAACCCTGGAAAGCGAAAAGAAATGTATTAGCGTCCTTGGAAGAACATATAGATAACCTTCGCAGTGCGGATGGAATCAAAATCGCACATTTAAACTGTGCATCGCTGACAAAGAACATTGATGAATTACGTGTACTCACTACTCAAACAAATATCCACGTGTTAACACTGAGTGAAACACATCTTAATGAATCAATTTATGATAACGAATTACTGTGTAACGGTTATAGCATAATTCGTAAAGACAGGGATAGATCAGGGGGAGGTGTAGCTGTATATGTGCGAGATGAAATTGATTATACTGTAAGATATGACCTTATGAATTCCGAGCTGGAAATGTTAATTATTGAAATAAAACGTGTATATGTAAAGCCAGTATTGATTGCTACGTGGTATAGACCTCCTCACTCAAATCGGAGCGCATTTGATTTGCTGGAGTCAGTACTTCAGTCGATAGAAGATTTAGATTATGAATGTATACTTCTTGGTGACATGAATTGTAATACAATGCCTGAGAAAAGATCGTGGCAAACTAGAAGGTTGTTTGAAGTAACTGAATGTTATGGTTATGAACAGTTAGTGAATTCTGCAACGAGGGATACAGCTACTTCATCTTCCACAATTGATCTCATCATGACTAATGCAGCAGAAAAAATAGGTATGGTGGATGTATTGCCACTAACTTTAAGTGATCATTATCTTGTGTATTGTTCCTTTGGGAAAAGACGCACTCAGAAAGATGCTCGACATTTGTATAAGGTTTCTCGTAACTTAAAGAAGGTTGATTTTGAATTGTTGAAAAAAGATATATCGTCTGTAGCATGGGATGATATGATGACAGAAACTGATGTGGAGATATTGTACAACAAGTTTGAAGAGGTGATAACTGGTATTATAGACAAACATGCCCCACTGAGGAAAAAACGAATAAAGAAAAAAGAATCACCTTGGATCACTGAGCAGGTCCTCGAATTAATCAGACTAAGAAATGTACAAAAGTGTGTAGCAAAGAAATCAGGTCTGTCTGATGACTGGAATAAGTATAAGCTACTGCGAAATAAAGTAACGTATGAAATTCGGAAAGCAAAGAAAGAGTATATTGCTAGCTGTGTTGAAAATAGTTGTGGTACCTCTGGTGACGTATGGAAATCATTGAGTTATGTTTTACCTCGTAAACCGCGGGCTGAAAGAATAACGTGTATTGCAAATGAAAACAGGGACATATATGATAAAGTTGAGATAGCAGATAGCTTCAATAAGCACTTCACAAACATTGGAAAGGTTATTCAAGGGAGCATTGAAGTCAATGATGAAGATGGGAGCAATGACCCTGGAATCGTTGATAACGGAAATGATTTTAAGTTGAAAAAGATAGATGAGAAAGATGTTTTGAGCAGTTTGAATAGTCTATCTGTTGATAAAGCAACTGGTTTGGACAATATTCCCGCTATCGTTTTGAAATCAATAGCTGATTATGTTTTTAAGCCGTTGACATATATATTTAATCAATCAATACAACAAAGTAAGGTGCCGTTGTCGTGGAAACGATCGCGTATTACGCCAGTCCACAAGGGTGGTGAGAAAACTAATATGAGTAACTACCGACCTATATCAATATTATCGATTATCACAAAAATTATAGAAAAGTTAGTATTTGATCAACTCTACGGATATCTGCAAACGAATGATTTGCTTAGTGAGCACCAGTCAGGCTTTAGGCCAAACAATTCCACCATGACTGCCTTGCTTACCACCACTGAAGACTGGCTTGATAATATGGACAAAGGCAACTTTGTTGGGATAGTAACCTTGGATTTAAAGAAGGCTTTTGATACAGTAGACCATGGTATCCTCTTAAAGAAATTACGTATGTATGGTATCAGTGATGTTGTTGTTGAATGGTTCCGAAGTTATCTTACCAGTCGCACACAATGCACTATCATCAACGGTGTACAATCTAGTCCACGGACAATCACATGTGGAATACCACAGGGGTCAAATCTGGGCCCTTTACTTTTTGTTCTATACATAAACGATTTGCCTTTATCTGTAAAGAAATGCAAGGTTTCATTATACGCAGATGACACCTGCCTACACTACTCGTGTAGTGATGTGAAGAGATTGACGGGCGTTTTAAATGAAGAATTGGTGAGAATACATAGATGGTTAACCAGAAATAAGCTCGCTCTTAATGTTACAAAGTGTGAATTTCTTTTAATTGGGTCAAGAAAGAAACTCAACTCAGTAGAGCCACCATGTATTAAGATAAAGGACACTGTTATTACTCGTGTTTCAAATTGTAAATATCTGGGTGTGCAAATTGATCAATATTTAGAGTGGACATATCACATCGATTCATTGTATAAAAAATTACAAACCCTTTTATATTTGTTAAGAAGAATTCGACCTTATATAACAGAGCAAATGGCATTGATTTTCTATAAAACTATTATTCAAAGTAGGATTGATTACTGTAGTATAATCTGGGGAAACGCGGGGAAAATACGTATTGACAAAATTCAGAAATTATTAAATAGAGCATTGAGAGTTTCTATGAATGTAAAATGGAGATTTTCGAGTGAAGCATTATTTGATTTGATACAAACAAATGCAAAGTTAAAGATAGATACATTTATTGAAAGAAGTGATAAACAGTTATTGTATGTGATGTATAAAATTGTAAATAGGATTATGCCACAAATTGTATGTAATTTATTTCCATTTAAGCAGACTATTTACATACTGAGAAAAGGAATATTGAAACTAGATGTACCACACCCAAGAACTAATTTTAAGAAACGTAGTGTAACATATCGAGGCGCTAAATTATGGAATAATTTATCAGATGATGTAAAGCAAAGTGTATCCTTTCTTACATTTAAACATAAGGTGGATAAATTATATACGTAGTAATTGTTTGCATTGAACTGTAACACTGTGCATTAATCGTTTTCCTTTGGTTTTTTTTTCAGTATCTTAATTCTCATTTTCTTTATGTAGTATGCATGATTTCCTATGATTTGTTTTTGAGTGTCTGTTTGTTTGATTTTTGTATTTAATTTTTTCTTTTTTTTTCTTTTTTGTTACTTTTTTTTTAAAAGTTTCCTATACTATGTATAAAATGTTGTATTTTGTAATTGTATGATTTTTTACTTCACGGACTCACAGAAGAACAGCCATTGGCTGAAGTGAGTGACCCGTGGTGAAATAAAAAATAAACTCAAGTGAAAAATACTGTATTTTTCCTTGGCTATCAAGCAGACGGCGTATTAAAACATGTGAAGTTCAAGGCATACACGATGTGCTCGTTGTCTGTATAATCAGGTCTTTATAATGGCTTGGGTCATTTGGTATATTTGATTTGTTTCTCTCTTTTTTTTTGGGGGGGGGGGGAGGAGGTGGGGGCGTCATAATATTTTACATCGCTAAGATTTAGAACATCATCGCAGTTTGCATTAAAAAAAGGTACATATATACAAGTTTCGCTTATAAATAACTGATAATACAGTACAGACGAAGAAAGGCTGAAGCTAACTTGAGAATGAGCTTGACATGCCTGAAGATCCTAGAACTTGGAAAACAAACGAACGAGTCATCTTTAGCTAGGAAATGACCTACGAGAAACTGCATAAAACATTCATCATCAAAACACTTGCTCCGAACAAGGAAAAAAAAAAGGTGAAAAGTGATAATGATAGAAAGGAAGAGAGATGGGGGGGGGGGGTAGAACGAGAGAAATGCAATTAGATTAGAGTCATGGTCTCTCATACCGTGACAAGCTTATTAAAATTTGTTGTGAATGATGGATGGCTGCTTATACCCCTGTTATTCAGTCAGTCGTAATTGAAGTGAATGCCCCTTATTCAGTCAGTCGTAATTGAAGTGAATGCCCATGCATGTCTCCATTCAACGGCGCATCACAACTTGTAAGCCACCGGACGAGCGTTTTCTATAAGTCATTAGAAAATGGTCAGGGTACAATAATATAAGGCGTATAACCTATTTTTATGGATGTTATTAAACATTTTGCTGAGCATGCATGTTAGAAAAAACAAAACAAAGACGTAAACCGATCTGGGTGATGACGAGCTGTTCTGGTGATCGAAGAATGATCATGGTGATGATATGATAATACAGAACTGTAATGATAAATTATGATAATTATAGATAATAATAATGATAATAATAATAATAATAATAAGAAGAAGAAGAAGAAGAAGAAGAAGAAGAAGAAAAAGAAGAAGAAGAAGAAGAAGAATTCACTATTTTTTCTGCATCAGCGACGCATTATTGGTACTTTGGCACAAACTACTCCAGTGCCCAAAAAGAATGTGAATAAATCAGTCAATGCAATTTCATTACCGAATGAAAATTACTTAGTGTCCATTATTAATAAATTACTCCATGTCTTGCGAATATATGTATATATATATATATATATATTCGTATATGGAATGCCAAAACATTGGCCAAAATAAACGGACAAACTAACCACAATCACGGAAGATCTGAATGTGCTTGGTTATCAGAGTCACAGGTAAAGAAGGTACAAGGAATCAGAATATTATCTCTATAGTCGTGCGATTATATCATTAACCATATTGTTTTAATGAGATCAACTCTTTATTATACAAGCTATATTTTCAAAGGTTTGATTTTTGTTTATTCTTTTCTCCAACTTCTTCAAAATTGATTCTGAAAATTGACGAGAAGTATGCACTCCATACTGTATAGCTGTACATAGCCAGTATTTTATCTAACGTTTGTATATCCGTGACACAATGTGCATGATAGGATCTCACTTTTATCATGATCAGAGAGAGTCCTGTAACCACTTGAAGTCTATGTTGGAACACATAATGAGTAATCAAAGAAACATAATCAGTGAACAGAACTTTAGCGATCGAAACAAAGCCATCAACCGTAAATCGTCAGTCATAAGCCGTCGCAATTTTTCTATTAAATATTGTCGAATTTCACCTTGTTCCATAAAGGGGAATGAATCTCAATATATGCGTGGATTGAGTGATTGCAGCAACATTAGAACACATAAGTGAAGTATGAGGAAAGTCTGACTGGTCACGGGTTCAAAAGTTATGAGGTTGTAAAGTTTCCGAACCGTAATCGCTTGATTTATGTCACAGCAGGTTCGTATTTTATATTTACATAAAGAATTAAGAGTCCATGAATTTCGTATTTTACATGTTTTATAGAAAGGACACATCTTTTCCAATTAATGGTGAGGGTAATATTACTCTCCTGCCTTCTGAAAGAGGTCAGCCAAGTGTTCTTTCATAATGCTGGAAAACTGAAATGTGTGGAGTTCTCTTTAAATTTTCTTCGTAAAAATATGGCTGTCTATTTGTGACATCACGAATTATTTTAGTCTTCTTATCCAGCAATGGCTGTACAAAAACTTTAAGAATTCATAGCCTCTGAGACAGACTTTCCGATTTCCTCGAAATTCACTGATGTGTGCATTCACTCAATCCATGCACATTTAGAGTTGGCTTTCATTTTCCTTAAATAGTGCACGGTGTATATATTATCGAGACAACGGGCCAAGGAAGAACAAATCGACCCCTTTAAGACAAACAAGACGCCGCTTTACGCCCTATCAAACCTGCAATAAACTGCCTGATACATTCCCATAAGACAAAGAGTGACTGACTTTGCTTAGCAACGAATAAATCGCCTTGCTCCGGTGCTCGTTCATTCACTTTGTCAATATACACTGTAGCAGATGGATAGCTGTCTGTTCTTCCATAAAGTGGAACGCCTTCGACTGAAAACATTATTGGAGCTAACGGAGTTGGCAGTAATACACGGACACGAATGGGCAACTTGACATGTTGTGCATATCATACTATATTATATAGTAAACATGTACATCCTAAGCGTATAATGGCGTAATCTTGATGCACCTTTGGAATCTGCTGCGCTTGAAGTTGTCAAAAGGAGACTTTTTCGTGAGTATATCCTGTGTAAAAGACACACAAGAGAGAAAGAGAGAAAATGATAATGGGTCGTATCTCCGTCATTTCGTCATTCTATAATGTATAAATGCTCTTGTCTGAACTTTACATCAAGGTATAACATTTTAGTGGATAGGAAGAATAAAAGGCGGTCCCCAACTTCTCGTTTTAGTATATTCTCGGAGTGCTCTATGTAGGCGGAGGAAGGAGTATTACAGAATACTCCTTACACCTGTATAATTTGGGCTGCCACAGGGAGAATTTTAAGGCCGAGACGAAGTTGAATGACTTAGAACCTCCACAAAATAACATTTTAACCATTTTTGTTTAACATTTTGTAACGATATCCGACAACTTGAATCATCAGTCTATCGCAATTATATACGTTAGTCAAAGTATTTTGAGGATGCATTCCTTGAATCACATTCTGCATGCGTCGCAAACCGTCAGCAAACGTTCTATCATTTTTCATGCGGTGCATCGACAACACGAAATTTGTATTCATTGATTGCGCAAAAATGCTATGGCTCCATTCCTGCCGTTTGCCAATTTGTCGTGTTCTCCTATTTAATTATTCTGCCCTGTTGGTGAGCATAAGAAAATGTTCCATTCATCAACGAGATCATGACCATCCAGTCGTTGGCTGATATTTCGACTAGCCGCAGACAATAGGATAATAACTGAATCACAAGCTGAATTTTATGATATTTCTGACAAATAGCTTTCGTAACGAACCCATTTCATCATAATTATCATTTCCCTCCTGATAATTTGGGAATGTTGTCACCTGACATTACACAGTTTACAATTCGAATGGCGATGCGACGTGTGTCACATTATGCCGAATTACTCTGTTGAATAACTCATATTCCGATGCGAGTTCGTCATGGTGACAGCCTTGACAACCACAATGAGGATACCTGTATGAGTCAAAACCTTGTCTACTGATTTTCAATCGTTATTCTTTTTATATGTTCAGAGTATGCAAATCGTTTTCAATGATCATATTGTTGGAGTCAATCAGTAATGTTGTTCATGACTTGTCAATTTGAAAAATGTGTTTGAATTCATGACTTGTGACTATTTACGGGCCATTATGCGATGTCACACACTATACAATAGAACCGTAAATGAAATCACCAAAATGCAGGGGTGCACGTCACGACACCCACGAGTCATACAGCCCCTGAGTCATACAGCTCACAAGTCATACAGCCCATCAGTTATACAGCTCACGGGTCATACAGCCCATGAGTTCGACACTAAGCTAGCAAGGCCCTGGAGACCGACACATTAAGCGCCGTGCTGTATCTGTCGAACCCGTGGGCTGTTTTTACCTAATGTCGAACTCATGGGCTTTATTTGCCTATAAAGTGTCAAACTTATGACTCATGGACCTCTTTTCAATGTCGAACTCGTGGGCTGTATGACTCGTAAGTGTCGGTCTAGTGGGATGACCCCATTTGCAGGGGTGGGGTGGTGTTATAAGCATACCATATTCTGCATAACTTGAGGAAATGACAGCTAATTCTACCCTGAGTGCAAGGTCATTTGATTGTAATAACAGTAGGCCTATGTTATCTTTATTCATATCTTTCCAGATGTCGTGGCTTGAAGAGCGTCTCGCTATACATGGTCTCAACAAATCAAAATTAACGGAGGATGCTGGGGAAGGTTCCTTTCATGAACTGAACTAGCAGGCTGAAGCTCCGTGACCAGGAAGGCGCAAGCTGGATGACATCGGGCATTCTAACTGGACTAACTATATGCTGCTCAGAATCAAAATATTCAATGATCGATCATTCTGTATCAGGAGAAATCTGAAGTCGATCCATCATGACAATCATTTTAAGTTAGCCGCATTCTTTGGGGAAAGTTGCCAAACTGCTAGACTATTGTGATTCAACTCACCTCTTTCAATGGACTATTCATCATACAACCCCGTCCGTGAGAAATCATTGGGAGTATGATATCATGCTGCGATCGAGAAGCAAAATATAAGGATAATCTTCGCTTTTTCCCGGAGCATATAGACCACTGCTGACGTTGAGCTCTCGATGACTCAATTTTTCTCCATATTTCATTCAGATGGTATTTTGAACAACACAATCCCTGAAACAATCGTGGGATTGCTTGTTGTGTGATAATCTATTATATAGCGCTTTCTCTGGGGCAAACTTTTCCGTGCTGGAAGCCATCTGTTTTTGCCCTTTTGTCTCAGCCCATATATACAGGAGTGAACAATGAGAAAAGAAAACTAGATAATCAGTCCTATCAATCATTGCTCCCGTCTACGTTTTCTCTCATCACTCCACCATGGAATTCATTCATCGCAACAGTCATGAGAATATTATATTCACACTAGAATAGAAACAATGAACATCAGCATGCATCAACTGGGCCTGTACTAACCGCGTTTATGCTGTTGTCGCCTAACGTTAGATCATCGTATGGAAAGTTTGATTGATATCAACGATATATGCCAATTGTTAGCGTTTTTCCCGTTATACAGCTCTTGTCAAAGGGTGACGAACGCGGTCAATAATTTCTCCGTCTCATTAAATACAGCGTTTCTTCATCATAGGCCTACGCACAAGTACGAATGATGCATTCACTGTGGTATTGTGTCACAAACGTGCATATTTTGTGACAACTGATGAGGGATTTGATAAGATTTGATTTGATCAGGTTGCGTCCTGACAAAAATATTCACACCCCAGCAAGCTGTTGAACATCGCCATGTAGGCGACGGACTTCATTCTTCGTGTTTTCGTTGCTACGGCAGCGCAGTTATGGCACTTTGTGTGTTCTTGATCATTAATTGTCAGGCTGTAAACTTATCGAAGGTTGCTTATCTTCGTTAATCGGATGACAAATGTAAACAGAGGCTGCCGCTTTAATTCGATTCTAGTCAAAGAAATGTGTACAGGTTGGATTCTTTCATTATGACGTGGTTTAACGGTGAGATCTGACCGTTAATCAATTTATATCATATCGAGCTTACGAATGCTACTTTGTATCAACTAACAGCCCTAGATATTGACCCGTGATCGAGGATCGTCGACTTTTCCGTGTAATTAATCCCCTCTGTACTGGACGGTATACTTGACAACGCGACACCCATCGCAGTGTCTTGATACATAGCGATCCGCTGATCTTTTTGAAATTGTGCCTGACTCGAGAAAGACATAAATACCTGATGCTCTGTGAACAAGGATCTGTGCAGGGAGGTAAGACGAATCACCTCCCTGATCTGTGTCGCACTTCGTTTTATATGAGAACACAACGGAGAGAAAAGTGTTGTTTAATGAATTTCTCAACTGAAAACTTTATAACGTGGAACAAAGCATACGTGACTCAGGATCATTTGCAATCTTGTGTGATATACATTTTTCTTCGTTGATACGTATTTATTTTGAACACTTAAGTCACTATAAATGCTGATCACAATGAGACGAGAGCCAGAAATTTGTCAAATATTCAAAGTGTACAAAGTGGACACGAAGCCTGCGAAGGACCGTGTGATTCCCACTAACATAAATCAGACGTCACCATCGCCTGACAAAGAGACATGTGATCAGGACAGTTTGAAACATGTGACGTCAGAGAGAAACCTAGGTAAGGCAGGGATCACTGGTACTATGAGAGGTGACGAGGCAGCAGCTGACTGGATGGCTCTCCAGCAGACCCTCTGGCCAGCCAGCGCTCTAGGGGCACGGTCTTCAAAGAAACGGGAAGCTAAAGCTAGTGACATTAGAGGAGTGATGACAGCCAGGAGTGTTAAAATGCACCGTGCCACTCCCTCTAGTCCTCGCAGAGAAGCAGCAGGCAATGCAAGAAGATTTGATACAACACCTGATTCTTTAAACAACTACCGGTGTGTATCAGCACCCGATGCACAGAAACAGATGACTGCAGGGAGCAACCAAAGAAGGGAAAGTAGCCGATCTCCTTCACGTCCGCATTCCGAGAACAGACTCGGCCCCTCCAGATCTTCCCAATATAAAAATGAAGATCACAGTGGGAATGAACTAGAACCCGAAAGCCAAATTAGACAAATATGGAGAAAAGAGTTAGGTCTCCATGCCAGACCGCCACGCCGTCCTTACAAACCAAAGGAGTACATAACGGGATTAGCTACTGGCTACCCTGGACAGAGACTATCGACTTCCCAACAAAGTGTAACTAATACATTTGTGACTGGCAAAGTACATGACGTAGGGGAAATGCAGAAACGGCGCAAAGTTCTTCCTCCCATTGACAAGAAGTTGAAATCTAAGAAGGCAGAAAACAATAAGAAGACACCGCGTGAGCCAAACAGAGAAAGTGAGATCAACAATATGGCGAGCGATCTCTGTCGTGGGGTTACCATTGAGGAAGGAAACGGTGAGGTATCTGATGCGCTCCGAGAATATCGCGATGCGCGCAAGAACGCCTTCTTTCTCGTAGATCTCCCCCCTAATGTCAGGAATGTGCGGTCACGGTACCTCTCCACTCCTCACGCGCCGCCAAATTCTGACGAAGACAGTGACGACGGCTTCGACGCAAGCGGGGTGAAGGAAAACTGGAACGATTCCTCCTACTCTCGAATAACGCGAATATCTTCTCCAGACCACGACGGCCAAACGGTCATCACGAGAACTGTGGACGCCTCGAAAGTGTTAGATTTCGGCGGGCGCGTCATTCGAAGGACTCAAATCGACGTGTTCCTTCCTTCGAACGCTAGCGATGAGTCAAACGCCCTCAGCGACAAGGAAGACAATCGCGATGGTAAAGTCGACATCGCGAAGTCTCGCGAAGTTCACGACGGTAATTATCTGGACAAAAATGATGACAAAGATGACTGTAGTGGTGGTTCATCATCTGAGATTGGTAGCCATAGTGATGCAACAGATGACGGTAAAGGGATGCAAGCTCATGAAGGCAATGAAGGAGATAAAAGAGTTTAAGCAAAATTGGTGATACCAACCATTAAAATCTCGAGAGCCAGGATCGAGAATGAATCCGGGTGGAATGGTGCATGGTTTATGCTAAGGTATTGAAAGTAGAGTATGATTAAAGGGGGAAATATGTTAGCAGTGATCACGCAGTATGAAAAAGAACCAGACCCGTTATGCACTTTATCCATGGAGATTGTCTTTATTGTAGACCCTTCAGGAACATCGTCAGGATGTGTTATTTGCAGGTGATGATAAAAGAAGATTAACGTGATCATTTTGTTCAACATCAGCTCTCGCCGCAAATATGCATGTCATTTGCTAGCATACGTATTAAGATACTGCAATAGTCTTGCCTTCTGATCGTTATTACCTCTTACGTCATGATTTCTTAGTGTTAAAATCAGCTGCATTAAACAACAACTTTGGTGACCGGAAGAGAGAAAGGGAAAACTTGTTTAATGACTTATCGTTAGACGGGCTGTATTACATAAGAATTAATATTTATACAAGGTATGATGTTTTTTGTATCTTTTTAACAGTCAAGTGTGCTAACATTCTAAGTGGCATAATGTATGGATCATTATGGATTGATTTTAGTTTCAGAGAAAAATAATGATATCTATACTACCATTTAAGTTGAGAATTTTAGTCTTTAATTTCTTCGAAATTCTCTTACAGTAAAAACTATTTAGGCCTTATCATCGCGGCAATACATGTAACTCATATCTACAAAATCAAAAGCCTGCGAACTTCCTTCAATATTCTTGTTTTTTTAGCTACATTTGAGTTAGTTTAAGACTGAAATGTGCAGATATAAGATTACAGGTATTCACCCTAACGTAATAACATGAATAAGAGATCAGCTCTTTTCGTGACCTCGAAAATGTTCGATGGTATGCAAGAATAATAAATGCATTTCATTATGAAGCGGATGAGTGAACACAAATTTGAGCATTTTTTTTTTTTTTTTACATACATGCATTTGACTTGAAATGGTCTGTTGTACAATTTATGATTTTTGTTAAAGGGATGGTAAAGTATTGGCGGAGATGAGAATTTGGCTTTTAACTTTTTGCAAGATACCAAGAGACAACTTATGAAATAGTACACATATCAAAGTTTATTTCATGAAAATCAGTTTTGGAATGGCTGAGACATCCAAAAACAAAGTAACACAAAGTGATCGTAATAAAAGATGGGTCCCACCTTTTATTAGGATTGTTCTGTTTTGGATATCTTAGCCATTTCAAAACCAATTTTCGTGAAATAAACAATGAACTCCTCTTGGGATTACATGCTTTTTCATATTTCATAAAATGTTTCTCATTATCTCACCAAATAATGTTGGAAATTTGAAGTTTTGTCTCAACCAAGATTATACGATCGAAATGCAATAATGATTGGGTGCTATCTTAACTGTATACAACACCCATTGGGTGCAAATTCTTAGTATACAATAGGAAAAGCAATCAATGAATCTAAAAACTACTAATGTATTCATGCCCAATATTGTATATCATTGATGATCAATAAACTGATGCAGTTGTACTGTTCAATCTTTGTCAAGACATCACACACGACGCGTCAAACCGCGCAAAAAAGGTAGAGATTATTATTTATCCATATGAACTGCTCATACAGGGTTCTATTGTATGAAAAAGGGATTTCATGTTGTATTGAAGATCGAGCTGCTTATCTTTATTCATCTCGACTTATCAATAAACAATATTGAACGCATAATAAACAGACATTTTGAGTTTGTTGACAGTGTCTGAAAATCACCCTTGTTTTTTGCCGGTCAAAACTATTGGCCTATAGAAGACATCATCGTAATCATTAACACTAGAATTTATGATAATACATTCACACTGATTTTAGCCTGATTGTCTATCTATTCTGTCCCAGTAGGGAGTCGCAACTGAACGACACATTTAACCCTATAAATCCCAAGCTATAGTTTGACCCCTTCGCAGTCCCAAGGGGGGGGGGGGGGGGGATTCACATTTTGCCCCTACTTCTTTATTATTTGATGTATCACCGTCATAATGGTACAAGGGTAGAGCAACACATACTCTACATGCCCCATCCTTGGAATTTCTCAAGGTCACCTACTGAGGGCGCTATTTACCAAATATAAAGAAATACATAGGAGATAATATGCTAAAGTCATGGTTTTCTGTATAATTTCTTTAACCCCAATAGCCTATATGTCTTTATTTGTGTGTGTGTGTGTGTGTGTGTGTGTGTGTGTGTGCGTATGTATGTGTGTGTATGTGTGTGTGTGTTTGTGTATGTAGACCTATGTGTCTGTCTGTCTGAAGCCTGTCCGCCTGACTACACGCCTATACCTCTGATGTTTGTCTGTGTGCATAGGCTATAATTATGTCTCCTATAAGTTTCTGAGGGGTGATGTTCATTATTTCGAAGGTTCGTTAATCCGAAAATAAAACAAGGTTCGTTATTCCAAAGTTTCGTCATTCCGAAACACACAAATTAATTCCATTTACCTATACGGATAGGGCTCGTTAATACAACCAACTGTGGTATTATCCCGAAGGAGAAAGAAGTAAGGCCTATCATCCAAAATCAAATAAGGTTCGTTCTTCCGAAAGTTTATCCAAAAATCAAAAATGGTTTGTTATAATCTAGAAATGAAAAGAAGGTGCTTTATGAAATAGGACACTTTTGAAATTACGAACCTTATATTTCGTTTTTGGAGTAAATATTCTTCTGTGATTAACGAACATTTTTGTTTTCACTTTCGACTTACCGAACCTTCTCAGAATAACGATTCTTTCAATTTCAGATCAGTGAAACTTCGAGATAGAGAACCTTATTTCGTTTTCGGATTATACAACGAACCTTCGGAATAACAAATTGTCAACCTCGTTTCATAGCCTGATGGTACAAGTTTGTAAAAGGTTGTTCGTGTGTACACTATAGGCCTACTTGTGTAAACGTTCATGAAAATCCATTACGTTACACAATAAGACATTCAGTTATCTCCATGCCATCAAGTTAGTTGGTGAAAATAATCGCACTAGATATTATAACTGCACAGACAAGTTATACGTGATTTAATAAAGTCCAAGCTATTTTGACCCCTTCCAGGCCCAAGGGGAGGGGGGGGGGGCATTATGCCCCTCTATAACTTCTTTATTACAATATTTATTATGATGTAATCACCATCATGAATGGCACATGGGTATAGAGCAACCCTTACTCTACGGTCATGACGCAACATTTGAAATTTCTCAAGGTCACCCACTGAGGGTGCCACTAACCCAAATATAAAGAAATACATAGGAAATAATTATGCTAAAATCATGTTCTTTATGCCTCCGCCACAAAGTGGTGCCGGAGGCATTATGTTTTCGGGTTGTCCGTCCGTCCGTCCATCCGTTAGAATATTTCTCCATATCTCACAAAATAATGGTTCGATGTCTTCATGGAACTTAGTGTACGCATGGACCCTACCAGGGTCCATGGTATATGCATGTATTGACTTGCAGTAAAAATCTAGGGAATTTGGGGATCATGGGTCAAAGGTCAGGGGGTCAGAGGTCAGGGTCAACTCCTCAAAATTGCACTCTGTTTTCCCCTCATATTTATGCAATGCCGGCAGCATTTTAGTTGAAACTTAATATATCATTATATGTATTACCCGACAGAGATTCTCTGTGAAATTTCTTGCCAAAAGGTCAAAGGTCAAGTGAAAGAGCTGAATTCTACTTCTTCCTCCATATCTCGAAAGTGACTCAATGTATCATTAAAAGCTTAGTACATGCATGTTCTTCCTGACGGTGATTCTCCTTGGAATTCTAGGGCAATAGGGTCAAAGGTCAAGGGTCAAAGGTCAGGTTAAAATGCTATTATTTTACTATTTAATACTGAAATAAACCTTTTTTCTCCATGCCTTGAAAATTATTCTATGCATAAGCTTATAAAAGGGTCAAAAGTCAAGTAAAAATTCTCAAATCCCCAAATACCTGCACTCGTAGACAACATAGCCGTTCATCCAATTAAATTTAGTTCAAGGAAAGTGAACATTCAACACATTTGTAACAAACCTGTCATTTTGATATTTTACCAATTATGTGTAACTGTCATCACACATTGTCAAGACGAACTATAGACCTAGTAGGAGAACCATTAATATGGCGGAGGCATACCAGTCGCCATAGCGACATTTCTAGTTCTTTATATTCTTTATCCCGAGTATATATGTTTTTATTTTATACCAATCATTTTATAGTTGCCTCAAAGGAAAAACAAGTCAACTTTCGCTTTGGGTTATGGTTTAAAATTTTCAAGGTCAACACATGGGGGCTCTATATTCATTACAATATGAAGAAATATACGACATCTGCACCTATAATGATGTATTGTTTGGGATAATTACATATATTGGCATCACATTTTATGTTTCCTCAATATTGGAATTTTGAGTATGCAGATTGATAATAATTATGATGGACAAAATAATGATACTACAGGCAAAATTTGTGTGAAAATGATCCAAAATAAAAGGGTAGTCTTTGGAAAATGCTGTATTTTCACGAGTGATTTCTCTATCTATTGTTTGATGCCTATGTCATATAGAAATAAAGAAAATAATAAGAAGACTATTTCAGGGTAATTCACAACTACTTCACATTTGGTCTTTTAGCAAATTACAACCAAGGAAACCTTCATTTCATCCACAGTATGTTTAACTAAAATTGGAACAGAAAAATATGCAAAATCCGACAAACATGGTTGTCAGTATACAGTTGCAATGGCAACCAGCAATATCGGGCACAGCTAAAACCCGGGCTTTTTTTAATAATAGGGTTATGTGCTGTTTTCTGTGTCAATCGACACTAAAAGGGCCTAATCATGATTAGAGTCTTACAATAGGTTTGCAGAAAACAACCCGTTCAAAGGCAGATATGTTATTATGCCAAAATTCAAGCCATATTGGATACAGTACTGTAGATAGGCTATATAATGGGTTAAGAAAGTACACTGTAATTGCAAATGTGCCGTCATTATAGTAATGTCAAACAAAACACCGAAAACATGCTGCCTGTTGCACGGGAAGCAATGTTTACAAGTGCTCTTTTAAGATGTATTGGAATAGGAAGTAGGCCTACATTCCTTCCTGCCTATTCTCTGCATCGGTGTTCAAAGATAAAGTGTGCATTTTTATCCCTACGCATAGAAAAATCAAAAATATAGAATACTCTGTGTAGGCCTACTGTCCAGTCAGGTGCCAGTGAGCAGCAATATATCAGCCAAACAATGGTAAAAATATGCTCCTTACGTTGATATCAGAATTTGTCTTCTTTGTTCTTCGCAACAAAGAAACAAAGGAAAAACGTACAAATAACAGCAATAAACAAATACAATGCAGAATGAGAGGTTGGGTTTTTAAGACGGCACAGATTGGGGCATGGCGCGTATTATTAGGGTTAGGGTTTAATAGGGTTAGGGTTCCCAATCTGTCCCGTCTAAAAAAAAAAACACGCCCCCGGCGAAACCGCCATACACAGGAAGATGGCTGTACCGCTCCAGCTACTGTCCGTTAGCGATCGACGGAGTGCCATCCTCTCATTGGTTCGTTAGGGACGTGCGGAAGCACGAAAACAGTGCGATCCCGTACGTAGAATCCCCGGCGAATTACCAATAATTGCAACCGTACAATTTTAAAGGATTCAAAACAGAATTCTAAGCAAATCAAGCCTGGTTTTGGATCAGATACCAAGTACAAATATATTAATACAACACTAAAAGTAGTGGTCCGAATGAGATATTATACCACAAGTTCACTGCCTCTGGCTCACGTTTACTGTTGTGGGATCGGCATACGGCGGCAAGTACGTGGTGTGCATGCTGCATATCAAACGCACAAGTACAGTACGTGCGAGCGCATCTACTCATTAGACTTTACACAACAGTCGTTTTATTAGTGTTCTGACATGGAGAGTTTCGATATGCTCCCAGTCTCTCACTCTCGGAGCAGACAGAGACATCTACCATTAATTGCAACCACAATTAGATCTTCATGTCAGATGAACTGTATAAATAGAATAAAACAAACAAACTTCCAAGTAAGGCAAACAGATTTTGAAAGATAATGTAAGAATTATTTGATTATAGGTCAACAGTCAATGCCAGTCATCAGGGCCTACTGGATATCATACGGCAACATGCTAGTCAGTCCTACTGAATATCAATTGTATGGCAACATGCACCAGTTATCACCCCTACTAAATATATCATTTCAACGTGGCGGTCAGTCCGACTGATATCATATGGCAACATGCCGGTCAGTTCTACTGAATATATCATATATATTATGGCAACATGCCAGTCGATCAGTTGTGATATGGCAACATGCCGGTCATTCCTGAATATATCATATGCAGCTGTATATGGCAACATGCCGATCAGTCCTACTGAATATGTCATATGGCAACATGCCGGTCACTCCTACTGAATATATCAGATGGCAACATGCCGGTCAGTCCTACCGAATATATCATTATGGCAACATGCCGGTCACTCCTACTAATACATGTATCATATGGCAACATGCCGGTCAGTCCTACTGAATATCATATGGCAACATGCCGGTCAGTCCTACTGAATATCATATGGCAACATGCCGGTCAGTCCTACTGAATACATCATATGGCAACATGCTGGTCAGTCCTACCGAATATCATATGGCAACATGCCGGTCAGTCCTACTGAATATCATATGGCAACATGCCGGTCACTCCTACTGAATATCATATGGCAACATGCCGGTCACTCCTACTGAATATATCATTTGGCAACATGCCAGTCACTAGCTCCTACTGAATATCATATGGCAACATGCCGGTCAGTTCTACTGAATATATCATATATGGCAACATGCCGGTCAGTCCTACTGAATATCATATGGCAACATGCCGGTCACTCGTACTGAATATCATATGGCAACATGCCGGTCAGTTCTACTGAATAAATCATGTATGGCAACATGCCGGTCACTCCTACTAATACATGTATCATATGGCAACATGCCGGTCAGTCCTACTGAATATATCATATATGGCAACATGCCGGTCAGTCCTACTGAATATCATATGGCAACATGCCGGTCAGTTCTACTGAATAAATCATGTATGGCAACATGCCGGTCACTCCTACTAATACATGTATCATATGGCAACATGCCGGTCACTCCTACTGAATATATCATATATGGCAACATGCCGGTCAGTCCTACTGAATATCATATGGCAACATGCCGGTCACTCGTACTGAATATCATATGGCAACATGCCGGTCACTAGTTCCTACTGAATATATCATATATGGCAACATGCCGGTCAGTCCTACTGAATATCATATGGCAACATGCCGGTCAGTTCTACTGAATAAATCATGTATGGCAACATGCCGGTCACTCCTACTAATACATGTATCATATGGCAACATGCCGGTCAGTCCTACTGAATATCATATGGCAACATGCCGGTCAGTCCTACTGAATATCATATGGCAACATGCCGGTCAGTCCTACTGAATATATATGGCAACATGCTGGTCAGTCCTACTGAATATCATATGGCAACATACCGGTCAGTCCTACTGAATATCATATGGCAACATGCCGGTCACTCCTACTGAATATATCAAATATGGCAACATGACCGGCTACCGAATATCATATGGCAACATGCCGGTCAGTCCTACTGAATATCATATGGCAACATGCCTGTCACTCGTACTGAATATCATATGGCAACATGCCGGTCAGTTCTACTGAATAAATCATGTATGGCAACATGCCGGTCACTCCTAATACATGTATCATATGGCAACATGCCGGTCAGTCCTACTGAATATCATATGGCAACATGCCTGTCAGTCCTACTGAATATATCATATGGCAACATGCTGGTCAGTCCTACCGAATATCATCATGCCGGTCAGTCCTACTGAATATCATATGGCAACATGCCGGTCACTCCTACTGAATATATCATATATGGCAACATGCCGGTCAGTCCTACTGAATATCATATGGCAACATGCCGGTCACTCGTACTGAATATCATATGGCAACATGCCGGTCACTAGTTCCTACTGACTATATCATGTATGGCAACATGCCAGTCGATCAGTTGTGATATGGCAACATGCCGGTCACTCCTACTAATACATGTATCATATGGCAACATGCCGGTCAGTCCTACTGAATATCATATATGGCAACATGCCGGTCAGTCCTACTGAATATCATATGGCAACATGCCGGTCAGTCCTACTGAATATATCATATGGCAACATGCTGGTCAGTCCTACCGAATATCATATGGCAACATGCCGGTCAGTCCTACTGAATATCATATGGCAACATGCCGGTCACTCCTACTGAATATCATATGGCAACATGCCGGTCACTCCTACTGAATATATCATTTGGCAACATGCCAGTCACTAGCTCCTACTGAATATCATATGGCAACATGCCGGTCAGTCCTACTGAATATCATATGGCAACATGCCGGTCACTCCTACTGAATATCATATGGCAACATGCCGGTCACTCCTACTGAATATATCATTTGGCAACATGCCAGTCACTAGCTCCTACTGAATATCATATGGCAACATGCCGGTCACTAGCTCCTACTGCATATCACATCACATTTTATGTACAAAATTTATATGTATATATATATATATATATATATATATATATATATATATATATAGTAAAGCAATTAGTAGAAGAAGAACGCCGTCAAAAAATAAATCATAGATCTTGAAGATCTTAAAAACGGAGCATAGCTCTCAAATACTGAAAGGCAAGGCCACACTCTTCATCAGTGCCCATGGTGTGACAAAAGATCTTAATCAAACCCGTTTCTGAAACAGACATGAAAACATGTCTGATCATGGGCAGACGGATTTTGAAACTCACCTTTCAAAGAAGTCACCGCGCTAAACAGATAGAGGTAGCGCGCAGTGTCCATAGTGACGCATCTAATGACGCGTAGTCATGACTGCAAGATGACATGGCAAATCTCCGGCTCCAAAACAGTGAATCTGAAATAAAGGCATCACTAGTTTTATAAAGGAGGTAGTACTCTTGGATTTGGATTCAACAATTCTAGCATTACACAACAATACACACAATAGCATAATGCTGTGATGTAGCAGGATTCGCAGATTCATTTAGAAACTGACAGGGACCGCGACGAGAACGCTCCTGCTATGGCCCCAAAAAACTCATTGCATTTTAACAATTTGCAACAGCACTGCAACTGTCAAATCTCCTTTCCTATGTGAGGCTGATGATACCGATACACCTGGCTTCATATCAGCGGAAAGAAAAAGAGTTTTCTTGCCACATACCAGTGGAAAGAAATTGGCTTTTCTTGCCACATACCAGTGGAAAGAGAGAGTTTTCTTTCCACATACCATTGGAAAGAAAGAAGGTTTTCTTACCACATACCAGCGGAAAGAAAGAAGGTTTTCTAGCCACATATCAGTGGAAAGAAAGAGAGTTTTCTAGCCACATACCAGTGGAAAGAAAGAAGGTTTTCTTACCACATACCAGTGGAAAGAAAGAGGGTTTTCTTGCCACATATCAGTGGAAAGAAAGAATTTTTTCTTGCCACGTACCAGTGGAAAGAAAGGTTTTCTTGCCACATATCAGCAGAAAGAAAAAGAGTTTTCTTGCCGCATGTCAGCAGGGCAAGGATAAATAATGAATAAAAATGAATAATTAGCTGCATATCACAGTTGAAGGTTGGGGTTAACTTGCTCTTCCAGTCCCAAAAAGGGGAATAGGCCAAATGTTGTCACCACACCTGGCCTTGAAGGGGAGGGGAGGACTGGTTAAGACTTACAGTTCCCGCACCAACCTGGTCTCAGAAATGGCTGAATAATCAAGAAAGTAAGAAAACAAACAAAAGTTAGTGATGACAAAAGAATAATATCAAGAAACAATAAAAGTAAGAGCAGTATTTAAAAAACCTGCCTCTTACCCGGTTGGGGAACAACCAGCTCTACTCAGTCCCAAAATAGGGAAGAGGCTGCCAGCAATCACAACTCCTTGCCTCAAGAATAGGGGAGGGAGGACTTTTCAAGACTTACGGTGTCCCACACCAACCTATAAGTGTCAACATCGGTGAATAAAGGTCAAGTTCAGTAAAAGGCAGTGCAACAATGAGCTTTACAAACATGTGAATTTTTGCAAATAATTGATTGAAGAATTTTGTATGCCACAAGCACAATATTAAAAAAAAGCATGTGTTTTGTCAACATGCGTAATATCAAGGCAATGAATATATAATTTAACTTGGCTGTAACTACATGTATATCATACTCAAATAGAAAGGTAGAAGCCAAGAATCAAAGTGTAACACCTTTGTGATATAAAATTTTGGAACAAGGGCCAAACAAAATATCAGACACAAAGTGATTATATATTGCTTAATGTAGCCACAAGCCCATAAGCTACTTATAAGAAAACACAAAAAGTATGCAAAGCAGCATGGTTTCATGTAAATTCATATAGCTTTATGTAGCCACAAGCCTACAAGCTACTCATTCTGAGTGACTCAGAAAATTGACTAAAATAGGTCACATAGGTCAAAAATATTAAGGGCAGCATGGCTTCATGTCATTGGGTATTTTTTGCACCTCCTATAGCTTAATGTAGCCGCAAGCCCACAAGCTACTCATTCGAGATATGAAATGTGACTACTAAAAAGCATGGAAATACAGCATTAAAATGAAATAAAGTCACACAAAATGTGCTGATTACAAAATCAAATAAACCACATGCTTGCATTTTGTAAAGCCATCAATGTGCACGCAAATGTTCATCAACTGTCCAAATTGGCTTTGCTACAGCATAAGGTGGGGTCGTCCTGGGGTACTCCTTGCTCCATCAAGTCAAAATGGGGAAGAGGCTGCTGTCTATCGCATCACCTTGCCTTGAAATATGGGAGGGTAGAAAGACTGATGGAGGCTTACAGTTTCCACCCTACCACCAAGCTGCTAAACTACTTTATTCTACTCTACAACTATTCTACAACTATTCTACAAATTCAACTCTAAAGCAAAACACAAAAAAAGCAGCTTAAGGCTACTAAGTGGCCTAAATCGTGTCGATGTGAAAAAAGCAAAACCCCAATCAAAATATCATTAACTATGCCACACAGAAGTTGCAGGTCCATCCATTTCGAGGATTCCTTTTCAAATTACAACATTTCCAATGAAACCACTTTGTGCACTTCTCGCACTCTATCATATTAAGTGTAGTCCTAGTCGTCGTGCATAGATGACACTTCCATTCCCTGCGTTTGTTTGTTACAACATTAAGAATAAGTAGCCATGCATCATCATCAACATATTGCCTCAATTTCCTCAAATCATCTTCAGATATATCTACTACTTTGTCAGACACATTTCCAGGCAGTACCTCAACTTCAGTTTCCTTCACCTTGTCTTGGTTAGTCCTTACTCTTTCAACCACCTCACAAGTGACAAATAGCTCTAACTGTTTTGCACTTTTCCTTGACATTGTATCCCTATCAGCGCAATTAATGTCTGCTGGCCTAGAAATACTAGTATAATCATGGTCGTTTCCCTGGCTTACTACAACATCTGTTCCCTCTAACCTGCATGCAATACTTTCTCGCTCCTCTCTAGTCGGCTTCTCCAGCGGGACCCGTTTACTATTTCTAGGTTTCTTAGTGGACTTGAATGGTGCCCGCTGAGGAGTGACCCGCTGAGGTACATTTGACTCTCTAATACCAGAGTCCTGAAATGGCCTGTCGACAACTGGTCTCGAAACCCTAAGTAATTGCAACGCAGCATCCAAGTGCTTATACACAGAAGCTAAGTCTGCGTCCTCTGGTACATCCCCTAACTGTTCCCCAATCTCATGCAGCTTACACTCTACTTTGTCCTTACCAACCTTCGTCTGTGCCTGCCTAGTCTGCGCAGTCAAATCCCTGAGGAGGTCCTCCTCCGCTGGAGGCAATGTAACATAAGACTCATGGTCATTATTGCCTACATGGTCTAGTCTACCCTGACTCCTGACTACAAGATGAACATGTTTGCACAGTGTACCCCTAACTACCCCATCTAGGCAAGTACATGAAAACTCATGAACACAAACCCTACATTGCTTGCAATCCAGGTGGCATGACCCCTGACATGACTTCGGCTTCCTATCAACAGTGTACACACGCTTTCCATCCGTTGATCTAACTTCCCACCTATTGACCTCAACCTCTTTCACATCTTCACTACGTAGTCTAAGACTTAGCCTATGTCGACTGTCAATATCATTGACTCGTCGACTCTTCTTCCCCTTCTGAAGTTTCACTAGTCTATCGAAAGTCTTATCCTTGACAAATTCCATCAGGAGACTCACACACTTGTCCACTCTCCTATTGGCGAACCCCTTCATGTAGATGTACTTCAGCGGAGACCTTTACGACTGTGGGTAGTGAACTGACACTCACTCTCCAGGCACCTCACTTGGCCACCCGCTGATGCAGACTGTGGATGTTTCTGCCGACGATGCTTGAAGAGACTGGCGCGGTGACTGTAGACTTGTGGACACTCTGGACACTGGAACTCTCCACTGGTCCTGCTTCATTTAAAGAAAAAAAGAGAAAGAGAAAAGAAATATGTAAAATCTACGGCAATACAGGCAACTTTGGGCTACATGTCTATGGCATTAATGCTGGAGTTAAAGGACAAGTCCACCTTCATATATAAGGATTGAGAGAATGCAGCAATATTAGTAGAACAGATCAGAGAAAGTTTGAGGAAAATCGGACAATCCGTTATGAATATTTCAAGTATTTGAGCATTCACTACAGGATGAGAAGACAACTAAAGTGTACGATGTAACCTGCGTACGATAGAACGAAAACAAAAAGAGATTTTCACAAAATTTAATTTTGAATAAAGTGATGGAAATATTGATTTTTTTTTTAAATCTCCATTTCAGCTCTTCATATATCAAAACATCTAAACATTTGGTGAGATGAACTATTCTAATCAGACTACCATTCAATGAAAGAATGAAATTTTCCCTTTAATAATCCACCCAATTACTTTGTTCAGTGCAACAGTCATCTTAAAATCAGATCGATCAGGGTGTAATAAATCATTTGCATTCAAGAATTCACTTACAATGTAGTTGTTGATGTTCGGCCCTTTCTATAATTTTACTCATGGTTGATAAGATTGAGATGGGGCGATAGTTATTTAACGAAGAAATATCTCCTGCTTTAAATAGTTAAAGTACGGTAGTCACGTCATCCACCCATGACTGAGCAGAAACTTCAAAAATTTATAGCTTTTGAACAAACTATTCAACTTTCCTCAAAATCTCACCAATGTCTTGTATTAATATTGCTGCATTAACTTGACCCACATGTCTATGAAGAAGCAATTCTCTAGCTTCATTCTGTACACTCATCAAAATACCAAATTGAAAAACATGTAGTTGCATGTGGTTGTCAAAACATTACTTGACCAGCAGTACTTTTAGACACTTGGTACATTGTAAGTCTGATAGCTGTGTATTGCTTCATCCCTATATATGAGACGACATTGAAACCTTTCTCCAAGAAAGAGAACCCTCCACATAACTATGAAAGGCTTTGTCTACCCGGTACATGTGGGACTGTATGGGACACCTAACTGAGCAAAGTTAAAGACACTAAGTACTGACAGCTGTGTATTGCCTCATCAACAACATTGAAACCTTCCTCCAAGAAAGAGAGCCAAACAAAAGATTCCACAGACAAAAGTTTTTATCCACTTAATCCCACAATGTACAGAGCTGATTGCATTCAGGGCAGCCACTCAAGCCAAAACAATGCATTCCCCAGCCTGTGTGCTTGAAACCTTTCCTGGCCACTATACAAAGAAGCTGACATTATCCTATCAAACACCTAAGAGAGATAACTTTGACCAGATTTTGCTCCAAGCAGGCTGTCTATAAAAATTTATTTAAAAAAAAACATAAAAATAGTGAATGTATGTAACAGGTGGACAGACATTTGTCTACTAATGCATGACAGTCAAATTAAATACCATCTATGGTAAATGAGCTTTTCTTTACTAAAATAACTGATATGGATAAGAAGATACAATATCACCCCAAAAATTCAAATTAACTGTGCACTATAGTACACTTTTAGAAACAATGAACGTATGAAAGTGTGAAAAGGCATGGACGTTACAGTTTTGTCCGTCCATGTTACATACGTTCAGCCTAAACTCTAGAACTGTACCTTAATTTAGCACAGGTAATTTGATTTCTTTAGATGATGTTATCTCTTATCATCCATATCAGTTCATTTAGTAAAGAAAGGATCATTCTCCATGGAAGATACTTAATTTGACTGTCATACATAAGTACACCAATGTCTGTCCACCTGTCACATACGTTCACATGAAATTTTCATCTTCAATTTGCAGAAATAAAGGAATAGCTTATGTAAGTGACTCATTTAAAGAAAAAAATATCATTCAGGAATCACTTAAAGCCATTGTATTTCATTTAGAATGTAAAGCACTGCGGATATTTATAAGATGAAGGCTAAATACAAGTCAAGCTAAAGAGCAAGCGTATATTTTGGCTTAAAACATTTTTGTACTGATTGTACGAACAGTAGACAAGTTACTTCTGATAATTAGCAAATGTATGTAATATGCATAATAATAGTGAACAAAAGTAGTGATCCAGATAAAGTGTAATTGCTAGGCCCTCTATATATATTTTACTTGACTCTTGACACAAGTATTTGCAAAGATATTATCAAGTCTCTGCATGCCATGCCACCAAGTGATTGCACTGCGTAAGCCTTGTTGGCAGACTTTATATTTTATATAATTCCACAATAAAATCAATTGCAATCCAGAATTGGGGATAATATGGTAAATGTTGCACTTGTTTACTTCTATAAAGTCATGTTGAGCGTTCCATGATAGTAATTTCATAATTACGGCCAAAGTCATACCAAAAGTTGCGCCCACATGTCATATCAAGGTGATGATGGTAGGCCTATAACATAGGATCCACACTAGTTTTGTTTGGTTTGTGCCTTACATATCGCATTTTTATAAAACCACAATATGGGCACGTAATTTCTAAGTATGTGGCATTTCTAGTGTACATATGATCCTAGTTGTTCTGCAGCGGAAAAATACCAAGTCTCACTAATCACGCTCAGCCTCTGATGGAAAGGCTGTGAACTTATTACTAATTCATGGTACACATTGATGTGAACCTATTACTAATTAATGGTATACATTGATGCAATGGAAGTCACAAAACTCAAGTTTACCTGAGCTAAGTTGAATGTCACGGCGCAAAAAGCTCTTATTACAAATTACAAGGCAGACATGAAATATTCAAACACGTTGAGATAGTTTACCTATGTATGGGACACTTTGTCCTGCATTAGTTTAGTGTGTAGAGAACCATGCTTATGGGAAATTTTGGGTACCCCGGTACCGTAAGTATAGAAGTAAATTTAAATATTGATCCAGAAAGTCAAGGACACAATATCCCTGAAAAATTTACCACCATATTCCTATCTCGCCATATTTATACATGCATGCTCTGGATTTTTATCAGGATAATTACTACCGGTACTACAACTTTGAATAATAAAGTGTTTGTACTTCCATTGCTGAAGGTCAGTTTGCCATTCAATGTCAATGAAACTTTAGAGAAAGACCTTTTTCGGACACAAAAATACTAATAGTAATAGTCTAGATGTGCAGTACCTGCTGTGTGGAACCCCAGTGGATATGATGCCTGTCTAGCAATCACATCGCTGATTGAAGTCGTACCTCAGTAAGTATGCCCATGAGTTTTATCATGGCTGCTACACTGTAACACTGAATAAGAGCAATTTGTTAACCAATTCAATGAAACAAAAAAATTGATATCGATAATCAAAAATCGATATCATCTCCATTATCATCACATACTTGCATGCATGTGTAGACCTTTGAAATGCCTGTTGAGCTATAGAGTACCTGGTACTTGATGTAATTGAAAGTATAATAGTGTACTTTTGCTTAGGGAAAATATACCAAATATATTATGAGAATTTGGGGAATGCAGCATGGGTGTATGCAAGGGGGGGGTCGGGAGGGTCGTACGACCCCCCCCCAAATTTTCAAGAGGTCCACTTTTTGTAAAAGACATTTTTTTTTTAGGGCTTTTTACTCTATAGACCCTATAGGCCTACAACAGGAAAAAAAAAAGTGACCAGGTGGTGTTCCAGCAAATTGTCAAAAACCTCGTAAATTTTGTAACTTAGTTTTAGTATGCCATAATCTACCTTATTTCTAAGCTGCACTGCCATGCCGAAAAAGTCACTTTTGTATGCACCAAATTGCCCCATTTTAAGATATAGAATTCAAAAACTCCCTACCGTGGAAGGGGGGACACCCCCCTCCCACACCCTCCCCCAATTGTACCAATATCAATGCAGTCAATATAGATTAGAAGTGCATACAATTTTCTGAAGTACTACGTACCGGTACATACTGTTTGCCACCAGGAGTAGCCAGTGAATTAAAATTTAATAAAAATTACAAGGTTGCAATGGAGACAATGCGGGATGATGCATACAGTGTACAGCCCGACCAGACGCTGTTAGTACGCTGACTTACAGCGACTGGACGGTGTATAGTTATGATATAGTTATGATCTATATCATTTGCAAACGGTAAATAATGTGTTTAACTGAGCTCAAGAAAAGTTAAGCCTACTGCCGATGCCTATAGGCATTTACAGGTGAGTTTGACCGATACACAGTTAGGTGAGGCAATCCCGGCGATCGAGTTTCTTGGAAATGCCACTAACACTACCTGTATGCCAGTGAGGAATATTAGAAGATTAGACAGACATCGTCATAGATAGACAGTAGTTAACACTCACCTTGTTCTTCCGCTGCGATTATCGCTGTTGCTGGTGACGACGTCGATTTCCTCCGGCTGCTGCATGGTGATGATGTCGATGATCCAAAATGTATTCGAGCTACTCAACTAGTCTATCAAATGGATAGTACAGTGTCTATGAACCTACTTGTACTGTATGCAGTGGGACGATGTAGTACGCGGTGCCTTAGCGGTTGTACGGTAAACAAACTAGCAAAATCTCGGTCCACGTGAACTGCAGTGATGATCCTCTCCTGGTCCTCTTCCGGGTCCTCTCTTGTTGTGGTCCTGGTCCTCCACTTAGCACTGGTCCTCTTCTGGTGGTGATCCTGGTCCTCTGGTCCTCTCCTGGTGCTCCTGGCCTTCTGGATGATTCCAATGCGGGTATGAAAACGGTTCCGATAAGTGACTAGCCATTAAATTTGTCTAAGTATTTATACTTGTGGATCACTGGATGGACGGGGCGCCAGCAGTCGAATTTGCCGCCCCGCCCCCCGGTATTCAGGGCACAACAGCTAATCCGACAGTCTGATTGGTTGAATCTCCGCCGCGCCTACGGCCCAGTCGCTGTGAATGGTCAATCACTCATTACGTAAAATCTTTTGTGCCGAGTTCATCGTCACGTATCCGTAAATATCCTTTTGTGCTTTCTTCATCAATTTACTAGTAATTAAAGAAAGTCGAGTATTCGTAAACACCCTTTGTCCTGTCTTCATCATCTAATTAAACAAAGTCACGTATCAGTAAACGTCTTTTGTGGTGTGTGTTCGTCTTGTCTTCTCTGAATAGTAATACATCATGTACTTGTGTCAAATCGCGACAGCTGTCTTCTCATGCCATATCACTTCCACTGCCACCAGGCAGATTGGTGATACCCACAGAGATAATATACTAGTACTAAAGAACACAGATATATACTATTCAAACATAAACATGCAGAAAAAAAAAAAACGGCGTGGCTGTATCACTGCCATTCTGATCTCAAAGGGATCGTACATTTTCGGTTCACCAGTTGAGGCTTAAAAGGTTCCCAACGTTTTTTTTTTTTTTTTTCCTTTTTTTAAACATACATTTATAAACACTGATTTTGTAGATGAAGAGAAACAATATGAAGTACAGAAGAGCATAGCCAAGTAATTCTAAGAGGAATACAATTAAATGGTCAATAATGATAAAACTTTTTTCTAAATGGCTTAGGTCATGTATATGTCCAATCTAAAGCAATCCTAATAAAAAGTGGGACCAGTAGGACTGACCGGCATGTTGCCATATATGATATATTCAGTAGGAGTGACCGGCATGTTGCCATATGATATTCAGGAGTGACCGGCATGTTGCCATATGATATTCAGTAAGGACTGACCGGCATGTTGCCATGTATGATATATTCAGTAGGACTGACCGGCACGTTGCCATATGATATTTGGTAGGACTGACCGGCATGTTGCCATGTATGATATATTCAGTAGGAGTGACCGGCATGTTGCCATATATGATATATTCAGTAGGACTGACCGGCATTTTGCCATATGATATTCAGTAGGACTGACCGGCATGTTGCCATATATGATATATTCAGTAGGAGTGACCGGCATGTTGCCATATGATATTCGGTAGGACTGACCGGCATGTTGCCATGTATGATATATTCAGTAGGACTGACCGGCATGTTGCCATATGATATATTCAGTAGGACTGACCGGCATGTTGCCATATGATATATTCAGTAGGACTGACTGGCATGTTGCCATATGATATTAGTAGGAGTGACCGGCATGTTGCCATAATGATATATTCGGTAGGACTGACCGGCATGTTGCCATATGATATATTCAGTATGAGTGACCGGCATGTTGCCATATGATATTCAGTAGGAGCTAGTGACCAGCATGTTGCTATATGATATTCAATAGGAGTGACCGGCATGTTGCCATATGATATTCAGTAGGAGCTAGTGACCAGCATGTTGCCATATGATATTCAATAGGACTGACCGGCATGTTGCCATATGATATTCAGTAGGACTGACCGCCATGTTGCCATATGATATTCAGGAGTGACCGGCATGTTGCCATATGATATTCAGTAAGGACTGACCGGCATGTTGCCATATGATATTCGGTAGGACTGACCGTCATGTTGTCATATATGATATATTCAGTACGACTGACCGTCATGTAGCCATATGATATATTCAGTAGGACTGACCGGCATGTTGCCATATGATATATTCAGTAGGACTGACCGGCATGCTGCCATATGATATTCGGTAGGACTGACCGTCATGTTGTCATATATGATATATTCAGTAGGACTGACCGGCATGTTGCCATATGATATTTGGTCGAACTGACCGGCATGTTGCCATGTATGCTATATTCAGTAGAACTGACCGGCATGTTGCCATATATGATATATTCAGTAGGACTGACCGGCATGTTGCCAGATATGATATATTCAGTACGACTGACCGGCATGTAGCCATATGATATTAGTAGGAGTGACCGGCATGTTGCCATAATGATATATTCGGTAGGACTGACCGGCATCCTATTGCCATATATGATATATTCAGTAGGACTGACCGGCATGTTGCCATATGATATATTCAGTATGAGTGACCGGCATGTTGCCATATGATATTCAGTAGGAGTGACCGGCATGTTGCCATATGATATTCAGTAGGACTGACCGGCATGTTGCCATATGATATTCAGTAGGACTGACCGGCATGTTGCCATATATGATATATTCAGTAGGAGTGACCGGCATGTTGCCATATGATATTCAGTAGGACTGACTGGCATGTTGCCAGATATGATATATTCAGTACGACCGGCATGTTGCCATATATGATATATTCAGTAGGAGTGACCGGCATGTTGCCATATGATATTCGGTAGGACTGACCGGCATGTTGCCATGTATGATATATTCAGTAGGACTGACCGGCATGTTGCCATATGATATATTCAGTAGGACTGACCGGCATGTTGCCATATGATATATTCAGTAGGACTGACTGGCATGTTGCCATATGATATTAGTAGGAGTGACCGGCATGTTGCCATAATGATATATTCGGTAGGACTGACCGGCATGTTGCCATATGATATATTCAGTATGAGTGACCGGCATGTTGCCATATGATATTCAGTAGGAGCTAGTGACCAGCATGTTGCTATATGATATTCAATAGGAGTGACCGGCATGTTGCCATATGATATTCAGTAGGAGCTAGTGACCAGCATGTTGCCATATGATATTCAATAGGACTGACCGGCATGTTGCCATATGATATTCAGTAGGACTGACCGCCATGTTGCCATATGATATTCAGGAGTGACCGGCATGTTGCCATATGATATTCAGTAAGGACTGACCGGCATGTTGCCATATGATATTCGGTAGGACTGACCGTCATGTTGTCATATATGATATATTCAGTAGGACTGACCGGCATGTTGCCATATGATATTTGGTCGAACTGACCGGCATGTTGCCATGTATGATATATTCAGTAGGACTGACCGGCATGTTGCCAGATATGATATATTCAGTACGACTGACCGGCATGTAGCCATATGATATATTCAGTAGGACTGACCGGCATGTTGCCATATGATATATTCAGTAGGACTGACCGGCATGTTGCCATATGATATATTCAGTAGGACTGACCGGCATGTTGCCATATGATATTCAGGAGTGACCGGCATGTTGCCATATGATATTCAGTAAGGACTGACCGGCATGTTGCCATATGATATTCGGTAGGACTGACCGGCATGTTGCCATATATGATATATTCAGTAGGACTGACCGGCATGTTGCCATATGATATTCGGTAGGACTGACCGGCATGTTGCCATACATGATTTATTCAGTAGAACTGACTGGCATGTTGCCATATGATATTCAGTAGAACTGACCGGCATGTTGCCATATGATATTCAGTAGGAGTGACCGGCATGTTGCCATATGATATTTGGTAGGACTGACCGGCATGTTGCCATGTATGATATATTCAGTAGGACTGACCGGCACGTTGCCATATGATATTTGGTAGGACTGACCGGCATGTTGCCATGTATGATATATTCAGTAGGAGTGACCGGCATGTTGCCATATATGATATATTCAGTAGGACTGACCGGCATGTTGCCATATGATATTCGGTAGGACTGACCGGCATGTTGCCATGTATGATATATTCAGTAGGACTGACCTGCATGTTGCCATATGATATATTCAGTAGGACTGACCGGCATGTTGCCATATGATATATTCAGTATGAGTGACCGGCATGTTGCCATATGATATTCAGTAGGACTGACCGGCATGTTGCCATATATGATATATTCAGTAGGAGTGACCGGCATGTTGCCATATGATATTCAGTAGGACTGACTGGCATGTTGCCAGATATGATATATTCAGTACGACTGACCGTCATGTAGCCATATGATATATTCAGTAGGACTGACCGGCATGTTGCCATATGATATATTCAGTAGGACTGACCGGCATGCTGCCATATGATATTCGGTAGGACTGACCGTCATGTTGTCATATATGATATATTCAGTAGGACTGACCGGCATGTTGCCATATGATATTTGGTCGAACTGACCGGCATGTTGCCATGTATGCTATATTCAGTAGAACTGACCGGCATGTTGCCATATATGATATATTCAGTAGGACTGACCGGCATGTTGCCAGATATGATATATTCAGTACGACTGACCGGCATGTAGCCATATGATATTAGTAGGAGTGACCGGCATGTTGCCATAATGATATATTCGGTAGGACTGACCGGCATCCTATTGCCATATATGATATATTCAGTAGGACTGACCGGCATGTTGCCATATGATATATTCAGTATGAGTGACCGGCATGTTGCCATATGATATTCAGTAGGACTGACCGGCATGTTGCCATATGATATTAGTAGGAGTGACCGGCATTTTGCCATATGATATTCAGTAGGACTGACCGGCATGTTGCCATATATGATATATTCAGTAGGAGTGACCGGCATGTTGCCATATGATATTCAGTAGGACTGACCGGCATGTTGCCAGATATGATATATTCAGTACGACTGACCGTCATGTAGCCATATGATATATTCAGTAGGACTGACCGGCATGTTGCCATATGATATATTCAGTAGGACTGACTGGCATGTTGCCATATGATATTAGTAGGAGTGACCGGCATGTTGCCATAATGATATATTCGGTAGGACTGACTGGCATGTTGCCATATGATATTCAGTAGGAGCTAGTGACCAGCATGTTGCTATATGATATTCAATAGGAGTGACCGGCATGTTGCCATATGATATTCAGTAGGAGCTAGTGACCAGCATGTTGCCATATGATATTCAATAGGACTGACCGGCATGTTGCCATATGATATTCAGTAGGACTGACCGCCATGTTGCCATATGATATTCAGGAGTGACCGGCATGTTGCCATATGATATTCAGTAAGGACTGACCGGCATGCTGCCATATGATATTCGGTAGGACTGACCGTCATGTTGTCATATATGATATATTCAGTAGGACTGACCGGCATGTTGCCATATGATATTTGGTCGAACTGACCAGCATGTTGCCATGTATGCTATATTCAGTAGAACTGACCGGCATGTTGCCATATATGATATATTCAGTAGGACTGACCGGCATGTTGCCAGATATGATATATTCAGTACGACTGACCGGCATGTAGCCATATGATATTAGTAGGAGTGACCGGCATGTTGCCATAATGATATATTCGGTAGGACTGACCGGCATCCTATTGCCATATATGATATATTCAGTAGGACTGACCGGCATGTTGCCATATGATATATTCAGTATGAGTGACCGGCATGTTGCCATATGATATTCAGTAGGAGTGACCGGCATGTTGCCATATGATATTCAGTAGGACTGACCGGCATGTTGCCATATGATATTCAGTAGGAGTGACCGGCATGTTGCCATATGATATTCAGTAGGAGTGACCGGCATGTTGCCATATGATATTCAGTAGGACTGACCGGCATGTTGCCATATATGATATATTCAGTAGGAGTGACCGGCATGTTGCCAGATATGATATATTCAGTACGACTAACCGGCATGTAGCCACATGATATATTCAGTAGGACTGACCGGCATGTTGCCATATGATATATTCAGTAGGACTGACCTGCATGTTGCCATATGATATTAGTAGGAGTGACAAGCATGTTGCCAGCATACATGATTTATTTAGTGGAACTGACCGGCATGTTGCCATACATGATATAGTCAGTAGGACTGACCGGCATGGACTGACTGGCTCCTTGAAATAATATATTTAGTAGGGGTGATAACTGGTGCATGTTGCCATACTATTGATATTCAGTAGGACTGACTGGCATGTTGCCGTATGATATCCAGTAGGCCCTGATGACCGGCATTGACTGTTGACCTATAATCAAATAATTCTTACATTATCTCTCAAAATCTGTTTGCCTTACTTGGAAGTTTGTTTGTTTTATTCTATTTATACAGTTCATCTGACATGAAGATCTAATTGTGGTTGCAATTAATGGTAGATGTCTCTGTCTGCTCCAAGAGTGAAAGACTTGGAGCATATCGAAACTCTCCATTTCAGTACACTAATGAAACGACTGTTGAGTACAGTCTAATGAGTAGATCCGCTCGCACGTACTGTACTTGTGCGTTTAATATGCAGCATACCACGTACTTGCCGCCGTATGCCGATCCAACAGTGAACTTGTGGTATAATATCTCATTCGGACCACTACTTTTAGTGTTGTATTGATATATTTGTACTTGGTATCTAATCCAAAACCAGGCTTGATTTGCTTAGAATTCTGTTTTGAATCCTTTAAAATTGAACGGTTGCAATTATTGGTAATTCGCCGGGGATTCTACGTACGGGATCGCACTGTTTTCGTGCTTCCGCACCTCCTTAACGGACCAATGAGCGGATGGCACTCCGTCGATCGCTAACGGGCAGTAGCTGATGTTCCCCTCTTCATCGAGGATATTCACATCTCGGTCTCAGGAAACAACGTCAGGAGACAGCACATGCCAGTATAGTGGACTACTGCAGCATTGTTTGAAGAATGAAATGAAATGTCTTATCACAGGGGACAAGGAAAGGTAATTTATGACTACAGTGGTTTATCTTACCTGGGTTTAGAACTGAAGTTCGCTGTCGGCCTAGCCCCATACGTTCAATTTCATGTAAGCATTTTAACCTGCCCTGTGCCTGATCCACACTGCACTGACCACAGACAGTTCAAATTCATCATGAATAGATTTCAAGTTTCTGTTTATAAGTTGTTTGTGTTTAAAGTATGGATGTTTGGCCGGATGTTTTATGATTACAGTGCAATGGGATAGTATACTCAATTTGTTTTGTTAATAAATAAGTTTGTTAAAATCATAAATTATGCAAACATCTTTGTCGTGGCCTGGTAAACAAAAAGCCATCACCCGTGGCCCTGCCATCAGCAAATTCACCCAATATGTCTACAGTAGTCAGGTGGATTCTTGGCTTTGGACTTCCATTCATCATGCACTGTAGCAAGGGGTATCCAGGTCAGGTGGGTGCTATCAGTATTGAATAATCACATCATGTAGATGCAGACAGACCATTGCACATGAATATACAAGTCTCATGCCATGCTTTATGAAACTTTAGTCTTTACACATCTTGGCTACACTTTCATTCATTTTTCATATTATTATTCATATTCTAAACTCAATTTTGCAAGCACCCATGTTTATATATGGACTGTTTTATTCAGAATGGTTTCATCAAAAATTTGGGCAAGATGTGTCGACTGTTGAAACTAGCCCTGAATTTTCAAAGTGAATTTGGATGAAGAGTTGTGAAAATGTATGGTGTTTAAGTTGGGCATTAGAATGTGTCTATGATGGCTATGTTTGATTTGATTGTATTGCACTGTGCTAGTTTGTGCTCAGTTGCCTAGCCTCTCCACATATTGCCTACAAAGTTTAGAGTTCAGAGTCAGATCAAGGAGGTGTATGATACCCTTTTGGTTAGACTTTGAAAGAGTTCTGAGGCAGTTCTTTTGATGAAAACAAATCTCAACTTGGTTCAATAATGCTTTGTGCACCATTTTTCCATTGTTTCATGGATTCAATTTTGAAAACAAGGAAATCAATTGACAATTGATAATGACAATGACAATTCTCAACACTTTAGGCAAACTTCTGGCATGACTTGTCATTGTACAGGTAATTGTATAATTAAAAAAAAAATTGGGTTTATTTCTTTTTTTAACAAAAATTTAGGGCAAAAGGAAAATGATGATTACAGTTTAGTGCTTTTCAGATGGAATTAAGGAAAATTGTAGTTTTCATCATTGCTTCTGACCTTAAAAATGTTCTTAAAAGCCTTTGGACAAAGGATAGTCTTAAAAAATTCAGTCAAGGGTGCCAAAGAACTCGTCCCGCAAGCCGCTGACATTGATGCTGTTAGTTAGTGTACCACATTTATTACTACCTCTCATGGCTTATCATTCATCTGATTCTGTGTATGAGTAGATATTGTATGGAAACTTGTAAAAGAACACTTCTGATGATTCATTTTTATTCAGGCTTTTCGTGCCTAGAGAAAAAAATTGAATGCCTGTTGTTCATATCATACTTTGCAAACCTTGTTGCAGTGGCAAGACAGCCCTCTTGTTTCAGTGTGCTGTTTCCTGTGCCCACGATGGACATCGTGTTGTCTTCATCACACCTACAAAGTTCAAGTCACTGCCCCCATCAGTTGAGGGTGCTCCACTGCAAGATCCATTGCTGATGAAGCAAATCAATATAATGTAAGTACCTGTAGTGTCGCCTCTAGAAACCCAGAATAAATTTCACAGTTACACTGCATCAATATTAGTATTTCTCCATGGATGATGTGATTGTGTGATAATTCAAGTACTGAGAAATCATGCTGTTTTTAACCCATTGAGGATGGCATGATTTTGCTACTACACACATTTCCCGTAGATACCTGCCTGAGTGTACTCATGACTCATCCTCAACAGGTTAATGATGGTAAAATTTATGCCAAGTCCAGCCGTCTTCATCAGCTTCATTCACTGCCACAGTCATGCATCATATCACCGTGTAATTAGTTTGTAGCGGTCACTCACACAACCTGTCATTATGTTTTGAGTACCTTCATGTGTTTTCAATGAGGAAATAGCAAAGAAAATGTACCCTGGGTTCTTGAGACATCTTCTGTCATATCATTAATGGAATTTTACTTTATATGTAGATTAAGATGATTTGATCAGTTTGATATGAAAGTGGCAATTGCAGGACCCATATTTGCAATAGGCCATTCCTTTCTTTTATCATTTAGGCTGGAAACCAAGAGAAGTCAGGGTGCTACATAACTTTTTGTTACCACTTGCCCGGTCAGGCAAGCAAATTTTCAAACTGTTGCAGAACACTTGCCCGTACATGAATTATACTTGACCAAAAAGAAACTCTAACTACCGTACTGGTTAAAGATATAAGAAATCACTTGTAAAGCCAAGGGTTTATAAAACGCTGCTCTGCGCACGGCACCTACGTATTGGCGCATGTCGATACCCTCAATTCGGGCAAGCATTTTTCTCATTGTTCCAAAACACTTGCCCGACTTTGATTTTCACTTGCCCCGGGCAATCGGGCAAGTGCTTATGTAGCACCCTGGAGGTTTCAGTGTAATGATGTGTGAGCCATTGGCTACTTGCCAGGGCTGCCATCTTACATCAGACAGTGGCTGATTAGCCAATATACATGTAGTGCTCCTAGCCGTAAACTCTTGCAATAAATTTGTTCTTGCCTTCCCTTCATCCTTGATTTCTGCTCCAGGTACTTTCAAGACCGGACCAGTATTCTTACCTACCTCAGTAGAATCCACACGCTGAGTTCCTGTCCAGATGTTATCATTGTAGACAACCTGGACTTTTATGCAAGTCATCCGCAGGTAATACTGTCTTGGTACAGGAATTGTGCCATTACGTTGTTACGTCAATCATGTTCAGCATGTTAAATTTTTTGAAACAAGCCTTCAGCCCAACCTGTTTTTTTTTTTTTTTTTTTTTGGGGGGGGGATGTCTTGGTGGTCTCACAGAAAACATCGATACTAATTGGTGTTAAGATCTTTACCAAACGATTCTTTCAAATTGGTCATGAGATTATGCAGTGATTGACATAAATACATTATATATAAATTAAAAACGCGCACACACACAAGTGTCTCGCGACAAAAAAGTTGTAAGTGGTATTTTGAAGTTCAATGCTTAAGCATTCTATTACAGTCTTTGTGTGCATTGTTTCAACCTAATGCAATGTCACTAAATCCTGTGTGTAGCATGGGCATTTGATCATGCCACTTTGTCATTCGGAACTGACTGTTTTAGCTGGAAATAGTCTTTCACTCAACAAAGCCTAATGTGGATGGAAACGACCCTCATGATTCCAGTTTATCCTTCCCGGAACAGTAGGAGCAGTATCTTTGACGTGACCTGCACATGACATAATTTTTTGGGCTTTTGATGTTTGCAAATTTCACTCATTGGCCAACTGACGGAATTAAGAGCCTGCTGAAATATTGTGTGAGGTGACGAAACATGCAGTGTGTATCATCTCGGGGGGGCAGATGGGGGAATCATTAACCTCACTTCTTTGAAATACTTATTTCTCAGGCCTTCACTTTGAATCTCAATTCCAAATCTAACAACATGCTATATTCCCTTACTAGTCTCTATTCATTGAATATATGTATGAAATGCAAGGTACATGCAGTCTTTGATCCAGTACAGTAACAGAAGTTGGCTCAGCAGTATCAAACCTTGAAAGGTTCTGTCATCTTCCTTGCTATTTAAAAAAAGTGCTCACTGACAGACATCAACTCATGTACTTCTAATCCAGTTTCTATTTATTTTACCTTTTTTTGACTCCAGGCCAGTGATACAACATTTACTGTGTCAACTCTATGTGCATACCTGGTTGATGCTGCAACGTTCATTTCTTCAAAGAGGTCAGACATCTCTTTAATTTCTTCCTCCATAAAGTTCTAAGTGAACATTATCTAGAAATGCCAATGCTCTAGTAACATTTAATGCAATGAGAATGTGATCTTATGTCTCTGGCCGGGATGATTTTGACAAACTTAATGAGATAGTTTGTGTGTTTTTTCTCCACTAGTGAAATGTTTTTTTTATATTTTTTATTATAGTGCAAATGATGTGAAGTTAACCTTATATAAGTCAGCAAATGCAAAGAAGTTGCTAGTCATCGTCATATAACAGCAATTCAACCTTCATTTCAGGCATGAACTCACTAGGATGAAGTCCTTTGCATGTAGCATATCAGAAGTAACTAACAAAAAATATATATATGACAAAATTCAAATGGTAATGATGCCTAGGACCAACTACCTTTAGTTGCTGCAGTGTAAGCAGGTATCATCTTTATGAAATGAGTTGTCTTATTCCAAACCAGCTTAAGTTTTTCTAAGACTTCTATTATGTACATACACTGAGTGTATTTCTGCTCCAACCACTTACATGGCCCCTTTAGCTGATACAGGGTTGTAGCTTCTCCCTGAAACAATATGATCATGTAGAATAGATGTGATGATATACATTGCCTGTTTTATATCCTTTACAGAAAAGACGGAGAAGACCTCTCTTCAAAAGGCCTTGTGATGGCGTCTGTTTCCTCTCCAGCCCAGGGCCAACTCCCTGGGGCCTACGTCTACTCCAAGTTTCTACCAAGGGAGCTTAAACTTACTGGTAAGTAGAGGCATGTTATGATATCTGTGCTGCGTTAATTTTCAAGCAGGACACACATACTTGATTATTGATGGCATTTAAAGATTAATTTTGATCCTTTACATTGAATTTACCCTTTGCTGTCGGTATTTTAAGATTTTTTTTTCAATTCAATTCAATTCAGTCTGGTTTATTGAGAATACTGCCATGGCAGCCAAGTGGCTCAATTGTGGAGTGACATACAGTTGTATACGATAGAATATAAAAGGTCATTATTGCATTTAAAAAAAATACATAGTAATCATATACACACATACATATGTTCATAATTACTTGGTAAAACTGTGAAAAAAAATAATAGATTTACACGGTATAAAAAATACATACTAAGATGACAACAATCAGCATGACTAAAAAATATCAATTACTTATCTATCATTCACCAATATGGGGCACATGGTTTGCTATTATATAAATGGCATATAAGTATAATCTAGAACCAAGTGGTATACCAAGTGGATTCATAGGTACTACCACATTGGGAGAAATAACAGTACCTATGTACCACTTTTATGTCATGATTAAACTGTGATTATTCCATTAGCGAAAAGGCATGTAAAATTTGGAAAATAATCTAACTTCTAAGCAAAGATTGAAATCTGACAAAAATGTACACAGAGGCCTCCCCAAAACACAAAGATGTGATGCACTCTTCTGGGACTGCTGCTGTAAAGATATTCAAAAACATCAAAATTTAGCCCTTTACTGTAAAACAATTAATGTTTGCGTGCATTTTAATTGCAAAGATTTGCGAAATTAAAATGCATGTGAATGTTCTTGTCTATACTATGTGTTGAATACCAGTGACAATTTGCGAAAATTTTATGCCAGAAAAAACAAACAAACAACCCCCCCCCCCCCAAAAAAAAAAAAAAAAGAAAAAAAGAAAAAAAGAAAAGAAAAGAAAAAAAATTCTGGCTCCAATTTCTGAAAATTTCATGCCATGAAAATATCTTGCTTTACAATATAGAATTTAGTCTGGTCTACCTAGCAAAAGCTATTGTTATTCTTGGATTAATTTCACATTCATACACAATATAGTATATATGCATCTGCTGTATTAGCTGAGGTAAATAATATGTGAAAAATGTGTGCCATGAAGTAAAGAGAGAAAAAAAACAGCAACTAACAATAGTTTCTATAGAATACCTTCTGATGCTATGTCAAAGCAGCAGTCTTGAAACAGTGACATGCAGAGTTTTTATATGAAGTACAGAGATGCCCAACCCCAAGCATCTCTTCAACAGGAGATTCTCTCTCCTGGACCCTGTAGCAAGCTGGAGACTTGGATTGTGCAGACATTTTGCACATTATCCTGGTTGTTGATTGTTGACATTAGTTAGCTGACTCTGTGTACTAAACTCCCGCTGAAGTACATGAGTAGAAGCTGACAGCATTCGGTATGTGACTACCAGCACAATACCACCTTATTGTGTAGTCCCACAAACTACTCCCAAACCAGAAACATTTAGGCTGTTCAATCAGCAAAATCTGTCCAGAATTGAGTAGAAAGCAAACACTCTGTGTAAGGAAATCAAATCCCTTTAATTACAAGCCGACCTCAGTTTTCTGACGACGTCAGGACCAGTGGGTGTTGGGATAGGTGATTTGGTCTGATGAGAGAGATGTGCTCAGATATGACTCTTTCTACTACGTTCTGCTTGGGATACATGTTGCTGTCAATTTTCCAATACTATGATTTAATTTGCATGGTATTGTCATATTTTGTAATGCAGATGATGCAGAAATTGAATGAAATGTTGGTGCATTATCCTTTCTCACATGTGTGTTTGCGTGATATTGACTGTGAATGAGATTAAAAATGAATGGGAGTGCTGTAGGCCTTATTTATGAAATATCTGCATTGCTCCCTCTAGTGGCAGAAAATTGCAAATGCAAAATTTATCGCCATGAAGGTTATTATCAATATAAAGTTGAAATTAAAAATCTTTTAATTTTTTTTTCTTGTCAAATATCAGTATTTGCAGAAGACCTTTAAATGATTTTTTTTTTCTGTCCTCTATTCTCTATTTCTCTTTCTTGAAGACTTTAGATGTGATAATAGAATCTATTGCCAAAGTAACTTTTGGATTTTAACTCACTTTGAATACCCTAATTTCTTGACTACTGGGATTATTACTTGTATTGTGTGATTTTGAGATACTTGTTGACAAATTCTTCATTTACATTTATATGTTGATGAGTTATCAGTAAAAAGAGATTTTTTTTCGGACTTCTTGATGCAGAAATCTGTTGAAGCTATTAGGTCACAGGAAACGCTCAATTTCAAAGGTGGGTGTCTCCCTTTGTGACCTTGTTTGCCCCATGGTGGTATTATGTGAATCACACAGTCAGTGTGCATTACAGTCATGACAAGTATTGCCATGCCCGTGTTCTTGATCCAATTGTCTACAGCTCACAGTAGTGTTTCATTATAGCGTCAGAGTAGAACTTTGATCACTTACACTCACAAATGTAGTGTGTTTTTGAAAGTTTGTGGAGAAAACTCACACTCGTCTCCATAGTAAATGCAGGCAGTTTTATTACAGTAGGAACCATCAATAACAGAAAAAAAGGAATTAATAAAATGGGTAAGTGAATGAATAAGACATTTTTCTGGGACACAGCATCACTGGCTTGTACTACACTTTATTCAGTTACTGTTTCAATAACTAAAATTTAAAAATTCCTCCTGTGTTGAAAGGATGGCAACAATGATGAGCTCTCAATATAGCAGTATAGCAGTTTATATAAATTCCTGTGGGAAAAACATTTAGATTTGCCACTCCTATCCAGAGCTTGTCATCTCTTTCCATTTTGATTTGTTTGTAGGCTCTATTGTCGTGCTGTGTTATATGATTGTTTGTGCTGTAAATATGCCTGGTATATTATTCCCTGCAACGTTTGTTCGTTTGTGTTCAGATTGAAATCAGATTTGATGAAAGTTTCCGTTATACAGTTGTACTTTTAGTCTTCCCCTACCCCCCCCCCCAGATATTTAATATATATATGTTGTGACACTATTTGTCTGCATGTTGGCGTAATACTGACTGCCCTTTTTGATAGATAATAAGTTCTGACATCAAGACTTGATACACCACCATATGGCTGGCCAAATCAGGGATTATTACACAGATTACAGAGAACAGACGGTGCAGCATTACTCACCATGCAGTCACTACTTGTCAAACTTCTCTTCGATGTAGGCCTACCTGTCAAGACAATTCAAAATGAGCTGATTGTGTTTTTGCATTAAAAAAACAAACAAACAAACAAACAAACTTGCCAATGCAGAGCAATTGATAAACAAGATACACATGATATACAAGTGCCATGCTGTAAATGTGTAGTAGTTCGTGTATTCAATGTGATTGCACGTTGTCATACTGTTATTTTTCTCATTTTTCTCAAGTGCCATCCCCCTCCTCCCATTATGGTACCACCTCACATTTATTTCTTTGTCACATTAAAGACTGACAGTCATGGATGTTATAGGCAGGGCTCGACACTAACTTTTATTTTTGGTGGCCCGATCGGGCCACCAAAATCATGAATTTGTATTTTTTGGTGGCCCGAAAGTAATATCTGGTGGCCCGAAAAAAAAAAATCAAATAAAAAACATGAAAAAACTAAATCGGTCCTACTAAACATAGAAACATAAATATTAAGCATTACTGATACAGGTACCCATGTCTAACATTAGTGAATAGAAAATTCATTCATCTTACCGTTATTCTGAGTTCTAAGATTTAGCAAATGGGCTTATAGATTATATTGAAATTTTATGCTATTTTCGTGGTCAAAACTTCCGTTTGAAATGAGAAAGTGGGAGCATTTACAGACATTTGTAAACATCCGACATTAAAAATGTTTTAGCGTTGTAAAGAGCCGAAAGTTACCGCTATTCATTTCTGATTGTAAAAGCAATCATCCAACACTTACTAGTATTTTAGCACCTTACAAAGCCGATTGTTGCCGTTAATCATTTTTAAATGTAAAAGAAAACAACCGACAATCATTTTAGCATCTTACGGAGCTAAATGTTATCCCTATTCATTTCCGAAAGTGAAAGCAAACATGCCCTTTTCATTTCAGCATCTAAATGAACCGATTGAAACCTTTAATCATTTCCAAATGTAAAAGCAACAATCTGTTATTCATTTCCAAATTTAAAAGCAAACATCCGGCATTTATTTTATCATTGTACGGAGCCGAATGTTACTGCTGTCCACTTCCGAAAGTGAAATGAATCATCTGACAATTATTCTAGCATCATACGGAGCTGAATGTTACTGTTTTTCATCTTTAAACGTCAAGGCAGACATCAGACATTTATTTTACCATCAAACGCAGCTGAATGTTACTGCTATTCATTTCAAAATGTAAAAGCAAATATCCGACATTTATTTTAGCATCGTATGGAGCAGAGTGTTACTGGTATTCACTTCCAAACGTAAAAGCAACAATCTGACATTTATTTTGCCATCTTCTGGAGCTGAGTATTATTGCTATTTACTTTCAAAAGTAACAGCAAACATCCAACATTATTTTATTTAATCATCGTACGGAGTTGAATATTATTGTTATTCATTTCCGAACGTCAAAGGGATCATTCAACGTTTATTTTAGCATCTTCCGTAGCTGAATGTTATTGCTATTTACTTTCGAACGTAAAAGCAAACATCCGGCATTTATTTTATTATCTTACGGAGTTGAATATTACTATTATTCACTTCCGAATGTCAAAGCAAACATTCGACATTCATTCCAGCCGCGGAGCCGAATGTTATCCCTATTCATTTCCGAAAGCAAAATCTTATATCTGACATTAAATTTAGCACCGTACAGAGCTGAATGTTACAGTTATTCATTTCCAAAAGTATAAGCAAACATCCGACATTTATTTTAGTATCATACGGAGTCGAATATTACCGTTATTCATTTCTAAAATAAAAAGCAAACATTGACATTTATCTTAGCATCTTATGGAGCCAATTGTTACCGCCGTTCATTTCCAAAATTAAAGGCAAACATCCGACTTTTTTTGGTGGCCCAGTTGGGTCACCAAAATCTTCATTTCTGATATTTTGGTGGCCCGACGTGCATTTTTGGTGGCCCCGGGCCACCGGGCCACCGTTAGTGTCGAGCCCTGTTATAGGTACTGCCATATGTGTTCTCTTGTTTGCACTAATAGTAGGACACAGGAGTTCATATCTGCAAAGCTCACAGAAGACACGGAAGAAAAATTATGAAACTGTCAGTTTCTGACTGCCTGAACCTGGTGCAAAGACTGCCTAGCTGAATCCCAAGAATTGTTTGTACATCTGTCATATATGATCACTTAATTGTTTTGGGCTTAAAATTACCATAACTAATTGTGTACAGTTTTATACACAGCAGACACGCAGCCAAACAATCTCGCTCCACTGGAGTTGACCATATGCAATGATAATGAGCATAGGCTTCCTTGCACATATTTGTTGATGGGCAATTCTTTCGTAGCAGGCCTGCACTAGTCGTGATTTTCGAATATACAGTGGTGGGCAGCAAACCAAGACTGATTCAATCAAAGAACTGTAATATCTGACTACCCATTCCTTTAAACAGGTATGAACAAACCTGGTCAGAGAGAAATATCAGTGACAATTTTGGAAATCATTCAAAAGAATAAAGGAATGCATAATGAAAGTTGCTCATTATTTCATACCTTTTCAAAACCGTGACACAGTGACAGGTTCGAGTCCCACTAGTTCCCTTTTTCCGGACATGTTTGTTCATTTACAGATCAGCAGTTGTGATCTTAACAAATTTGATATCTTTCTTTCATTTAATATTCCTTGTCCACCTTGGACTACTTAACAGAACAATGTCAGAATTTCGGTGCTCAGGTATTAGTTCCATGTTTATCATGTCATTGAGGTTATAAATTTCCTTACCACACAGGCTGCCATAGACTTGTAAAAATATCAATTATGTAATCTCGCTGAAAAGATTCATCTGATTGGAAAATCAACTGGATGAATGTTCATTTTATCACAACCACTGATTGTGATAAAACGAACGTTCATCCAACTACGCAATCAATTATAACTCTTCATAAAACAGGGCCCAGGTGGTATATTTGTTTTATATCCCTCACAAATCATTTCAAGACTGGCAGCAATTAAATTAAGTTGGATTTAGTCACTGTTTAAAGTTTGTAAAGTTGACCGATCACTCAAATAAGTTCATTTCTTGTACAAAATTAAACACGCCAAGTGAATGCATGGTCTGTGGTGTGCAATACCCATTCATTTGCGCGTGAAAACCTAACCTGTCTCTTTGGTAGCCAAAAATGCCACGATGTCTTTCTTTTTTCATGAAATCTCTTGCAAAGTGAAGACGCCGTGATACACATTCATTTGTGTGTGCAAACCTAACCAGTCTTCTTGCCTATAGACCGATTCGGGTTCGTTGAGGGCAGTAGACAATTTGTGGCACTGGGCGCAGCCATAGTGAGTGTCTCAGCCGACCCCCCACCCCCCCTGCTCTCCCCCACCCCCGGGCAACATGTTTATCACGCACTTGTGACAAAGGTTTGCTAACTAAGCAAGCGTTCGCGCACTCAGTACGAGACGCCTATTGGCTAAAACGACCATGCATCAGTTTTTCATTCCGCGTGCGGAAGGGGGTGGGGAAGAGGAGAGGGGGGGTCGGCTGAGACACCTCGTTAATGGCGCTGCCCATGCCAAAAATACACATAGCGCGTCACAGAATCGGTCTATTGCTGGAAAAACCATACAGTATTCACCTCAGTGTAATGAGCAGGATCTCACATGCAGAGATACGTGCATGTGACGTATTAGTGATACGTTCATCAAATCACCAGCATGATAGTTCTTCTTCTTCTTTTTTCTAAGGGAAATGGCTGGACCCTGACAGGACAAGGATTTTCTTGGTAGAAATATGTTTTGTTGCTTTTGATGCCCTCGACCAATCAGAGTCTACAAGAAATAATTTGTGATGGATATGAATATATTATATATTTCACATTTTTAAGGAATTGCTAGTCATTCATCAGGTATATTTGCCATGTGTTAGTATACAAATGAAGCAGAGGACAGAGTGGATTGGTGAGAATTGGATGCGTGAGTTTAACTTTGGAGCTGTTTAAACCCACGAGTGCAGTGAGTGGGTTTTAAGACTGTTTCAATATTAAACGAGAGCATCCAATTCTCATTGATCCACAAAATAGGCCTGTGCATCATTTACTTTATAAAATGGGCACATAAATTCATGAAATACAACCATTTTCCCCATCAGATCATGTGTCTGGTACACCTACAACACTGTACAAGACTTTAGCCATGCGTTCAGATTTTACCGGACACATGGCTTAAAAGAAACCTGTACTGACATTTTCTAAATGTCTGATAATTCTAATCTACATTTTTTGACGCCTACAAGTGGAAAGAGAGGATTCTAAAACCCAGGATAAGCCTGTAATTATTTTTTGAAAAAAATGAAAACGAGCAAGCCAAGGAACGATCCACACAATTTGGCATACGTCCCAGGTGCCAAACTCTGACTTTGGCAAAACGAACTACACATGTCAATTTACTGATGAAATCTCACACGAAGTACTGCAAAAACTGTTATTTAGTAAAATTGCAATATGGAGCTGAAATAAACATGTTAAATAATATTTATTAATTTTTAAAAGGAATTTCTTCAAAAGCTTTTTATTTAAATAAAATTTGTAGGGAATATTCCAGTTATGCAAAATGAAATTGGCATCATTGTCCGAACGTGCTGCCCATAGAAAACTGTGTGTAAGTAACGTTGCACTAACTATGCATTATGAGCGATAATGGTTCGACAGTTCAAACTATCAAACGAAGATGAGGACCGAGTGATTCTAAAAATCTAAATCCAAAAAATAGTCCACGGCAATCACGGTTTACGCCTAGTTAGAAGAAAATGGCACCCAATACACATAGACTCTAGACTAGAACTAGGACTAGGACTAGTGAGCAGTCAAGGACCGAGAAGATTCTATGTGGCAGTTCAAGTCTTGATGAGTAGGCCCCTACATTGCCCCTCCGACAGCTGTGTGCACAGCGCTATTAGGCACAGCGTATATTAGTACATACCCCTGCTGCCAGAACTTGAAGAAAGTCCAGACGAAAGTCCAGACTCCAAGGTCTAGCGTTGCCGCTAGATCTAGGCCCTTGTGCTGCAGGCCCTGTTGTTTCTGTGCTGAATTTTGCAGGTAAGGTATCTGCTTTATGGATTTCAATCTTTTTGGAGTCGAGATAAATCCCATGGTGGTCGTATTAACACCAAGGACTAGATCTAGTTTTAGTAGGACCCATACCTCGGAAGAGTGGCCTGACCACGTAGATACAAACAGTCCCGCCGCTTCGCGATCCAAGCGCTGGTGTAGGTATAGTGCTAGAGTACTTCCGTATCCATGTAGATATCTCAAAATTCACTTAACCAAATTGCACCAAAATCACAAGAAATATTTTATTACTCATGTCCACTTGCTCACGCTAAGTGGAACCAAATCGCAAGTCGGGAAGCGTAAGTGAAGTTGTCGACTTTCCTGTCGTCGCTAAAAATAATCTGCTCTGTACGACTAAACAAGAGTGATCGCGGCGTAGTAGCCCTACCTGCCTGCGCACGCACAAACTGAAGTTAGCCATCTAATATCATGAGACAAATCTTTCAAGTAATCGGAAGCAAAAAATCAATTTATAAATTATTTGAGTTAAATTGAATGAAAAATATAGTTCGTAAATCACACAAATCGGCAAAATCATGACATTTTTTAGTTTAGTTCCCGCGTAAATTCCCCGTTCGCACAGTGCTAGTCGGCTAACTTTAGTTCTAGATTGTGCATGTCGCGTTTACCAAGATCTCTGGCGAAGAGTTAGTTTTTTTTTGAGTGACAACTTGAAAATCGGCATCAATATTGATACTTCTCAATTACTGATTTCGTTCAAATATAATACAGTATTTTAAAATATGCTAAGAAGTATGTCCTGTAATTTTGGTGTGATTTGGTTCAGCGAAATTTGAGACAGCTGCATGGATGGACAGTACACAAGTGCCGCCTGCTAGCTAAATTGGGCCTAAGCGTCGTCTGCTACTCGGCACAATTTAATGCACGCGTATGCGAGGGCTTGTAATCAGTGATATATTTGGCACCTGTGACATCACGACATCCGGGCTTGTCAGCTCATTAGCATAATTCTCACCCAAAAAGTTCGATTTTTAAAATGAAATTACGGACTAAATCGTTGTGAAATTTTGATTTTGTTTGCACCAGTGGGTCTTTTAGAATTAAAAGAACAACATATAAAAAAATAAAAAACCGGTACAATGCCCTTTTAATGTAGATCAGTAAAAATCAATGCATGACAATTGACCAATCAGATTGCAGAGATTCTAAAGCCCGTTCTATGATAATCATTATAGAATGGGTCAAGAGATTCTTGCAATCTCATTGGTCGAGAGCAATGGAGCAATTTTTACTGGCAGCATGTTTGATCACTAGTGATAGACACAGCGCATATATTTGTAACAAAGAGTTTGCGCACTTGGCAAGCGTTAGTGTACTTAGCCATGCATCAGTAAGAATTTTCATGCATCAGTTATTATTAATACATGGTTTCATCTATAGCAAGACAAAAAGAAAGCTAAGAAAATTGTCAAAAAAAATATATGAATAGAACAATTTAGGTCGTGGGTGAAATTTGTCAGCATTCTATGATACAAATGATGTACATGTCTTTTCATGCAGCAGAATGAATAGTCTGCATGCTGTAACTATGGAAATAAGCATTCCATAGTTACCTTATTCACACAATTCTTTTATGAATACATGCACGAAAAGACATGCGCATTTAAATACTGTCAGATGCAATTGTATCCATGCATCCAGTAACTCGGCCAAATATGTGGCAGAAGAATTTGGCAAAAATTTTACTTCCATTCTGTATAAAAAATTTTAAAAATGTGAACTTTGTTTGTGTGTGTTTATCATATTTGTATACTGTTCAGTCACCTCAGACAATTCAGAATTTCTACTGGAGCATGTCAGGGTGTGGTATACTGTTGAGTAAAGTAAAGTAGACATTCCAAACTACAATGCAGTTTTGTTGTATGTCTAGCTAGCACAAGGTACAAATAATTGTAGGTAAAGTATGTAAAGCAAGCCATGCGACTTTCACAGTCACTGCAGCGACTTTCCCTCAAGCCCTTTCATTTCCTATAGATTAATTATTTTGAAAGTGACACTGAGGAAATATAATTACATTTAAAATGATATAATCATCCTAGCAACTCGTTACAGGTTTAGAACAGCTACTATGCCCCCAACCTCAAAAAGACTAAAGCAACAGCAATAATATCTAAAAAAACACAGCAAGATTTGTGTACTCAGTGGTATGTGCATCTACAGTAGGTGTCTGTAGAATACTATTTTAGAGAGAAATTCAGGAAATCCAATTATGCAGATTACTCCTTGCACTCAAATATCCACCAGCCATTGCTTGTATTTTCATCATCAAGAGTGAATGCCTATGGTTTCTGTAGTTTTTAAAACATTTCAAGCAATTCAGATTCCTCTAAAATGATATAGATATATCAAATCATTCTGGATCATTAAACCCCTGCCACACGTAGCGTGAAGGGGGTATATAGGAATCACCGTGTTGTTGGTCGGGCGGACGGTCGGTCGGTCGGTGTGTTGCAAAATCTTGCGTCGCGAACTCCTTCTACAGTTTTGAAGCAATTTAAATGAAACTTAGGGTAAATGATGATATTGAGGTATAGATGTGCAAGACATGTTTTTGTGTTTGTTGGACAATGCGTTGCCATGGTAACCATAATTTTACCAAAACCTTGTGGATTGAATAACTTCCATAATATTTAAGCAATCAATTTGAAAATTGGTATCTATGATGATCTATAAGTGTAGATATGCAAGACACTCTTTGTGTTTGTACAGGACAAAGCGTTGCCATGGTAACCCCATGTTTTCTTTGAAATCTTGTGGAGTGAACAACTTCCACATTCAAGCAATTAAGGTCAAATTTAGTATGTATGATGATCGGGAGGTGTAGTTATGCAAGACACCAATGTGTTAATATAAGAAAACTGTGTTGCCATGGTAACCACTCATTTTTGTATCAAATTCAACCATTTAATCTATACAGGTGAAATGTGGTGTGTATGATACTCTTTAAGTGTAGTTTTGCAAAATGTCCTTTGTATTTGTATCAGACAATGCGTTGCCATGTTAACCGCATGTTTTTTAAAAAATCCTGTGGAGTGAACTTCTTCCACAGATTGAATTCAAGCAATTGAAACCAAATTTGGTAGGCATTATGGCCCTGAGGTATATATGTGGAACACATAATTTTTGTGTTTGTCACATAAACTGTTGCCATGGTAACCACAATTTTACCAAAACCTTGCAGATCGAATAACTTTTCCATCATTCAAGCAATTAAAGTCAAATTTAGTATGTATCATGATCTAGAAGTGTAGTTTTGCAAGACACCAATGTGTTAGTTTAAGGAAAATGTGTTGCCATGGTAACAACTCATTTTTTTAATCAAAATAAACCATTCAAGCTATGAAGGTCAAATTTGGTGTGTATGATGGTCTTTAAGTGTAGTTATTCAAAATGTCCCGTGTGTTTGTATCAGACAATGCATTGCCATGGTAACCACACTTTTTACCCAAACCTTGTGGACTCAGTGTCAACTCTGTAATTGTACAGTAAACTAAAACTATTCTGTTTCCAATTCGACAAGTGCTCAAACTTGGAATTAACGTCATTGCCCTCATGACATCACATACTATAAAGCAACACTAGGGGCGGGGGTATTAATCACCTTCAGTGATAATTCTAGTTCACTGTGATTTAGTCACACCCCTCCTTGTACTATTTCGCCAGGAACGAATGAATAGTGTAAATGGCTCCGTACATTATTATCAAGGTTACTGGGAAAATCAAACCAGATAATGGTAGCAGCAGCACTTCCCCAAAAGTCTCTTTCTTCATTATCAAATTTGGCAAGTGTCAAATACCGTATGATGACGGAAAACATCTTTTATTTTCACCTTCCTTCTCTGGAACTAATAGTTTCCCAGAACAAGCAATTGAATGAATGTGATGTACCTGTCTGATCATGAAACAGAAATGACTGGTAGATGGTAATCTTTGGCAGCACAAAATAATGGCTTGGTTCAGAGGACCACGACCATTAAAGGAGACTCCTATAGGTGGCCCATCTGTCATTCAAGCCTTTTTGCTACACTTCTGTTTTGTTCAGAGCATTTTAATATCATTTCTTCTTTTCCCATGATATACTACCTTTGAAGATTGGGATCACCAGAGGTTACTTGAGCCATATTTCTACATCAAGCGTTGGTTTGATCTGATGTCTGGAATTAATTGTTGTCTGGCATTAATTGTCGTCAGTCAATTTTGAGTTTGGGCGTGTACAAAGAAGAGAGAATGTAAACAGTGATACTGCAGATTTCTCAGTTGACGTAGCACTTTCTACCAAGTCAATATGGAGAGCAGCCATTTGAAGCGGCATGTAATTGTCCACTTCTCTTTATTAGATCTATCTAGTACTGTGGGCCAGGCAGAGTGGATATCTAGATTTTAAAATGAATTCATAATGTTCATATTATGTTAAAGGGTCTATGTAATGCAAATGCATGTTGATTTGTTTTGATCCATGATGCCCTCGGCATCACTTATGTTGTGAAATGAATATGTAACTACGTTCTTTATTATATATTTTGTAGTAATTTTTGTACTATTTTTCTTCAGATTACTTGGATGTATGCAAACCAATATTCATATTTTTAGAGCACCTATTCCACCAGATACTAAGCGCTATGAGATGTCATCCCTGGTCACCATAGGAGATAAACATATACAAATTACCAGGCAGTGACAGTAAAAGGCCAGTGCATATATAGGGATATCAAAATACGTGGATCTTCAAATTTCAATATATGAGAGGAGTCAACTTGTCTGGCCCACTTTTTAATGAGTTTTGCCGCCTTCTCCCTGCGGAGCCAGTGTATTCATCGCACCCTGCCAATAAGGCCATGCGCCTTTGACTACCATGTGTACAATGGCATAGTGACCAGACAGAATTGTTTGGGCCATTCACCAGTTATCCATTGCAGACCCTCTTCTTCTGTGCTCTGTACACTTTTTCAGGACTAGACTGTGACATATTATGTGTATGTCTGTGTTTTCAATTCAACAAATTATATATTCAAGTGGTAAATTCTGATGTTTGATTTTTGATCTCCTATGTTTATCTTACACTCTTTTTCTTTGTTCAATTCTGTTTTTTCAATAAAGGGAAGTTCCCACCATTTGATGTCTCACTTTTTTCTGATGCTTTTCTGACCCATTTTTCCTGACCCTCTCTTTTTCCATTCACTTTGTATACAGGAAGTATTTCACGAGACAGTTTCTATCTGTGACTATTTTGTATGCTTTCTTTCAGAGCAGATATTTCAACTAAACATCACTGAAGCGAAGAAAAAGGCATATGACGTGTTGAAGGCAGTGCCTGTCAGTGAATAGGTTCCGCCCCTGTCCCATACCTTTCTTGTGTTTGGTAGTTTTCCGCAGAAAAATATGTGTAATATGTACCTATTTGGTAATAAACACTGAAACTTATGTTGGCCATACATAAAAGGGGGGGGGGGGGGGAGGGGGGGGGGGGGAAGGAAGATGATTCAATAGGTAATGCAATGCATCAGGTGCATTGGTATGTCAGTATGTACATTAACTTTGTAAAATGTCTATCTGATTGTCTTGGTAAAAAATGACTACATAGAAATATGAAACGTGCATTTCATGGGTGATTGGCACGTGATATCAGAGCAAAGAAGAAAGAAGCAAGCCAAACCATACTATTATACCACATAAAGACAAAAGAGTCAAGCGTTTCAAGGACACTTCTATACAGCAGAGGCGACATATTACAGGCCTATGTGTTAACAGGGACCTTAGTGCTTTAGCTGCTGGCCTGCGACTCGTCTGTAAACAGTTTGCGAACGACTGATAGCTTGCATTTAATAGGCCAGACTCAGGCTGTAGCCCCAAAAGTCAGGCTCAAACTGCCTGCCCAGGGCTGGCTTTCATATTAGGGGTCTTTTTAATGTGTATTCTCTGCTAATAATGGCTGATACAGACTACATGTACCAGTAGTTTTGTCCACCATTACCAGTACCATTACCATTACCATTACCATTACCATTACCAATCACCATTACCATTACCATTACCATTACCAGTACCAGTACCATTACCATTACCAATCACCATTACCATTACCAATCACCATTACCATTACCATTACCATTACCATTACCATTACCATTACCATTACCATTGCTATTACCATTACCATTACCATTACCATTGCTATTACCATTACCATTACCATTACCATTGCTATTACCATTACCATTACCATTACCATTACCATTACCATTACCATTGCCATTACCATTACCATTACCATTATCATGTCCATTTTGCCTTGCCCTGATGTGAAAGTTTGTTGCCATAATATGACATCTACTGTAAAACCAAAAACATTCATGAATTGGAGATGACTGTCTGTATTGTGGCGTGAAAATTTCACAAATTACTACCCATGAAAAATTTGAAAATACTTTACATGGACTGGATTGGGCAGACAAAAACTTTCATACATATTTTACTTGCATTAATTGTGATTAATTGCGAAATTTGTGAAAGTCTCATGCACGCAAAAATTTATGGTTACGGTGTTGACTGCAAACATAATGGAACACACAAAGCGTACTCAGAATAAACTAGCAAACTATGACAAAGAATTCTGAATAGTGTATAAGCTGTTATCTTTGTGAGGGTTTAATTTTCATGAATTTCATGAATTACTGTCGAACCTTGAATTTAACTACATGCGAAAATGTCCCCATACGCTAGGGTAGTACTGCACTTACAATAGCTACTGTGTTAATGTGTGAAAACAACATACAATTGTATCATGAAAATGTCTGTGACCTCATTCATGAAAACATCTGCATGTGAAAATAACAGCTTATGCACTAAGGGTTTGATGTATCTCATGCAAGTATTTATTTATCAATCCTCATTATGGTTGACTTGTGTGAATATGCATGTTTAGAATTAGATGATGTTTTTGCCCTTGTGAAATCATGCTATCACAGAAATGGACAGTTACATGCCAAATGTTATTTCCTGCCAACAGATGCAGTACTGTATTTTAACAATAATATTGCGGTACATGTGTTTTGTGCATAACTGGACACATTTTTTAATGTTATAGTTGATGCAGACTTGGGTGTGTATTCATCGGGATGTGGAAGTTTGGCGTAATGTTTATGACAATTGCGTGCGACATGTGTATGGGGGTACACCTCTGTGGTGTGTGGTTGGGGTTGTGGGATGTCTGGATGGGTTAGGGTTAAAAAGTGCAACATTTTATGAGTGGAATTATGTATTTTTGTTAACATGTTGTTATTGAGTCATATTTCTATTTCCTTTTGTGTGTTTGCATATATGTGGAGACTGTTTATACAATAATTTTTATGCCTGAGTGCATGACAATAAATGACTTGAACTTGAACTTGAACTTGAACAAACTGTGAAAAGCATGTAAGAAAATGTAGGTGATTAACTGGGTTAGGCCACTGTCAAATTGGTTAAGATGTAATCATATAATTCTATCAGTGTGATAGAAGGTAGATGAAGATGGGGATGGAGGGACTCAAGAAGAAACAAAAGAGAAATAATGGCTTGTCACTTTTACCAAGATCAAAGAAAGGCCTATTGATATAACATCGCCTTGAACGTATTAGTCTGGTACCCAAGTACACAGAAGTGCAATTGCATGAGTGGCTTGATTTCAAAGCTGTTTCTGCTTCTTGCATGAACATTTCCTCTCAGTGTCTTGTAATGATGCAGATATTAGGGTTACTAGATTTTTTTTTTGCAATAATATGATGCAAAAACCATTAATTTCTTGTGTGGACACAAAAAATGGTCAACTCTTGCAATATACACTGCACTGTGACTTATATTTCTGCTTGATTTAAAAAAAAAAAAAAAAAAAAAAAAAAAAAAAAAAACTAACTTGTGGTAAATTGCCTTGCATGGTGTGTGATAACAGTGGCACATGAAAGTCATTAATTGTATCACATCACAAAATCTGATAACTCCTGTGTGTGAGAATGTGTCTATAGACAAGCAACAAAGCTAATGCCATCACATGTCTCTCCTATCTACCATCAAGATACAAAGAAACTGAATTCACACTGAATGTTTACAGACTGAAAGGGAAGAGGTTTGGTCACGGTTACACCATGTGGAAAATAAAAAGAAAGAAGACAAAACCTCAAAATACGACACATTTTGCATCGATGGCAGGTTGCTGATGTAAAAAAAAATGAATGAATTCTTCTGAGCTGAGATCATTTCACACCACTTCAGATGTTTTTATAGAGGACAACAATGACATCATGATTTTGTTATCTTTTTTAGAAAATAACGTCATTTGCCTTCAGCGTCATGTCGTGTAGATACATAATAAAAGACAGGCAAGAATGAATAAAGACTTTAATGGTGCCCTACCTGCCTTTCAGTTATGGAATGGTACACTTCGCATTAGTTGAATTCATCAGAACTGTTTTTATTGCCATTATTGTCACCTTTTGAAATATCTTTATGCCTCCGTGACATTGTTTATTCCTGTGTTTATTCCTGTGTTGTGTTGCTGTTAACGTCATAGCATGGCAGTTTTCTCTGGATTGTATTCACAGAAGTTATTCAATGCACAGCACTGTAAAAGCAATTAATGCGTAAATACGTGTTCACATATCAATACGTGTATGTCAGCTAGATCCATTAGCATGCTTCTCAATCTTTTTTTCAAGCCAAGACCCACTTTGCCTTCTAAAGACATTTTTGAGGCCCAGTAGGATCAAGTATGAATCTTTTTCTAATCTATTTTTGACTGACATTGCAACCCATCTGAGGGAGCTTTGCAGACTAGTTGAGAAGCAAGGATCTAGATCATTGCTGTTTCACTATAAGCCAATGCAGTATCCATGATAGGAGTCACCATTTTGCTGTTTTCATGAATAAAATTAAAGAATCATTGAAGCTAATACATAATGCTTGGAAGAGCTCAAAATTCATCTTCCGCCATTTGGAATTTGCTTGCAATATATCAGAAAGCTCTATCAGGAAACTTATCTGGCTGACAAGATTTGCCAGGATAGTGAAGTGTTTTTGAGTATGCGAATATATCCGAGCTGAGGCCAGCCTTTACACTCCATGATATGCCACACTTTACTTTGGATGTGCTTTGAGTGAAGATTGGCACAGATAATCCTATATAGTATTGTACATGTTGTCGAGAATCCCTGGCACCCAAAGAGTAAGGACCGTACCACAGTTTAAAGGGGAATTTAATCCCAAATATGATTCAGTGAATACAGAATTATGAGTAGAGCACATCAGTGAGGTTTGGGGATAATCAGACAAAGAATATGTTCAAAAGTTTTTCATGATGTGAAACATTCAATATCTATTGTAAATATATGAATGCATCAAAGAAAGATCAGGACTATATGGGGGATTCAAGTAGGGTGATTTCCAGCTTATTTGACTCTGACACATTATTATGAGGAGTTCACTATATCAAACATGTACACAAAATACTGTTCGTGTATTCTTCTGGTTTTATTAGTCGTTTCTCAATATCTCTTTAAGCAATGATTTATCCTCGGTATGTAGTCATATATGAGTCGGTTTTTAGTTGCTACAAAGGACTCTGTATGCAATTGAGTATGCATTGTTTATGATGCTATACCCTGTATGAACACTTATTTGCTCACCTGAACCAAATGTGGGGTGGGGGGGGGGGGGGGCACCAGGTGTGTGCCCCATTAATTATTCTGAAAATAAAGGAAATAAAAAGTAAAGAAACTGAAACTGAAAGGGGTGCATATGTTAATCGTAATGGCACCAGAAAATAGGACTGAAATTTTTTTTTGGTTGTTTTTTGTTTTTTTTTTTTGCTTGTCAGCTGATGAAACCCAGAACTGGCACAAGATAGGCGGGAGCCCCCCCCCCCCTTTTTTTTTTCCTTGTCAGTTGATTGAACCAGGAAGTGGCACCAGAAATATTTTTTGTGCCTCCCTTTAGGAACTTGTGGATCCGGTATCCAGCCCTGGTTCACCGCCCTATGTCAGTCATGCATGGTGTGTTGTCCATCATATGCACTTAAGCATAAACTTGGTCTCGTTTTTGTCGTGAAAACATGACAGGATTTGACTAGACCTGGCAGGAATAATGAGTTCTAATTTGTACAAATGATGGTGGTGCCACACATGGGGCCCCCCAAAGTTGAGCTCAAATGCCACAGTATAATGAATAATAGATCTATATATCACAGTTATCGCTATTCATGATGGAGGCCTATATTGCAGTTTTGCTATTCCAGTGCCTTTTAAATTGAGTCAAAGTTAAAATTTGATGTATCTTGCTTTTTATGTCGCTGTCAATACTTCTACGCAGAAAGGTTGTTTTGAACTGATGCCAGAATGTCTTTAATGAATAGTTACAGTCTCTTACTGTTGACTGCAGTGAGATATCCTGTACAGAGGATGCTGTGTTTGTTATATCTAACTGATGGGCGAATGGTCAACTTTTCATGTTTCTCTGCATTCTGTCAGATTTTTACGAAGTTGAAACTTTGTAGTTTTGTAATCTTTGGTAATGTTTGGTAGCGCTGAGCATTGCTCCTGTAAATGACCTCACACTGCAGTCTTGGCTAAACCTCAAACTCACTGGTGTTTTCAAAGTGTTTTACATTGTATGATACTATCACATAATATGTGCTCACTAATCAGGGTAAACTTTCTTTTAACAAGTATGTCTCCACAATATTTGATAAACTGCATTGCTTACTCTTGGTAGTTATTTTAAGACATTTCAGATTTGAGCACTTATGACCAATTAACTTTTAGATTGATATTGAAGTGAGTTTTGTGATGTTGTGTCCCTGAATAGTGTGCAATAAATGCAATGCGATTGCGCTCCCATATCTCTAGCGGCATGTAGAACATATTGATTGTAATCATATGTGTGTTTCCTTGTATCATTTCACTGTTCCTTATTTCTGTTCAGTTTGGGAGAACTTTACCACACAAATTCATAGCTTTCCTTGAATGCTTATGGTACTTGGTAAGCATGAAGTCCCCAATCTCTTCAATCTCGTGAATGCAGATTAAAAAGTGACCAATCTGCGACGACGACGAAAGGGGCTGGGTCCACACTGGACAAAAGAAAGACCTCCAGTCTAATATTAGCCCACTGCAAATTCCTGGTACTGAAGACACGTCATCTTTACTCACATGGTTATACACATATACACACAGTGGTCAATGGGCATGCCATTCATTTACAGACAGCACACTGGCCAACTGACCACTGATGCGCACTACAAATACTGTGTTGCCAAGTATTGATTTGAGCGGCAAACTGTGTGTGTATGTGCCCCTATGTCCTGCAGTATAGTACTTCATCATTTCCCACTGTCTGCCAAGTTTCCTCACAAACTTGGAAGGCTGCCAAGACATCATGCTCTGTGATTGGTTGATTTTGTGGGGGTGTGTTTGGGGGCTTGACCGCACAAGAATGTGGGCTGAAGGAGCTTTGTTTCAGTGGACAATCTTTCCATTGAGTATACATGGTAGTGGAGCATAGGATATTGATTTTCTGATTACAAGGCCCTCACGTTCACTGTAATATCAAGGACCTACCTAGGTCCATGGTAATATGCTCTAATTCAAGCTGTGTTCTCAGTAAACAAAGGTTTCAAGTTGTTTGCAAATTTGTTTTCAGTGTGTACAAAGTGATATCAAAATAGAAAAGCGTATTATTTGTGTGAGAAAAGGAAGGACACAAAGCAAGTCCGAAATTCGCATTGCCCCCATAGAGGATGGTTTAATTTTTGCTACAACACACATTTCTTATAGACACCTGCCTAAGTATACTTGGGACTCGTCCTCAACAGGTTAAAAATTATGCATGGCCCATTTGATTGTATGACATGTATTGCATTGCATTAACAAAAAGATTTGTTCAAGAATGCAGTTGAAGACATAAACAATTCAGTGATTGCTTAATGCAGACCCTCCAGTTTGCTCAAAAAAAATATGATCGTGTGCATTTATGTTACAAATGTAGTTGTCCCTATCAAGTATCCTAAATGTATGTGTTATGAAATTGTTATGCAATGATGTTTTAGAAATAACCCTATATGTAATGATATGTGAGACTTGTATTATCTGCAAAATACCCTTGTATGGTGGTTGCCATGGAAGCTAGACTGCTTTCCTTGCTAATTGACGAGGATGTCTGGAAACTGATTAACTGCCAATGAATAGAGATTATCCTAATGCCCTTAATCTCTATTGTGCCATGTGTTAGGCCTGAGCAGCCTGGCTCATTTCATACTATCATGTTCAGTTTTTAAAAAGTTAACCAAGTGCTGAAGAGAAAGCTCAACTGGGCATACAAAGGGTTGGCGTACACTGACCTCCTGAGTAATATAATCCTCTCACTTTGAGCAGAATTGTTGCTCATGTATTGTGTAATATGCTGTTCCTTTAATTAAGTCCAGTGTTCTCAGAAATGCGTGAATATAAATGCTGGTGGGTTATGTACAGGCTGTTTGAAAGCAGTAGGTAATCATTTTTAAAGTACCAAATTAGAGGCTAACATAGAAGTTCCAACTCTTTGTGAAAGGCATGAACCATGAAGAAGATTCAGGAAGAATTCATATACACTGTAGGTACATCCAAGGCATGTGATGAGATTGATTGAGGCCACTATTTACTATTTGCTGATGAAAAACACAAAAGCCTAGCTTTAGTACAAGTGTACTTCGAAAATAGTTCTCAAATGTGAGTTAGGGATAGAAACAACCAATGTAAAAATGTTAATCAGTATAATGAATGTTCAGTAAATTGTTAAATATACAAAATGTGAACAATAGTTTTATCAAAATCGTTTCTAGGGTAGACCATTTGCAGGTATGGTTTATTGAGAAAATTAATGATATCTCTTTATATTTTTGGGCTGTATTGCACAATTTTCATATGGTAGGATGTTTTGTGATACAACTGAACTATACATATATGCATCAAATGTGATTTATTAACTCAAACATTTTAAGCACTGCTCCAAACGGTAAACAGTGGCTTTAATACATCAGGTGACATGAAAATGTGTGCCTATAGCTGAGAATGTATAAAATTCCATGACTGCAAAACATTGATTAATTCCAATAGCATTGTTCTCAGAAATTCCATGACAAAATGCAATAAAAGTACAATTTCTTTCACAGTGACAAATCATATGAACAAATATCTCTTAGAACTGCCATTTTACCCAGTAAGGTTTTACAAATTTGTATGCCTCCATCATGAAGTGTCACCAGAGGCATTATGTTTTTGGTTGTCCGTTCTTCTGTTTGTCCATCTGTCTTTCTATCTGTAATGGATAATGGATGGTGTAACTAAAGAACTGTTTGGGATGTCCAAATGAAACTTGGCATATATGGGTGGACAAGGCTGTGCCTATCAACATTTGGGTGCACATGCTGAAGGTCAAATGCTTAAATTTTCACTATTTCTCCCATATTTCTGCAATGTCAAGAAGTTATTTTCATGAAAATTATCAATGAATGCATTACCGGATAAAGACTTTCTAGGGAAAGTTTGGGCTATGGTGTGGAATCTCAAAGGTCAAAGGTGAAGTGGAAATGCTAAAAATTCACTAGTTTCCCATATCTTGGACTGCCTCAAGGTACAATGTATCTTCATGAAACTTGGGACATATGCATGAATGCACAATGATACTGTAGGAAAAGATGTGGGCCATGTGTTGGGCTATGTCCAGTAATAGAATGTCACCTTTTCCCCAATATTTTCAAAATAGCTAAAAGCATTATTTTGAAAATTGTATGTGACCAGATACATGTATTTCCAGTTGGGATTATTTGAAGAAAGTTGTTGACCATGGAATCAAAGGGCGAAGATCAAAGGTTTAAAAGTGAAAATGTTCAAAATCTCGAATACTTGCTCTTTGAATTAATTCAGCTTTCTAAGACCCCGTTTACACTGCGGGGCTGGGCCGAGCCGTGGCCGAGCCCAGCCTCGATTGCGAGGCCGTGCCCCGCAATTTTGTCCGTTTACACTGCCGGGCTCAGCCGCGCTTTTGATTCAAACCTTTCAATATTTTGTCGTAGTGGCGCTCTGCTTGTAAACAAACGCAATTTGGTATTGTCTGGTTTTCAGACCCTTTTGCCGTTCGGGCAAAGGCCTTTGCCGAAGGAAAAAATCCTTTGCCGGACAAAACCACCTTAAATTATACTAGTTTTCGACGTTGAGGGGGTTAATATCCTGAATAGCGAAATAGTACAGGCAGAGGGTTTGGAAGCCAGACTAAAATTGGCGGCGCATTTGGCCCAGTTTGCGTTTACACTGAGAAAAGGCCGGGCTCGGCCTCGAGAGCTGCGGCCGAGACCACCTCCAGAGCGTGGCCAAATGCTTCGCATTTGGCGTTTTGCGCATTTACACTGAAATGAAGGTGACCTCGCACTGTAAACGGGGTCTAAATGAAACCTGGTCCAAGGAATGTATGAACCAGGGACGTATCCAGGAATTCTGTAAGGGGGGGGGGGGGTCGCAAAAAAAAAAATTCTGGTGCCACTTCTGGGTTTAATCACCTGACAAGCAAAAAAATAAAAAAGAGGGCTCCTGTGCAATTTTTCTTTTTCTCATGCTATTTTTGGGTTTCATCGGCTGACATGCAAAACGCAATTTTCTTGTGTCACTACAATAAATAATTAAAGGGGGCACGTGCCCCTTTTCATTTTTTTATCAAAGGGGGTGCGCCCCTCCCTGGACCCACCGCTGTGAACACTCAACTCATGTGGAGTTTTGCCCTCAAACTTTCAAATATGTCAGTTAATATTTCGATAATCATGTGAAACTGCTTGTTGTCTCATATTGTCAAGAAATATAGACCTATTAAAGGATTAATGCAAGATAACAGAGGCACACCAGTCACCATGATAGCGACATCTCTAGCTCCCTTTAAGACATTCAAGCATTTTCTATCTTTTTCATGAATGATAAAAAGATGGATACATTCCTACATATACAAATAAAGGGTATAACATTGCACTTGTAATCACACACTTCATAAGCACTGTGTTGTCATTATATTGACATTTGCCAGTCCACACAGTGATATTATTAGACAATATTTTGAGCTTTTTCAGAAGATATTTTAGTCACTTATTGTAGAGATTTGCGTGACAAAAACTTTAATCATGGCTTTAAGTAGGCATAATTTGTGTCAAAACAAAAAAGCAAATCACCAGCATCTGTCAAACTTTGTAAAGTGTCATCCTGGCAAGCTATTGCCATTACATTTTTTGTGAAGGTGCACAAAGGGGATATCGGACTTTCATTGACACATTGTGGTTAGCCTACAGGAAGTTTTCATTAATAACAAGGTGAAGCAAGTTCTATTTATGACTTTGCAACAGAAAACTCAGTAAAAGCTTAAATACACAGGTCAGTTTTCCAGGAAACTTCAAAACATGTGTTCCAGCATTCTTGGTTTCTGATATTGGTATCATTTAAAGGATTAATCCTTTTCCAGTGGTAAAGTTTTGAATATCAATTAAAGTACATGTTGTAATGCATTCCACACTTCTATTTACAGGGCTTTTCCATCTGACATTGTTGTTTGTTTGTTTTTTCCACTTTTTGCTCGTGAGGCACACACATGTGCTTATGAAACCCTTCAAGACATTGATTAAAATAGGGATAGATAGAATCTATACTCTTTGTCACAGAGGTATGTTATAGGAGGGCTGAAAGTTGCTATGACAACCAAATTTGTATACTGCCGCCTCCCATCATAGCCATACAGTGATTTGCAATCCCCAAATTGTGCTTCAAGGAAATACAGTGCACTTCTGTTATAACAAACACAACAAAATTCCGGTCACAACAAAGTAAGAATTCAGGCCACAACATTACCGACTCTTTGTATTTTCATTGTTTATTCGTTTGATTGTGACGAAATTTTGATATCATGAAAGAAACTGCCGGTGCCGATGACTTTGTATTATGGGAGTCCACTGTAGAAACAGAAAGTTTTGCAATAATCATCTTCAGCTCACTGAAAATAACATCTCACTAGAATGCATCAACTTTTTCTCTTTATCATTCAACTGGAAAATCATGTAAATCTCACCAGCATGAATCTTTTTCCATTGTTCGTATTTTGGTTCTTTGTGCATAGGAGTGGATCCTCAAAACAATGTCTTCCAGCTGACCACACAAGGCAATGGATTCTCCCCGGTTGACTGTATCATCACATACCAGCTGGGTGCAACCATTAAAGTCCTAGACATCCTCACAGGGGAGGAAACCAGCAGCTTCTCACAGCTCACCAACGCTACTAGCCAAGAGGGGGATGAGGTCGGCTGAAAACGGCCCAGCAAAAAATGTGCCAGTGAGTTCTACTTCTATGCATCATGGCAGATGAAGAGAAGTGATTCTTGAGGTCTGAATCCATCAGGGACAAGCACACCCCATGTTCACATTCATCCCCCCAAAAAACATAACATGGACACTCACTGGGACTTGTCTCCCAACCCCATGAGGCTAGTTGGTCTGGGGACAAAATTTGGAGGGGAGAGTGACCTGTGGCCATAGGTGTTGTTCAAACTCTTTCAAGTGGCAGGGCTTGCCCCAAACCCCAATTGCTTGTGCAGCTCAGGGGCAGTCAAGATAGCAGTGTGGATGGTTAGTTGTTAAAATGATAAGATCTGTGATGACTGTCCCTGCAACATGGGGTCCAATGTGTACGCAGTAAGGATTAGTAGCCAAATCTCCCATGCACTTTTCATTTCTAAAACTTGTCCATTTCATGGAAAACATATACATTGCATAGAATTGTTATGGAGTTGTAATTTACATATTTTTGCATCACCTGTGAAGTACTGCATATGCCATGTATTTCGTGAGGTCTTTCAATTTCACAAATTTCGCGCTGCTCGTGAATCTATTAGCTCTGATCTTACAACGAAGTGCAACATACATGCATACATTCCTTTCGTTTATAATTGTGGTATTGTTGTATATGCCTCAGTGTGTACACTTTATGCATTTTCTTCTTTGATTGTGAGTTTATATATGACTCCCAATGGTTTAGAAAGGCACCAGAAACTGCACACCATAATGTTCAAGATCAAATATCTGGAAAACAATATCTTTTATTGATAGATCAATAACTGATATTGAAACAATGTATTTGCTAATTATCATCCTTTTGAGGATCTTTGCCTTGCACTTGATTACAACTCTTATCACCAGGAAGTCACATACAATGTGTCCACATTTCAGATGATGATCATATGAATATGATTCATAACACTGCCACATAATTTCTCCTTATGAATGTACTGTAAAAGTGGAAATTTTCGCGTTGTTGAAATTTTCACGCATTTCGTGCAACCAGAAACTAGCGCGAAAATAAAAGCATGAGAATATCTTTGCTCGCCATATGTTCTCGTGTGAGAGATGTCTTGATTCCATGGAATTAGAAACACGCGAAACTCTTCTTACCCGGCCAAGCGCGAAAAATTAGTCGCGCGAAAATATCCACTTTTACAGTAGTTCACAGCAGTATGCTGTCTTCCGTATGAGGTGAATTGTTAAAGCATGTCAAACATATTAACTCTTTGTGTGTGAAGCACTTTACTTTAACATGCCAAGCTTTTTTCATCAGCCGTCAGTAATCCATTCAACCTTGAATTACTTAAGGGCTTTTTACACTTGTAAATTTTTTGCTTAGTCCCGTACCAACAGTGGGGCTAAGGGGGGGGGGGGGGGCCTTAGCCCCACCGTTGGTACAGGACTATCCTTAGCCCACTTTCTGTTTACACTCATTTTTGCCAAAGTGGGCTAGCCCCACCGATAATCCCGTACTATCTGGCCCTGCAAAATAGCAGGGTTAGCACCGCAATTGCGGTGCCAAGCAAGTGAGTGTAAACAGAACGAAAAAATAATCCTGCGCTAAGCGACAGAGAAGAAGTCCGACCCTCACTGACCAATCAGAAACGAGGTAATCAAGTGCTGCCGGTGCGTGCGTGTACACGTACAGTACACAGCGTAATCATGAATATTCATGTGGTTTGGAAAGTCCGGGGCTAAGAAATACGAGTGTAAAAAGGTCAGTTTTCTCCTTAGCCCCGGACAAGAGATAGTACGGGACTAATTGGCCAGTGTAAAAAGCTGAAAAAATTGGTATGGGACTAACGATAGTCCTGGGTCAGAGAAAGTCCGGGTTAAGAAACACAAGTGTAAAAAGGGCTTTGGTATAGTTGCAAGTTAGTGAGCCCACTCAGTTGTGGCAGTGTGCCAACTAGAAGGTCGTGGTAACCCAATAGGAATACAAATCTATATTCATTGACGATGGTTTCTACATAGATATCTGTACCAGTGAGCAATGAAAGCACTGTATGGTTAGCCATGGGTTTACCAACTATTGTCCAGAAACTGTGGACTCATCCAGCCAAAACATACCCTTTTTTATTAGGTGCAAAGATTGCTGAATATGCCAGCGTTTGTAAATTGAAAAGAGCTTCAAAACACAGGGGGCTTGTGTCACAGACACATGAACTGTGACGGAGGTACTACCCCTTGCCAAATATGTAGGCATCCTTTTGTGTCAGTCTGTCACGATATTTATGCCTTTGCCCCCAAGTTAAATGCAGGGCATGATATGTGATGCAGATTGCCGTTTTCCCTTCTGTCTGCCCATATCTCAGTATCACAATTATCTCCTCCCCCCCAAAAAAAAAAAAAAAAATAATAATAATAAAATTAATAAATAGAAATAAATAAGTAAATTTAAAAAAAATAAGAAAATAAAAAAATAAAAATAAAAATAAAACATTTGATGGCTTCTTATGACACTAGGTTCAGGTACGCTGCATGAGTTGCAGATTCGCTTTGCTAGATTTCAGGCCTCAAATGCTTAACTATGGCTTAAAATGTCATTCTTAGCAGTGTTCCCTTGTGATTTAATGTAGTAAGAGAGATAAAGATATGTAGACAATAATTGGAGGAAATGATAAGGTGAACAGTGAGATGTCAAGGTCAAAGGTTATGTAACTTTGGCCAAAATAGTACAGCATTTTAGAAAATTTGTTTTGCAACAAATGAAATGAAAATTCACATTCCCAAGGAAAGCCATGCTCTGTGAGAGTGTAAAACCTGTGGTTTGGGATCATTGATCATTCCATTGTGCAAGGTCACATGCTGTGAAAGTAGATTAACGAGAGTAATCATTAAAGGGAAGGCAAACCCAAAGAGCAATGTGGATTGAGTGAAAGCAGCGACATTAGTAGAACACATCAGTGAAAGTTCAAAGAAAATCGGACAATCGATGCAAAAGTTATGAATTTATAAAGATTTGGTGTTGGAACCGCTGGATGAGGAGACTACTACAGGTTATGACGTATGAGTGGACAACAATATAAAGAAAATTCCACAAAATTCATTTTTCATGAAAATTACAAATTCCATCAACTTGATACTGACATATGTTAAGGGTAGCAATTATTCCCCATGTTTTCTGAAAGCGGTTAGTCAAGTGCCCTTTCATAATGCTAGAAAAGCTAATTCTTGTTGAATTTCCTTTATACATATTTTCTTTGTATTGTTGTCCACTCATACTTCATAACCTCTAGTAGTCTCCTCATCCAGCTGTTCCAATACCAAAACTTTAAAAATTCAAAACTTTTGCATCGATTGTCCGATTTTCCTCAAACTTTCACTGATGTGTTCTACTAATATTGCTGCTTTCACTCAATCCACATTGCTCTTTGGGTTTATGTTCCCTTTAAGTGTCATCAGTGAACCATGAGAATTCAAATGATGTTCACCTCTACTTCCAAAGCAGAACATTTTATTGTTCAGAGTCCTGGGCGGGAAACTTTTTGCTACGGCAAGACAATAAAGGAGACACAATGTTGAAACACCAACCATCTTGATTCTCTGTTTTCTCTTTAGAGATGCTTTGATCCAGTAATTAATGTGCACACTCTGCCCTTTGACAGAGTGACAGCATGATTATTGTATATTGGTTGGTGAATGTGATTATGATGATGACAAAAATGTGATCATGTGAACGAGGATGAATGCCAAGAAGTCTAGTAAGTTCCAATTAGAAATATTGATACACTCGTAGTAGTGAAATTTAATAATTTGATGATTTGGCATGACCTATATTTCATTTGCACCTTTCCTTATGCATCTTGCTTCTCGAAATACTTTTTTTAAGGTTGTAATGTCATAAAATTTTGCATGGTTGAAAAATGACATCTCCCAACATCATGATTGAAATCTTTGATATGTAATTCACCTTAGAGCTCTTAAAAGAGAAACAAAAACAGAGACTCCAACCCTCCCGCTTTCGACGGGAGATCTCCCGCTGAAAGCCCATTTTTACAAAATCTCCCTTTCTCCTGCTTGAGATGTAATTTCTCCCGTCCTGGCTCTGTGTCTCCCGCTTGAAATGATTTCTTACTTACTGCAATCGTATGTTGAAAAATAAGCCTTTTGATAGCACGCGAGAGCATCTAAAACTCTAGAGCTTCCAGGGCCCTTAAATGGGCCCTGGACCCCAGCCACAAGGAACTTCGCGCTCGTGATATGCGCTTTGCACACATCAAGTTGGGAGTCTCCCATTTGCTAGGTGTTTCAGGCTGGAGAGTCTTCAGATCAGAAGGTGCTTGGGGTTGGAGTCTCTACAAAAAACTAACTCCATGTCCCCCAAGAAGACACTCCCCTTTTGTACCAAGAATAATGGTTTGATTTTATTTTTCCGCATCTGAATATAATGTTTATTGGAAATCTGTAGTATTGTCCCCCTATCCATTCTTCAAAAAAAAAAAAACAAAACTGCTTTTATCATTTGAGGAAAGGTCTGAATTACTTGCCCTTGTACAATACCAGCTTGTGACAGGAATCATATTTTCAGGGTTGCAAGAGGGATACACAAACTTTACTTTTCAGAAGTTCTTTTGAAGGATGTTATGTATAGGCCTACAGGCTACTATATATACTGTAGTGCTATAAGATGTGTGAAGGGCTGCCCATAACTTTATGTTTTAGCCATATTTGCACCTGTAGGCCCAAATTCACGAAGGCGGTACAATTGGAACCATGGTTTAAACCATTGACAATTTGTATGGAGCGCCAAGTGTCGCATGGCCTATTTCGTTACAAAATCAGTCATTTTGTCGATGAAATTATGATTTCGTTAAATAGGTCATGCGACACTTGGCACTCCATACAAATTGTCAATTGTTTCAATTGTACCACCTTTGTGAATTCGCGCCATCACAGAGTTAAAGTGAACATAGACTTGCAGACAGGCTTTCTCTTAACCAAAACATGGAGCTATATGTTTTCAGCTTCATGACCAAAACAAGGATGTATTCATAACATTTTGTTGTCCCCGCCGAACGAGTTCGAGCAGGGGACTATGAAACGGGCTCCGTACGTGTGTGTGTCCGTGTGTCCGTCCGTGTGTCCGTCCGTCCGTCCGTGTGTCTGTGTGTCCGTGTGTGCGTCCGTGTGTGATCAAAATCTTCAATTTGCTACTTCTCTGTCATTTATGAGCCAATTTTGATTCTGTTTGCTTTATATGATAGCACTACATGGGAGCTTTGAAACTTCTACACAGAATTTCAGTCGTGACCTTTGACCTATATTGTACATTTTGCTACAAAATGCTACTCCTTCGCCATTTCTAACCCGATTTCGATTCCGTTTGCTTTATGTGATGGCACTAGGTGAGGGCTTCAAAACTTCTACACAGAATTTTGACCTTTGACTTCTTTGACCTTTGACCTTGATTTTTTGACCTATATTGTACATTTTGCTACAAAATGCTACTCCTTCGCCATTTCTAACCCGATTTCGATTCCATTTGGTTTATGTGATGGCACTAGTTGAGGGCTTCAAAACTTCTACACAGAATTTTGACCTTTGACTTCTTTGACCTTTGACCTTGATTTTTGACCTATATTGTGCATTTTGCTACAGAATGCTACTCCTGCGCCATTTCTAACCCGATTTCGATTCCGTTTGCTTTATGTGATAGCACTAGGTGAGGGCTTCAAAACTTCTACACAGAATTTTGACCTTTGTCTTCTTTGACCTTTGACCTTGATTTTTGACCTATATTGTACATTGGCTACAAAATGCTACTCCTTCGCCATTTCTAACCCAATTTCGATTCCATTTGCTTTATGTGATGGCACTAGGTGAGGGCTTCAAAACTTCTACACAGAATTTTGACCTTTGACTTCTTTGACCTTTGACCTTGATTTTTTACCTATATTGCACATTTTGTTACAAAATGCTACTTCCGGCGGGGACATATGTTACGCACCGCGTAATTTCTACTTTTCCTTGTTTTTGCATTATTTTGATTTCATTCATTGCTGTACATTCTGCTTGAATGTTTTTGATAAACAAAATGAATGTACAAAACGTAGTATCTCCTGTCAATGAGTGCACATGAATTATTCTATACTTTATATACTTCTTTTATATATTTTATATACTCTATGCTCTATGTTACACACAAACACACGCACACACACACACACACACACACACTCACACACACACACACACACACACACACACACAAGCACAATGTGCGTGGCTCCAATGCATTAATTTTCCTGTCACCATATAAAACAGACTGATGCAATGATTTAATGACTGTCATGATGTGACTTCTCTTTGATTTTGTGAACATAGTGGAATTTTGACCAGATGTAATCTTTTACTTATTAACTTGTTAATCCTGTTAGTTTTAGCAACTTCTCCCGGACAAAATGTTAAATGATTCCCATACCAAATGAAAATGTACCCTTTTAAAATATTTTTTCTTTGCATAGCTCTTCAGGCCTTGTATTCTTGCTCATAAATGAGGTTCTATTTATTGGAAGAGGTTAGGGAAAGAGACAAAGGTATTTTTTCTTTATTTTGTATTTGCGTTTGTCTTTGCTCTCAATTTTCTGTGTTTGTTTGTTTGTTTGTTGTTGTTGTTTTAGTCGCCTTGTGTAGGCCCACAGTCTAGTTGGAAAGCTTAATGACATCCTGACCACACCACTTGCTTTGCTTGGAAGTAAGGTTTTGTTGTTGTTGGTTTTTTTTTTTGTCTGTCTCTCTCTCTCTCTCAATTTGAAGGGAAAAATACATTGCGATTTATTTCTGTATAACTAAAGTTTGATATAGTCACGGGCCTTCACATCACACTACAATTTGCCCATCCTTGCATAATTACTGACAAATTCATAAAAGTACTACGTATATGATATTGCTGGTAAGGCCTATATAATTTTATGCTCCCTCTCCGTGGCGATTGTGTAATGCTGTATATCCGTGGAATGCTCCGATCGCCGAGAGGTTGAAAAAAAAAAAGCGCAATATAAAAACCGCTGTTTATATGTGTATTAGTATTTTTTGCCTGTATCATCAGTTTCCTTGTTCCAGTTTGCCATAATATTTTACTTGAAGTCACATTTGTGAGATGAAATCAATCTCTTTGTTAACATTTACTCATCTTTGCTCTCACTTTGTTTGCATTCAAGGCAAACACATCTCCCTCGCAGTTCTTTGAATAACGGTATTTATTTGATCCTAAACACCCTTTATTTAGAAATGTTTCCTTTGACGTCCTTCTGATTATCTCTTAGTACGTCACGATCTTTGCCTTCCGTGACTAGTGTCACTCCAAACCTTGTCCCGATTCCTCCGGTCATCGGGGTTAATCTTTGATAAATCATTCCTCCACATCTTGCAACCCGTTTACCCTGAGCGCGCTCCACAACACAAAGTCAACCGTGATTGAGATGGGAAATGGTGAGTGGCGGTGAAAGTGAAAACGCGCCGAGTCGCCCGGGGAGAATAATGGAAGAGTGGAGTGGGATGCACGTCATGCTGATTATCACTGCCTTCTCCGCTTTGGTCCATTTTAGAACGGCTAATTTGACTCGTCCAGAGAAGATGTAGACGCAAAGCTGCTGCATCTTAACCGCCATTAACGAGTCATGAAAGGTTCCCGAGTACCCGCACTTATCCCTAATTGCTGACGTTGAAGGACTTATATTCCTGTGCGGAGAAATCCGACCACGTGACAAATCGCAGACGTGGATCGATAAATGCAATAAATGAATGTACAACCCTCACTGGGTGAAACCTGCTCGTCAAAACAAACCGTACTCGCATTCTTTCTTTTCACGGATCGCACCTTGTTGGAATTTTTGTCGGTCTCCGCTTGGAAACGCAGAGATGAAGCGGCTGAAATGTATATTCCAGCGTCTCGATCAACAGATGAAAACGGTAAGTGACGAAAAATCCATATTCATAACGACGAATTCTGACTCACATGGTGAAGAACGAGATCAGTTTATATATATTTTTTAGATACTTGAGTATGCTGTAAATGATGATTGCGAATAGTAAAGTCAATTAATGCATAGCCGTACGTAGGGTTTTTTTTTTAAATTGATTGATTATAATTTTTGTGGGGGAGGGGCAAGAGTAATCATGTTTAATATTTTGGGAAACATGCAAGCGTGAAAACAAGTGACCAAGCAAGGGGAGGGTATTCGAGGAGAGTATTCCCCTCTAACACAATTGAAGCTTTTGCATAATTAACTATGTAGAATTGAAGTTCAACGATGTTATGGTACAGATCTTTAGTGGAATATTCTTTTTATTAATATTATTCCGTAAAAAAGTAAGAACCATATAGTATACATGGCTATTGTGGCTTCAGTGTTCACTTATAATGTGAAGTCTGTATGTGTGTGTGTGTGTGTGTGTGTGTTGGGGGGACGGATATTCTAGTATATCTCTCTTATCTTTGTGAAGACTGTTATGTCTCTCTCTCTCACACACACCTTCCAGCTACGAACGTATGCCCAAAACACACATGCTAATCATAAAACGCACATTGTATGCGTTTCGACCGGCACGACCACGTGGACGCGTCTCAAAATGGTCGATGTCGCCGCGCATTAATCCGTCTCCAGTGACTGATGCTTGTATTGTATAGTCCATCTATAATAAATAGTTTGTCGGAGATATATTTTTGATCCGTTTTTGTTTGGAAGACAACTATTCTTTCGAGTAATCTGCCTGCAGTCACGTGGTAAATATATACAACGGCAAAATATATAAAGCTTCCCTCCTAAATGAGGGGAAGAAACTAATGTGGTAATACACGGAGCAATGAGGAAGCTATACCATTGGCTATATAACGGTCATTTTGGTACGCGTATATAATTTTTGGATAAAGTCCAGATAATACACACGGCACTCATTATAACCCGACGTAAAATGACACCATAATATTATACTAGTACTCTCGGTTAGCTCATTACACACCAGGAATCAGGACTGAAATCAAACGCAACTATCAGTTCTCATACGGTGACTTCCAGTAAAAAGTACATTGATCTTTATTATACCCGCGCACCTGATATCCACAACGAAAACCATGTGGTAGAGACATTTCATTTGAGGTGGTAGAGACATTTCATTTGAGGAAGTATCTATGCCTCTTTGGTTATAGCAAGGAGTTTGAACGTTCTTTTATACTTCCTTGGTTATATAATCATGTTGCAAGGGTATAAGTGAACTCCATATATACTATAAACCGTGAAAATGGTTTCTGCTTTCTTGTAAACTGTAAACACTAATAGCAAGAAAAGCTATAGTGCCAAACAATATGAAAGTTTAACAGTGTGTTTTCGTCGCAGAGCACTGTATTATAGCCGCAGTCACACTTGCAAAACACGAAGTTTATTCGAGCACCGTAAGTTGTACCCATTTGTTATACTGTATGATATATATATATATATAATACATATATATATATATATGTTTATATATTTGTATATATGCATAAATATATAAACATATATATATATGTATATATATGAATATCAATATATACATATAAGATTTATATACTATCTGCGTATCACAAAATATTATTTTGTCATACTCGTGTGTGTATAATGCGAGGTAGTAATGTCATTTCTTAATTGACTCATATTTTGTTGAAAAAATATTAAGAGGCCTTATTATTTTTGCTACAGGATTATTCATAACATAAATATAACCACCTACATAGTAATGTATGTATACTATGAACTTGTTCCACGAACTCTTTAATGTCTGCTTTCTAGACTATACATTTACATAAAACAGCAACAGTTTTGTAGCAGTACTGCGATCATAGTATTGGTCACAATATTTACTTATAGCTTTATAAATGAAATAATGGGCAGATAAAAATGGCCTCCTAATCTTCCTATTGATTTATACATAAAACTACTTTGTGTAAATGAATGATTTAGCAAATGATATTCCCCGATCATGATCTATATTATATAAATACTCTGTGTGATTCGTTGACTATAATGTAATATTTTGGATTCAGAATAATTCAACATATTCAAGCAAAGATATCTACATGAAACGTGTTGCGAGCTCACCGGGTTGATGTTCCTATGTTCCATGAATGACAATTTTGTTTACGTTTTAAAGCTGAATAACGAAATCTCTGAATGTATAGTCCCCGTAAGTAATATGGATACCCGTTGGTAACTAAACCCATTATCATTAGGTGAAGCATGATCATTCGTGATTTGTTGGCAAAGCACGTATTGTAACCTATATTCGTGTTTTGCGGGCAAAATCATGTATTAACGAATAGATTTCATATCATTCATCTTTGGAGATCAATGCAGTATAGGCTAATTGCGAAGTCGATATGAATGTCAAACTGATTGCGAATTCATTATTTTGGAAGCAAGAAGAAAAAAGCCGCGTGGGCAAAGACGCATCGCTGATTGTAATCAATGCATGCACACTAAAGCACTGGATGACGTGTGTGTGACGTCATATTTATCCGCATTTAGCTCAAAATGTCGGACAGCACTCGACGCAAGGGGAAGATGGTGAATAGGAATTGAGTATAAAGGCACACAATATACAATGAATGTTCTCTGCGGTGAAACGCCCACGCCGCCGACCGGCTAGCCTTTAAACAAGGCGACTCGCTCTGCGTGCCCCCGTATAGCGCGTTTACCCCACAAACCTGTTGGCCGGCGAGTGGAGCGAGCCGCCTTTATCCACTCGTTCAGGGATGTGTACTTTTGTCGTTGTTGTTGCTTCATATTCTTTGACAAATTTGCGTACAAATTTGACGCAGAAAATACACACGGCACCAAGGCAAGCCTCGTTAATATTAAGTAACCAAGTAGAATAAGAATAGTTACTTAATATTAACGAGGCTTGCCTTGGTGCCGTGTGTATTTTCTGCGTCAAATTTGTACGCAAATTTGTCAAAGAATATAAAGCAACAACAACGACAAAAGTACACATCCCTGAACGAGTGGATAAAGGCGGCTCGCTCCACTCGCCGGCCAACAGGTTTGTGGGGTAAACGCGCTTATGGGCGGACGTCCACTTGGGCGCGGACAAGCCCCGGAAGGGTTGCGGAAGCAAATTTTGTTATTTCGGCATCCTGTCCGCGACAGACGCGGAATAACTTTGTGAATCGGCTTGTCCTGGGACATTCCTAGGACTGTCCGCGGACTGTCCGCGGACTGTCCGCGGACTGACTGCGGACATTCCTAGGAATCACTCCGGAAGAGCGCGAAATACCTCGGAATATGCTAATCGTAGCCGGGCAGCGCGGAAACATCTAGGATTACACCAGGAATGAACGCGGACAATCAGGATGCCTTCCGGACAACACAAGTTAGGCATGAGGACAAACTGCGGACAATACCAGGAAAATGGAAAGGCATAAATTTGGCGCTGACTTTGACTTTTCCTCATTTTGACTGCTAGTCGTCATTGATGCTCCTTGTAGTGCTTCCGCAGTAGCGGCTGATATTATATCAATATGATTGGTCAATATTATTTGATAAATGTGACCACCAAAAGTCGAAGAATAGGATTGTCTGCATGTCGGCTGACGACTCATTTTTTTTTTTTTATTTGTCTCATCTGGGAGAACAATTTTTTCTCTGCCTACAGTCACATGGATGATATTCGCAAACTTTTTGAACCATATATATACACATTGTATATATATATATATATATATATATATATATATATTCTTTATTCCCTTTTTTTAGACCTGATTTATCCATCGTGATATGCATGTTTTGTCTGATACCTCTGTAGAGCATGCCAAAATGATCCTAATCATTAAATTTGTTTTTCTTTCTCTCATTTACCCTTGTGCATCTCTAACCCTCTCTTATTTTGATCACTTTTGAACATTTTCAAGTCCGATAATTTTTTTTTCATGCTTAGAGCTTACTAGCCTATTGTCAATGAAGTGTAAAAATAGGGAAATATTTTTAACCTACTTTAATGTACTTTTTTTGGGGGGTTCAGCTGGGCTGTCAAATTGGACAATCGAGTTTATTTGCAACTAAAACAAAAAGAGAAGAAAAAATTATTAGGTAATAACAACTACGAAAATCATTCAGGTAAAGAATATTTCTGAAATGATTTGTGATGCTTAATGTGTACTTAAATATATACATTCAGCAAAAAAACAAAACAAAAGAAAGACAGAAATTTAACACTTTTTCGAGTTCATGATTTATTGCTTTTTCTCTCATTTCACTTGAATTTTGAAGTGACAGAAAATTCTTCATTTTCCTCCATCATCTTTAGCTTTCATTCTTATTTTGGGCTTCAAAGATATTACATTGTAATGAGACCACAGGTATATCTTTGCAATTGAATTCATGCTTTTTAGTGTGATGAATTTGTCTTTTGTTCTAATATGTTGCATCATTAGAAAGCATTTACGTATGAATAACAACTTGTTAATGTTTATATAATACATTAACATTTAGCCAAAAATTATATGTTTTTTTTTCTGAGCGTACTTCCACCTACTTTTGTGATTTTTCAGCTGGGCTGTCACATGGGACAACCTAGTTTGTTTGCAAATAAAATACGAAAACAACATAAAGGAAAATGTACAATAGTAAGTAATAGGAAACAGGAAAGTCACTCAGATGAAAAATAATTTCTGAAAAGATCAAATCAAAACAAACTTACTAGGAAGTTAGGGGGCTGATTTCACTTCTTTCTGGTTGCTTTTGGCACAGTCTCTACGACCTTCTTCTTTGCCTTCAGGGACCGGAAATTCCTTAGATTTACCTGTTCTTCATCACTAGACGAAAGGTGTGCCTGTGATGGGGATATTTGCATGGGGGCCTCGCCTCCCTTCTTGCTCATTTTGCGTTTCATTGGCATGACGCTCGTGGAAAGTGTCGACATTTTCGTGTCTGGATCACAAAATTTCCGCATCGGTTCCGGACACTTGCATATATAGATCCGCATCGGCTCCGCGCTGTCCTAAAACATTCCTGGTGTCTTCCGCTTTCATTCGGGAAGCTTCCCAACACCGCGGGATTCTTTCCGGAGCGTGTGCGGAAGGAGCGGAAGGGTTCCGGACAAGCGGGACATCCTCAGGACATCGTCAGGACAAGTCGCCGAAGGTGTCAGGAAGTTCATTTCCGCGTCCAAATTTTGGTCTCGATCAAAATTTGGACGCGGAAATTTTTCTCTCTCCCGAAGGTGCGGAAACGCCCGGACATGTTTAGGACAGTGAGCGGACGGACACGTTCAGGAACGTGCGGACAGGTTGCCGAAGGAGTGCGGAATACCAAATTTGCATTCCGGGTCTTGTCCGCGTCTTGTCCGCACCCTAGTGGACGCCTGGTCTTATAATACGGGGGCACGCAGAGCGAGTCGACCGGCCGGCCGGCGTTGTCATCGCACCCGCCTTGTGTGTATCATTCTGTACTGTATAATAATATTGATGTGTGTGTGTGTCGCCTCAGAGCACAGCACAGGTGCCTCAAAGTCAAACCCCGCCTCGGGAGAGGCAGGTTCCAGAGATGCCGGATCTGGCTAGTCGTCAAGACTTCCCAGAGATCGGCAAGTAGGAGGGCACGCAGATAATCTCAAGTGTATATATACTAATGTAGATACGTTGTTAAAAATAATAAGAGGCATGAGTTACAAGCTCTTATATCTGTTCATTGTCCACATGTTATTGGTGTTACAGAAGTTAAACCTAAAAATTCACATTACAGTTTGTCTTTGGCTGAAATTCAGCTTGATGGGTATGAGGTATTTCACAATCTGCAAGAAGATGGTAGAGGTGAGTGTTTGTATATTTCTTGTTATTTGAAACCTGAGGTGTTTTCGGGTTTGTCTTCACGATTATAGGGATGCTGTATTTCCAGAAATAAGCTTTAGTGACAAGAAGAATCTTCTTATTGGGCTGTTTTACCGCAGTCCAAATAGCAGTGAAACAGAGAATGAATGTTTGTTTTCAACAATGAGTAATATTGGATCACATAACTTTCACGAGATTTTGATTTTAGGGGACTTCAATTTCCCTGAAATTGATTGGAGTACGGAGTCATGCAATGTAAGTGCAGACCATAGTGCCTTTAAGTTTCTAGAAAGCACCAGAGACAGTTTCCTTGTTCAACATCAATCTGAACCGACCAGGTACCGGTCGGGACAACGTGCAAATATTCTGGACCTGGTATTTACTAGTATGGAAGAGTCAATATCTGGCATCACAACCTCAGCGCCCATTGGAAAAAGTGATCATTATACCCTTATCTTTGAGATGAAGTTATGTGGAAATGATGGAACTGGAAGGGAAGTAAAATACCTGTACAACAAGGCAGATTATGACGCAATGCGGGATACCCTTGGTGCCGTTGACTGGGAGGCGGAACTCGGTTCAGGATCTGTGGATGATTCCTGGCTGTTTTTTAAAGAAAAGGTAAATTCTGTACTCGAGATAGATATACACACCAAAGAAGGATCTTAAGAAAGGCGAGAAGAAGAAATCATGGATGGATGCTAGCACTCTCAATCTAGTAAGGGAAAAACATAGACAATTTAGAAAGCTGCAAGATATGTTGAGAGTGCAGACTATAACTCACAGTACAGTAGTCATGATATCAATATGCAAAGACTGTGCTACACTCGTGCACGGAATCAAGCCAGATGGGCGTGTAGAAAAGCAGTTCGTAACTTTGAAAGTCGTATAGCATCTGGATCAAAACAGTGCCCTAAAGCTTTTTGGTCGTATGTGAAATCGACGACTACTGTTCGTGAGTCTGTTGCCAATCTTAAGAAAAGTGATGGGAGCATCACCTCTTCAAACAAAGAGAAAGCAGAGGTATTGCAAGGTGTATTCACATCAGTATTTACACAAGAGGATCTGGAGGATATGCCGGACCCACCGGCAGTTGAGTTTGACCATCCACTCTCAGATTTTGCCATATCGACTAAGGATGTGTTTGACCTGCTCCACAATCTCCAACCGAGTAAATCCCCGGGACCTGATAATCTTCACCCTCGCATACTTAAAGAATTAGCAGATGTCATCTCTGAACCTCTTGCCATCCTTTTTAAGGAGAGTCTTGAAACAGGTAATTTACCAAAGGATTGGAAGAGTGCTAACGTGACTCCGATTTTCAAGAGGGGTAGTAAGGCAGATGGAAAAAACTATAGGCCAGTAAGCTTAACCAGTGTGGTGTGTAAGTTGTTTGAAAGCCTGCTGAGAAAGCAAGTTGTTAATCATCTCCAAAGGAATGATCTTCTTTCTGATCATCAGCATGGTTTCATTGGTGGGCGGTCATGCATGACAAACTTGTTGGAAGTGTTGGATGAATGGACACAAGTACTAGAAGAGGGTGGTACTGTTGATGTTGTGTATATGGATCTAATGAAAGCTTTTGATACCGTTCCCCACCTGCGCTTGCTCTGTAAATTGGAGGCATATGGCATTCAGGGCAAAGTCCTTGCTTGGATTAGATCTTTTTTACTTGGCAGACGCCAAAGGGTCGTGGTCAGTGGTCAGAAATCAGGTTGGTCAGCTGTCTCAAGTGCAGTACCACAAGGGAGTGTACTTGGCCCGATTCTGTTTGTAGTGTACATAAATGACCTCCCAACATTGTGTTCGGTCTAGCTCAAAACTCTTTGCAGATGACACAAAGTTGTATGTGCGCTCAGAATAAGCCAGGAGCTACTGAGCAGCTGCAAGAGGACTTAGAGGCACTTGAGTCATGGGCAGATAGATGGCAGCTTCGTTTCCACCCTGACAAATAATGTGTTGTAATGAAAATTGGTCGGTCATGTTCAGACTCCCAATATGTCATGAAGAAAGGGTCTGACACAATTGTCTTGGCTCAAACAAAAGCTGAGAAGGATTTGGGTGTTTTAGTGGACTCACAATTGACATTCAAGGACCATATTTCCCAAGCTGTTGCAAAGTCAAATAAGTTGTTAGGAATTATTAGGAGATCCTTTACATATTTGGATGAGGATACTGTTAGGCTCTTGTTTAAAGGCATTGTGAGACCCATTTTGGAATATGGTCAAGCTGTGTGGTCACCTTTCAAGCTATAGGTGAACAAAGAAGACTTGAAAGTGTTCAGAGAAGGGCGACTAAAATGATCCTGGGGATTAGGCATTTGTCCTACTCTGATCGTCTACATCACCTTTCACTGCCATCTCTCAGTTACAGGCGAAAAAGAGGGGACATGATTGATGTGTACAATCTACATGGACACTATCACACAAAGTTTGACATGTTCTCTCATAATAGTAATGGACGAACACGTGGTAAAAATAAGCCTTAAATAGCACCAGAGAGCATCTCCAACCCTAGGAATTTCGCGCTTCGCACACATCAACTTGGAGTCTCCCGTTTGCTAGGGGTTTCAGGCGGGAGAATCTCCAGATCAGAATGTGCTTTGGATTGGAGTCTCTGGAAACTGGGAAAACGGTTTGCAAGGTTAGATGTCAGAAAGTATTTCTTTGCTAACAGAGTTGTTGGTATGTGGAACTCTCTCCCAGAAGAAGTGGTCTCTGCTTGTTCCATAAATGCCTTTAAGAATAGGCTAGACAAGCACTGGAAAGATGTTGTGTTTGATTATGACTGATTATAGTCATTACATGTGTATTGGTACGTGATACATTGTACGTGCTCTTGGTCTCCAGTAGCTGTCAACTCCTGCCATAGGCCATTAACTTTGGTAATAACACAAATACGCGCTGTTAATTGTATTAGAAGGGTAACAGCGCTGGACAATAATTGCTTGATTGGAAAGAGAGCATCAAGAGATACCTGATCGATGAACAGGCTCTGTCCTACACCATCGTTCCGGAAAAGTAAAAGTAAGTAAGTAAAGTAAAGTGTGTGTGTGTGTGTGTGTGTTTGTGCATATTGGTGGTGATGACCTTGTTTGTGGTGTGTGTGTTGTACCAAGTAACATTTTTGTGTGTTTATTGTGTCCACATCAAAGTCGTGACTGTTTTTAATTTGTTTTGTTTTGTTTGTTTGTTAGTTTGTTTGTGTTTTTTATCTTTATGTCAAACATTATGATGATGCCGTAGTTATAATCATAACCTACGTCGAAAAATATAAGGAACCACTTTGTTCCGTTCACGTCACACTTTACATTTCAATTTTTCTGATCGGGACAGAAATATCAGTCATTATTGTTATTACTCTCCTTTTTTTTCTTTTACCACTTCTTCTCTTTGATTATTATCATACAAAATTAGTTATGCGACTATACTGTATACAGTAACTAAACATGCTATACGTGTACATAATAAATGTATATTATCATCACCTTCGTCATCATCACCACCTATTCGGAGAAGAGTATGTAAATTATTTTGTGTCAATTTTATTATAATAAGTCTGATGTTGTCATTAACGACACTGCAATCGCAGTGGAGGATCCAGGGGGCACACCGCCCCCTTTATTCTTTTTATAACAAAAGAAAAAAAAGGTGGTGCGTGCGCCCCCCCCCCCCCTCCCCTTTTAATTTTGTAAAGGCGCCTCCTCTTTACGGAATTCCTGGATCCGCCTCTGAGTGGTATTGTTGAAGGGCAAATATACTCATCTTCGGGAATAGCATTGTTCCATTTTAATTGTCACTCACATCATGGAGCTACCATGATGAGCTACATGCACTATACATGGAGATCAGTACACACATCACACAGGTGTCAATATCGCTGAGTTGCATCTACCTATTATGACCATGTGCGAGATTATCACCAGAGTTTAATAACTGAACGTTTACTAACATGGCTGACATACAGTCTATCACTTTAAATACTAGATAAAAAGTACAGGTGCACCCGTCATGTATACTAAGTGACTTTAAGATGCTGGTATTTGATTAGGGCCTACGCGTTATTCGAACCCCTTGCGCCTTCTTACGAATGGAATACTGAAGTAGGAAAAGGAGGATATCATTTCGTCGAATTTAGCATAACTAAAATAATTCGTTCAAGGAAATAAGTAGGCTTACTACTATTATTCTTCGCATCCTGAATATACTGATACATCATCACTTATCCAGTGGTTGGCTCTGTACATTATCTGCATGTTAGAAACCGAAAGCAGCCAGCCACCACACTGAGTACAACGTATACATGCACCAGTGCTATACCAATGAGGTACTAGGCGAGCACGCCTGGCACCTCCTTTGCTATGCTGCATATAAGTTATTCTTAGTCCATGCTGCATACTTCCCCCCCCCCTCTCTCTCTCTCTCTCTAAGAGCTTTCTCTTTCTCATATACTCCACCGTTTTTTTTTCTTTATTTTTTTTTCTTTATTCGAATTTCGTTCAATTTCATATCACAAAATTCACGTTCACGTTCGTAGAAACAAAACATTACACAAAGACAAACTGCGTTGGGTACACAAACATTGTACAAAATAATGTCAATCTATATACAAAGGAAAAATGCACTAAACACAGACATTATGCAAAATAATGTCAAACTTACATTGTAACTTTTTTTTTAATCAAAGAAAGGAATGCGGGTTTTTTTTAACACACATATCTTCTCGCAAAAAAGCCGGTAAAACAGGGATATGATTTCCTCAAAACTGGGCATAATATTCCATCATTTCTCAAAAGAAAAAACAAATCGAGGCCATTTGCGAGAAACACGCGCACATGCACACGCACACACCATACACACACACACACGCGCGCGCGCGCCAACATGCACACCCTATCATCCTATAAAAACAATTTGAGGAACTGTAAAACTGTTAGCTCTATAATCTATATAAATACCTCGACAAAAGCCTATACAGGTGTGTAAATACCATGCAATCAAATAGGTATACCTATACAGTATGTCCCAAAAAAAACTTACAACGGGACCCCCCGCAATGATATCTTTAGAAATAGAGAATCAATCTAAATACAAATTCAGGGTATGAAACTGTAACTCATTGCCCACAGATTACAGAAAACCCCATTCGATTTGCTTCAGTGGTCAAAGAGAAATGAGGAATGTTGTAGAGGATGTCGGGAATCTCTTTTGTCCAAGTTCTGTCTATTATTCACGCACTAGAGCATTGAATTGCTAAAATTGGAAAAATTAGACTCATGACATGCTTTACAACAATCTACATTATTCTCTGTGACCGCTTAACCAAATTGAATGAGGTTTTCTGCAAAATACAGCTAAGATGTTATATTTTAAGGCCCCGAAGTAGCACTGAGACAGGTCGATCATTTTGGATGTTATCAATTCGAGAATTTGATTGTAATTTTTGAGGGACATACTGCAGTATGTCCCATAAAAATTATAATCAGATTTTCGCATTGATAACACCCAATATGATTATTTTTTTCAATGCTACTTCAGGGTCTTGAAATATAACATCTTAGCTCTATTTTGCAGAAATCCCAATTCGATTTGGTCAAGCGGTCACAGAGAAATGGGGATTGTAGTAAAGCATGTCATGAGTCTGATTCTTTCAAGTTTAGCACTTCGATGATTTTGTGTGTGAACTATAGACAGAACTTGGACAAAAGAGATTCCCGACATCCTTTACAAAATTCCTCATTTCTCTTTGACCACTGAAGCAAATCGAATGGGGTTTTCTGTAAGATGTGGGCAATGAGTTATAGTTCCATACCCTGAATTTGTATTTAGATTGATGCAATATTTTTAAAGATATCATTGCGTAGGGCCCCGTTGTATTTTTTTTTTTTTGGGACATATATACGGTATATTGTGAAAGCCGATTTAGTCGGCAAGACAATTTTTGAACACATCGTATCTGGCCACCGGCCTTTGAGTGATCATAAACATAAACAAAATAGTCATCTGGGGACCGTTTCATGACAGTTGTCGGCCCTGACAAGTTGTCAGTCTCTACAGTTTCAGTATAAAATCCTTGGTTTTGATTGGCTGTGAAGCTCTGCTCATTGACTGTTAATATGGTAACTGTCGGAGATTGACATTTTGTCGGGGCTGACAACTTTCATGTGTATGCATGTGAGCATCGTAATTCCCAGCAAACGCGGTTATCCCGCCATCGTGCAGATTTGATCGATGGCCTCTGTTGTTGCGCGCATTGTCCCCTGAATTGCATGTATCCGGTCATTTTTGTCCACATCCACACGCAGTGAGTCTCCCAGCGCTCAGGGATGTGCATGACGCAATGGATCTACTACAAATTTCCTAGTATGTACATGTACTAGTAACTGGCGAATGACACTGATGACGGGAACTTCGAACCCGCGTAACGACGCCATGCTAGTTGTGTTACACCAGGGAGGTGAGTCTCACCTCCCTGGTTACACCAATGAAGCTCCTTGGTTACACAAAATACAGGTAAAACCGTTCATTGATCTCTAAACACTATCGATACCGTGTATGATGACAGTGCCATTAGAGTATTCATTGAGCGTTATCTGTGTGGTTGGCATACATTTTGACATGCATTACTTAGCAAATACATCGCGTATGCTCTATAGAGAACTCACTTTAATAACAACAAAAAATGTATAAAAAGAGGACAATTCAAAGATTCGATGCCTTAAACCTTCTCCAGATTAGATAATGATGATGATGATAATAATATAACAACAAGAACATTAATGATGATAATGATATTGATTGAAACCAAAATTTATGGTGTGCAATTTCCAAAAGAAAATGTTGAAGGAGCATTCGTAGCTGAAAGTATGAAGATAAGATTAAGAAATTGGAAAAGATAAAGACATATATAGGCTTACAGAGAAAGACACATTGACCAAGTTGACAGATGCCAACGTAGAGAAGAACGGAAAGAATGCGTATACCTACACACATGGAATCATTCGTATTAAAATCCAAGGAGGTGGGAAGATCTCGCCTCCCTGGTATATCCCAATATATACATACATGTATGTATGCATGCATTGGGAGAGAGAGAGGGAGAGAGCAAGCTAAACTTGGAGCAGAGGGTGATATGGAGCGCGGAAAGAGAAACAACTCGAGGGCTGTTAAAAAAAAAAGAATCACAAAATCTTTACCATTTAGTGTCTGATAAAGAAAAAAAACACATTTTGAAATACTTCGAAACTACTGGGTAGTGGACGAAAATCAGAAAGCAGCAGAAAATATTTGTCAAAGAGCATTTATTTTGTTCACCTTTTTCATTCTTAGTATGTGTGTCAGTGTGTGTAGGAGATTTAGGGCAATTATGGGCACAGTTACAAATGGGCTTTGATTTTCAATACCACTAGTTAGGGAATGTTGGACTGCACTTCAAATAAGTGGGTTGACAGGGATGATAAGAAATCACCATTAGTAGATTCTTGCTTTAAAAAGTACGGAGTATGTAGACATCAGCTCGTCGCATTGAATAAGTTTTCCTGCAATATCATATCATAGTTTACTGCAGTAGTTGGCTGGTTGGGGGTACGCATTCTTTTCTATAGCTCCTTTATAAAAACGTAAACAAACGAGTAGGACACGCGGATAGTCGTCACTGTACTCTGTATTCTGGCTTTGTTTACATCGTGCAGTCCCGCCTAAAATTAGGATCCCACGGAGCGCAACGCACGTTGCGTTGACGAACGTGAATGGTGAGTTTGTTCAAATTACTAGTACATTGAGTACACTGTACTTTATATGTTAAGTTGTCTTGATTTACAAGACCCATTTTAGTTTGTATCAATGATACTAGTAAACTTTGCCGTCCGATTAAAACAAGCGAACCGTCATTTAGTCTTAATCAAGGTCTGTAACTGATCTTTTCTTTTGCGCATGCTTAAGTCCACATCACAGTTACCTATTACTATAGGGATGAATATCTTAATTGCATCCATCAACATCAAATGTTGTATGACCATAATGAGATTTCGACCTTTTCTGTATTGTTTTTACTAATAAATATCTTTTTCTTAGATGTTTCAATGAGTTCATATGCCAGAAAAGGCCAAATATATCATATTTTTATCTTGCAAAACATAGTCATCTGCTCAATATACCTAACCTTAAAATGGTATATCCCGTAAATTTGAATATTCATGATGTGTATACTGGCCGCTTCCCATAGGCCCAGTACGTTCATTCAGAAATACGCTCGAGCCGGTCCGGCGGACTGGCCTACGTAGTACGTTGAGCGCCAGACGTAGACGTACGTAACGCATTGTCGCGCCATTATTTTCTTTACTACCGCGACAGTCACATCAAGCCCGATGATCGAGGATAAATTTGAGTGCAATATGGATAACCACGTCGCAGACAGTCCTGATTCTGGAAAATTTTCGGTGTGTTTAGACTTTACTGGTTCAGATTTGGATTCTTCGGGGTATATTTTAGGGAGAGAACGAGAGAGAAAGCCGGTCATAAGGACTCTGGTGAGTTGTTCATTCATTCTAACGTTGTATTTCTACGGTTGCGTAAAATTTAGTTGCGAACATGTGCTGAGCAGAGTGATAATATTTACGTTAAATATATCGTTTTTTCTTGTAACTGGTAAAACTTTGAATCGGCAGTCGTAGATAACTTCAAATTACACCTGTTGTGTAATTTTCTACCACAGGAGAGTGCCAAATTTAATAGAACAAGAGCTTCAGTATTGTGCTTCTTTTACGAGCCATGCGGTTTCCAAATTTGTACGGGCGTGAACGTCTGTAGTAGGGTAAGAAGAATGTGTTGCCGATTTAACATACCAACTCTGCTTGTGTCTTCTTAGGAGAACATCGGGTAAATCTTGAACAATACCGAATGAAATTTTTTCATAAATTCATATATTAGAATATTTGGTAAATATTTTTGACGGAAATAAGTGCTTGGTATTTTTTTAGATGAAAGTAGGAGCACACAGACCATTGTGTGTTGCGCGTTCGTCAAACACGGCAACCCGCCCCAGATGCGCGCCAACTTTGAACGGCTCTCATTGTCAACAAAGCTAGCTGCCCGCCGCCGCGTCGGTGTTTGGGTTGTCGCGGGAAATTTCGGGTTGCCTCCTGCGTCATGTATACAAACCAACGGGGCGGGGGAGTGAGGGTAGGCAGCCACAGCACAGAGCTACCCGCCAAATACTAGTACACAGTAGACTATCTACTCTAAATCAGTAAATGGAATAACAGTCTTGTAATGTCCATAATCAGTTGTGAATAAATTCAAAAACCAAGAGCTATAAAATGAGCATGATTTACTATTATTATCGAATAAGTAGAAACTGTGTTCTTCTACATTTTCTAGTAATAATACGAACATTTGTTAGCGAGAAAGGCTTGAAAGCAATCTTAGGCGTTCATCCCAGTATTCGATAGAGTCTTAACAGTTACAGACAGTGATTCTATAAATTTACATACAAATACATTTGTAGGCTATAGCTCCATATAGAGCTGCTATAGTGCTAACTAGTATTTTTAGTAACAAGGGATTACTGCATTAACTCAAGAACTAATCAAGTTTTTAATCTGTGTAATCAAGACATCAACTACAACTGAACCAGGCCTACTGGAACATATGGCAAACACAAATATTCATGTTTTTTATTTTCGTGCTAGTTTCTGGTTGCGCGAATGCGCGAAAATGTCAACACCAAGAAAATTTTCACTTTTACAGTAATTGGCTGAAACATGAATTCAAATCAGATCATTCGCTTTCAGAGATGTTCAAAATGAAAATAGTGAGCTTGTGACCAAGCATTACCAGCAGACTGCATATCTACAATCAGCTCATCTCCTAGAGCATGCCCTGCTCTGGCTCTGTTCTTACTGGGCAAATTTTGGATTTTCACAAGTATTTTTGCCATCATGGAAATGCATGCTGTTTCACACAGACAATGATCTCATAATTTCTTCCCTTTTGAGGCAAGTTTAATTCATACTGGAAATCACAAGAAATTTATTCCAAGTAAAGGCAGTGTGCTACATGTACATACAGTCTGTAACTTCATTTTTTTTTTTTTTAAACCAATTGCCTGGTTGGGTAAGCAGTTTTCAAATTGTTACAGTACATGTATCCTTTTAACATACTGTACGCCACTTGCTCGAACATGAATTTTACTTGCCCGAAAAGAAAGTCCAAAAATACAAGAAACTGATATTTACATGTCTATAAAGACAATCGTGACTATGAATTTGAATAAACGGCGCCCATCGATTCAAATACCTAAACACCTTGGTTGGAGTGATGAACTTGATTTGATTGAGTGTTGGTGTTGCGTTGCACTGGGGGCTTCTTCGTGTTAGTGTTGGAAAGTTACAGAAACAAAATTTGAAAGATGAAAGTGATTGTATCGTGAAACAGTAGGAGCAAATGTCGATAGACTGCCTACATGTATTTCAAGGTGCCTTGCATGGTTCTTCAAGAAACATGTACGAGCAGACGGACCTCATCATAGCTTTTCTACGCCAATGAGGTGTTTGACCCTGGTGAGAGATCACATTTTATTGAGGCCTTTCTCCTTGTGTTGTGGCTCTGTGTTAACCTGTTTGAGGACGGACTTATTTTGCTACAACACGCATTTCCCATAGACGCTTGACCGAGTATGCTCGGGACTCGTCCTCAACGAGTTAAGATAGGAATGTCCAGCAGTGGTGTGAGCTGATGGACAGGGCAAAGATGAATTGACACTATCTCCATTTTTAGTAAATGAATAAGCAGAAGGCTACTTTGTGCCACACAAATATTGGCCACAATTTTCTCTTTTGCTGTGCTACCTTTTGAAAAGTGTTGTACATGTAGGCTTGTTATCATTTTTCAAGTCCGTACTCCTTTGATGTCAAAATTTGTGATCTCTTCAAGGTCATCCTCGTGCCTTCTGTGTCTCTCTCCGGGTCTCTTTCTCTCTCAAGAGTAGCCGTGGAATCAAAACTGATTTGCTTGAATGAATGATAAAGCCTACTTGTAGTTTTGATAGAAGATAAAGAGGAGCTTGCATTGCCATTCTAGTGGCCAATGATGATACTGGCTATCATCCAGGTCGGCAAGCAAGCAAGAGATGTTCTTGCATCTTGGGAGACACAGTACAGCTTCAATACGATAAGTAGGTTTTGTGAAAAACCAAATGCTGAAAGGAAACCATGTGGAAGGGCCTGGAATTTCCATACCATAAATGGTCATTCCAGACAAAGCAAAGATAAGGCCTAATCCTAGATTCCAATTGGGAGTGAATCATTATTGTATGATGTGTACATGTATGGTTCATTTTCATTTCATTGGCTCAGTGGTTTACAGGCTCCATGTGTACAACACACAACTCCTTTTAATAGAGTACGGATTCATCCTGAATTGAATAGTACAGTTATAGGGGTCAGGCAAATGTCCCCATTTTTCTTTGACCTGCCTAGTGCATATTACTGCAAAGAATTCCCCTTTTTCTTGAGAACATGTTTCAATGAGGAATTCTTCATCATGACAACACACATGTGAAGTTGTGTCGATTACATTTTTGCGTTGACCTCATCAGTCTGTACTGTTTCAGTGGCAGCTAATCATACTGTACCAAGTGGAAATTTCTTTACATTCAATTCATATCATCTCTGCTCTTATTGCTCTGTGAAGTTAGATACAGCGTATAAAGAACACTAATTTTTGCTTATGGCTTCACGTGAGCTCAGACAAACATTACCACAAAAAAAAAGATTGTACATGTACATTAAGAGTTTTTTACTGCTCACTTCTTCAAAGTCTGACACAATTACAGTGTATAGTCGGTAGGACCTTAAACACTTTGTATCAATTTTTCATTGTAGTGATGCCTACAATTGTATTTTACATGTATGATTGTAGGTTGAGGTGGTGAAATCAGTATTGTTCCATGATTAATAGGTATTAAAACAAAATAATGTTTTGGGTTGACAATTAGCAATTTGAGCATAAACAATTGTTCTCCCTCTTATAAGTCCAAGGGATAGGAATCCTACCTGACTGATAATTGTCTTTTCTGTTTAATATCAAAATGTTTTGTATGTACATGTACAAATGTACGACTTAAACAGGGAATAATTTTCAAACTCAAATTTGATTAGCAATTTCAGCTGATGAAAAATGCCTTCAATGATCAATATCCTGTACACTTCTATGTAAGAAAACTGCTACACAAAAAGTTTGTGTAGCATAACTTTTGTGTAGCAGTGGTGTAAAAATGCATAGGAAATTGCTATGCGATATCAGGAAAATTATTCCCTGTTAAATATACAAGATAACATCACCTCCTACAGTATGATTTAGATGTGTCTGATATTTACAAATCACAATAGACATTCCAGACTTCTTCTCTTACATGTACAATGTTGTATGTACAGTACATGTATGCCAGATGCTGATGTTTATAAAAGGGGGAATTACATTGTAGTAAATCCATGAAAGGGGATTATATTCAATTGTATCCTGGACTGAAATATAAAGGCCTCAGCTTTCACACATTGTAATGCATGTCTGGATACCAAAGAGTGGGCAGGCTGTCCCAGCTCTGATATAATGTAAAATCCTTGAAAATAATTATAGTTGATATGTCCAGACTCATCTCTACATACAGTGAATACTCACACAGCTGAAGAATGAGGACAGGAGTTGGCCATTTAATACCAATGAATGTATTCAAGCTTTGATTGCCCCCAAATGATGTGTTCTCCAATAGTGCTATTTGTGGTTTTCATTTACGCATCCCTGTGAATCCGAAAGGGTCAGGTGAAAACTTTCTCCCTTGAAGCAGTGGTGCTGCTGCATTGGATGGTATTAGCCCAGTACAGTTACAAGTGTACATTGTAATCGTCCTGATTAAAATAATAATAATAATAATAATAATAATAATAATAATAATAAATAAATAAAAAATTGTTCTGAAAAATTTTGCTTTCCTAGTTTACAGTATGTTATACAAGTTGTACATAAATTGCCTTGCCAGTGCTGATAAACTATAATGCAGCGCTGCTTTGTACTTGATCACACAACAATTCTGAATTTTAATTGTACCATTGAACAGTATAGGTAACTGGCCAGGAACGATGGCATTGATTCCTTTCAGCTTGCCAAGGTTGACTAGGACAATGAAATCTTTGGTATGCAATCATTCGTGTGCAACATGCGTCCTGGCAATCAAGGGGCACCAGCTCTTGCTGCATAGCAACTGTGACTTCTCTGCAGTGAGGTGTGCCAAGTATGTACATGTAATACTATGTTCCTGACACTAGATGGCGCTGTGCACTTTCAATGTAGTTACCGCTGTGTATTTTCTTGTGCTATGCTGGTGCTGGTGGTAATTGCTTCTATTACAAACAATTTTTTTAATAACTTTTATATATATATATATTTTTTAATTATTATTATTATTATTTTTTTAAGTTTTTAGTGTTTTTTTTTTCTCCAGAAAGGCTAGGTGACCAAATTTGTACTTGGTGTAGTTGGTCTGTTGTTGTTTTTCATAAATTGACACAGAAAGGATGATATTAGTAAATACTTTGTAGTCAGACTGGCATTAACATCTCATATTCATGAATTTTTCTAGAATAATGACACAAATTTCATGAACTTCTGAATTTCTGTACATTTTCATTGATTGAAAGTTAATGCTTCACTACTAATGCATCCATTTGAAATATATGTACTCTGCAGAAAACTGTAGGTGCGTAATTGTGTTGCATGTACCTTATATTCTGGCTTGTAAGTTTTGTGTTAAAGATGTATTCCAAAATGTAGCACAAAGGTAGTCATTTACATTGTAATGTACACCGTATGTATTAAAAGTACCGATACAGAGGTTTAAGGTTTACCATACAATGGTGTACACATGTATGCATGGTTTAAACCTTTATTTGATCAGGCACTAGGCTTTCACTGTAACTTGCCAAACTTTTTTTTTTTTTTTTTTTTTTTTTTTAATCAGCACTTGAGTTAGTCTCTCCACACTTGACCTACATGTACAGATACATGTTGAGTTTTGAATAGTAAGCTCACTCAGGAGTAGCAATTGCGTATCCAGGCAACTAGTGTACCCCCAGAGGGCAATTACTCCCCGGCTAACTGGTTAGTGGTAAGGTTAGGGCAAAGATTGTAAATAGGGTTAGGGGTTTGGGTTAGGGTTAGGATTAGGATTAGGATTAGGATTAGGGCCAGGGGAAGGGTCTGGGGTAATTGCCATGGTCCTGTAGGGAAGCCATGGTGACAGAACAGCTATTTGAGGGAATATCATCAGGGTAATCTCTATTCATTGGCAAGTAGTTTCCACACATCTCTGCCAGTCGGCAAAGGGAGCAGAGTAAGGGTTAATCCCTTCAGAGGTTAGGAGTTGGTGACATTTTAGTTGAATGTATTATGAGCTGCCAAAAAGGGAAGGCTGTGACAACACTGGATGTTTTAGCCAATTGAACACAGCAAGTTTTTTTGCTTTCTTTTTTATGAAATCAGTAGCAGAAAATCCTAGGAAACAAAGACAAGAAGTGAATATACTGTACCTGGTACTCACTGCAGACAATCAGTTGATGATTGAGAAAAGGGGACTTTTCTGAGTTGCCAAATATTGGGTGTAAAAAGATGCATTTTGGGAATAACATGCATTGAGAGATTCTGAGACTTTGTAGTAATAATGAAAAGGTGAATGCAGTTGAATCAATGCAACTGCCCAACCATAGCAGTGCAAGGCTGTTAAATCTCTACATAAATGTGAGAGAGACCCTATGGGCCAGACAGGCAGTCAAACTTTACCTTTGCTCACACCTTCAATAGCTCCCTCTATAGTTCAGTATTCTCCACTGTTTGTTCCTTGCACGGTGATCCCTGCTTTCTTTCAAGTTAAACTGTGTGAAACAATTGCTATCGATCTTTGGGAATTGCAGGGATATCTTGATTATCATAATTATTATTTTATCATTTATTTTATGTATTTATGTATTTATTTATTTTTGCAAGAAATAATGCATCAGCTGACTGCCATTCAATTCCAGATGTGATGTTCATGTTTATACAATGTACATATGTAGCATGTCTACACAAATGACCAATGTGACTTTGATTAATAGACTGGAAAATTTTTTTTATTCTTTATTTTTTTTAGCATCAATTGTTTATAGAAAATGTTTGTGTGTGTTTGTTTGTTTGCTTTTTTTTTGGGGGGGGGTTTAGAGATTGATGACTCTTGAGTCCATTTTTCATAAATGCTCAGTAGGTAAAGTTAAATGACGGTAAAGCTACAGCTGCTTTAGGTAATAATACATTTCTATCAAGACATACATTGTGGGGTAGGGAACCATCCTGTGTGTAGTTATGCAGTTTACAACTGTGTATTTCAATTTAAATGGAACCTGGTTTAGCTGTACATATTGATTAGTTTGGTCGGTTGGTGGGTTGTCTGTTTGTTTGTTTGTTTGTTTGTTATAGGATTGCAGATCTCTAGTTTTTGTTTATTTTATAGAATGGAGAGAAAGAGCCAACAATACCAGTCCTTGTATTGTTGGGGGTGGTGTGCTGGAGGAAATCTGGACTCACTTGTATGTTAGTTTGTACATTGCATGGTCACCCAGAAAGTTCAGCTTATATGTACAAAGTGTATAATTCTCTGTGAGCTTTTGTTTGGCAGTATATGCCCCCTTTTAGTGTCAGAGTCACACCCACTCACAGTTTAGTCATTATTCAGAGAAACTGTGCATTGTATTGAGAGACGCAAGCAGAGTTCACACTTGAATAGCTTAACTTTATGTGACCTTATAAAGTTTGCTAACCTGATGTATCTGAAGCCCTGATGATGGAGTACAGCACAGAATAGGGTCTTTGTGTTTGTGACACATTCTCAGTTGTTTTCAAACTTCCAAGTTCTACTTTTAAATCAAATTGCCATCCATAACATCCAACAATCTTTTGGTTAATTATGGGTCTTGACATTGCTGATGAGCAATGTGGTTTAAAGGAGTGATGAATCCTGCTAGTTTTATGAAAATTCTGTCACTGTGAACGTTGGGGACATACTAAAGCCTTTCCTGGTGACTGTGAGTGTCCTCTGTTCCCCCTCTCCTGCCCAAACACAATGGACCTCTCCTCCAACGCTATGCATGGAGACAATGTCTTCTTTGAAGGCCTTTCACCGATCTTTGCCGCGATTGGTACATTTATTTCTTTGGGCTATCTGTTCCAGAGGGGCGGGGGCGCATTCTTTGTTGTTTGTAGCTTGGACTAGCTGTGTTCATTCAACAGTACCAAACTCAGTCTTTACAACACACACTCTTGAACAAACCAGGACTTCACAGCATCTTCTTGAGCCCAGTTGTTCAATTAGCTTTTCTGACTCCAACATCTTCTGCACCTTTCTCATCGACTTAAATTGTTTCAGACAATAATATTCTACAACAGCATTGACCAAGCCAAATGTAGCAGTGTTAATTGTTGAGGACAGATACTCGATAAAGATTTCTTTCTCAGCTTTGTTGGCTTTTTGCGACTTTGCTGCGTTGTACCACTTTACCGTCAGGATGAGCACAGATAACTTGGCGTTTTCCAATGATCCTAGTGAAGCAGAGGAGGGTAGGAGGAAGGACAAGGTAAGGTTGTAAAAGAAAGTGTGAGGAGTGTTTTATGAACTTTTAGATGTGTGCTTGTGTGCTCTGGCGTGTAACGAACGGCCTTTATCAGGTAGCTTGATTTTTTTTTTAATTATCTCTGGAGAGATGATCAAAGCATTTGAGGAGAAATCATCAACAGATGAGAGTGTGGACCTCTGCAAAGCAGCTCATTCCCTCCCTTACACACACTTACTGAAAAATGGGCTATTTCCCAATGAAAAAGAAGCCTTTGTAGTGTCTCACTGAGTTGACCTTAGCTTCTTGCTACACCTCAAGTGGGCACTCGGTGCACATATTGCCACCTCAAATATGCCCAACTTGAACTCCCTGTTTGTTGGCTGTATTTGCCAATGATGAAGAATTCTTAAAAGAATAATAACAATAATGATTCCTGGATCCAGAAAGGTGTTCTGATCACCATCAAAATTTAATCACCTCTAGTGTTATTATCACCCTTTCCTGTAAGTTTTCTTTTCCAAATCTATTCAAAACTTTTTGAGTTGTTTTGCAAATACAGAGACACATGGACAAACAGAGAACTTTTAACTAACAGTGCCAGCAAAAACATAATCTCCTTGAAGGAGGAAATGAAATAAAAAGAATAATGATGGATGGAATGGAGTTTAATAGGTTTAATGTCATGGAGACTTTGTTCAAAACTTTTAGCTTGTAAAACTCAAAAGTGGTTTCCAGTCAGCTTGCATGCTGCAAGCAGTGTGGCAACCAAGTACCTAATGTGCTCCTGTTCTGCCTTTTGAAGCTACCGCAAAGCAATTTTGAAAAGAATGTTACACAGCATCACATTTGTGAGCAGGACAAAAGAAATATTTGTCCTGAAGGAAGTTTCATGTTTGAAAAGAGAGGGGTAGAGTTGGGTTGGTGGTGGACACCACAAAAGTACTGAAGCAAAACAAGGCAAACATTCTGTAGATCATTTTTTATTTAAACACTGGATAGACCTATTCATACACTGTACCTTACTAGTTTTTGGATTGGGTTGCCAAATTGATTCTCATTTTCAACATTCACACTTTTTGTTGAAGAACAACAACACATTCAATAATAATGTACAAATTGTAGCTGCAAGCAAAGTGATTTCCCAAACAACATTTACAATGTATTACATTATGTTTGTATTTGTTGTCGATTTAAGTTGTTCTTTGCCTAAGAACAACTTGATGAAACACCACCCTGGACTTGTACACTGTATTTATTGTAAGGAGAATCTCTCTTGAGCATGCACGGAAGACAGAGATGTGTGTGTGTACACAGTGCAGAGTGAAATACGTCCTCTTAGTGGCAACTCCCTCCTACCACAGGAATGTGAATTCTCTACAGAAAAGGCTATACAATTTGTTTTTCCTTTTCTTTTTTTTTTACGTAGCAATTCCTGATTTGCTGGCTTAGCTCTTCCCTCAAATGAGGATGGTTATGGGTTTTGTTGCAAATGGTAAAAAAAAAAGAGACAATGATGAATGCCAAAAGCCAATTATTCATTGCATTTGAACTTCGTACTCTTAAACTGCAGATCCTTTTGGACATGGTTGAGTTGTTTTGTTTGTCATTTTGTAACGTGATCAGTCTTTGTGTGAGTGCAAGATGTATTGCCTGTGAGATTGATTCACCTGAGTGGGCAGTCACAGGTTTCAAAGAACCTTGTTTATGTACATTCACACGCCATTTCAGATAAATGGGCAACTGGATAACTGTATTGCTTGCTTGGTCTGGAATTGTTAGTTGATTAATGAATTGTGCGAAACTATTTTGATGGAGCAACGATGCAGGCTCTTTGCTTGCATGACTGCCAGGGCACATAAGTTCACAGTAATGCTTTTAGGGGCGTATTCTGGTCAGGGTAGAAAGGGCTTCGAACTGAGCAGGAATGACTGTATGAATCCATCAGTGAATCTCTTAAAATCAAAAATTAAGGCCATTTTACAAGATTTAAATTCAACAAAAATCTGAGGATGCATATAAAACTCATGTTATTCAGCATCATGCCACTTGCAGGCGTGAATGGTCTCAGCTCTCTTCTTTGTTTTTTTCTATTTTCTTTTTCGCTCACCAGCTTTGTTGCCCTTCTCATACATGTATGTACAATAGTATGTAGCAGTATACAGTACATATGTGACCCTGCACCTCAAAACAAACAAAAAGTCGCCAGACATGAATTTTTAGTTAAGACCATATTCTGAAAGAGCAGACTTTAAGCTTTAAAATGAAGTATAACTCAAATCAAATGGACTCTCCTAACCTATCTAAATATTGGAAAGAAAGCACAAACTCAGGAAAAGTGTGAACTGAGAAAAGAGGCTCTGAAGTACAGTGTCTATTCAAGCGCTTTATCTTTACCAAACCGTGCTGGCTGTGCGATGAATGGGACAAAAAACAGGAAGTAAACCACCAGAGTAACAACAATGAAGGGATTATCAGTTTAAACTGAAATTAAGCATGCCTCATTAACACATTCTGTCCATAATTAATGCCAACTTTCAAAGCAGTAGCACTATCCTTTCAAAAGTTATTAGAGTTGAAAGTGTAGAGTGTGGACAAGGTTTTTTCAGAAATGAAAAAGGGATTCTGTCAAAGACACACCTAATCACACTATTCTACCAAAAATGTTCGAGATAAACTGCTAAAAAAACACACTTTCCTGTCCGTTTTATGATACCAAATTTTAGCATACCGGTAATGTAAAAGAAGACCCGCTCTTTCAGAAAATATGAAAAAGTCAAGTTCGGCTAGGTTGACCCATTTCACTTATTTTCAGTCCTCACGCAAAATCAGTGTGTGCGACTTTATGTTCGTTTTGAGGTGCACGGTCACAGACAATGTATGTCTGTATACAATTGTATGTGTTTGAGTGTGGACGTGCGCGAGTACAGTGGGTATACAAATATAAGCTGTAAGTACACTGGCTCGTGTGTCTTACTGTCAAATTCAGTTTCAATAAATTTCATTATCATGCTCTGCAAGCAAAATGCAGAATAAATGTATCTTTTTGAAGTCTCTGGCAAAATGGGGCGAACAATACATACTTGGCATAAACAATATTGTTTTGTATGTATATTTAAGCAGTATGAAGTCCCATAAATTAGTTTGATTAGGAGCAACATTAATAGGGGAAGCTATTAAGGTGATTGATACCATTTACCTGTTTCAGTTGGAATAATGTAACTCCTCTTGTAATGGAGATTCTCTCTTTTCCAACCAAGCATTAGAAAACCAGAACCCTGTGCCAAAGATTACTTTTTATCGTTTTGCTATGTTTTTCTTTCAATCCAATGCAGCAAAATGAATACAATGACATCGAACTTCAGAAAGTGGATGCAAGCTTGCCAACTAGCACTCCGAAGAAACCCAAGAATGGGATCGTGGACCCTGAGGCCTCAGCCGATGTGACAGCTGACAATACTATTGTTGTAGAGATTGATGGTGGGCATGATCCCTCGGACCATGACAATTGCTGGATGGTGAGACTTTCTCAGTTACTTCTCCATCTCCCAGACTTTTGTGCATATAACATTGCCATGTGAGATCTGTATGCATTCTAAGGAGTATTTTTTTTTTTGTTCCTTTGTTTGTTTCTAAAGTCCCAGTTTGGGGTTTACAGGACTTGTGTTAAATGCCCCTCCATGTTGAAGTTGACTTGAATAAAAAAAAAGACAAAAGAAAGTAGAAGTGTCATGAAAATCTTGAAAAAGAAAAACACTGGAGTCATAGAAATGCAAAACAATGATAGTTGTTACACACAAATTAAAAAAAGATGGGGATGATGTCAGCATGTGGATCTTTCCTACATACAGAGGTCAGATTTTGTTATGAAACTACTTGCTCAAACAGAAAAGACATACAAATTTGCAATTCAATTTACTACTCTTCAAAAAGCAAGCATTTTGCAAAGACAACATGCATGGAACTGGGGTGTACATGCATCAGTTTCCCTTTGGTCCCACTTTGGCATGAATCCTCTTTCATGATTTTCTATTAATCTGTCAATGGTTCTGCAGGGAATGGACATCGGTGAGCACTTGAAGGATTCGTACCAGGCAAACAGGAAGGTCTACAAGGGTGTTTTCGTGGCTATTCTCCTCATCGCGTATCTGATCTACCTCGTCTTTGCCTCCATCCATGACATCAAGGAAGCCATGACTCTCCTCATCATTACAGGCGTGGCTGTTGTATTATATACATACACCGTGATTCGCGACACTTCTTCCGACTCCTTTACTGAGAACGTCGTTGTCCCTGCGGAAGGGTGTCTGGACAAGGCTTGGCCCCGTCTCAGATGGTACTTATTGCATATCTCCACCACATTTCATTTGATCTAAATGCAGCCAGATGCTTAGAGTGCATGTTCTAATGTCTCCGTTAAAACTGTGATCAATGAATTGAAGGCATCATCAGTTGGTATATGGGAGTTCTGAATTTTTAAAACTCTAAATGAGTAAATGAAACCTAGTAATTTGTATGCTGATACAGTTAGACCTCCATTTCAAATGCAAATTACCCTCACAGCAAAAGTTAGTCATTGAGTCAAGTATTTCAATGTGAAATTGTAGTGAGTAATGTAGTACTAAGATATTGCTATCTGAAGCCTCAATAGATTTGGAATTTGGACATTTCTCGTCAGACATGCATCACTTCAACGACTTAAATTTTGTTGTAGTTTCTATTAAGATGATTTGTATCTACAAATTTGACCATCTTTGTTTTGTTTTTGTTTTTGTTTTGTTTCTCAAACTACAGGGTCGTGCTTGTGATTTCCTTGGCTGGTTTTGCCGTCCTCCTGTATTTCCTGACACGAGAGAATCCCATCCAATTGATTTCCCTGGCTGGCCTTGCCATCTTCATCTTCTTCTCATTCATCATTTCCAAGTATCCACGTCACGTGAGTGAAGCCCTGATGTTATTTTACCTCAGGATTTAAAAAAAAAAAAAAATGAACAGTGTCTGCTCAGTACAGACCTGTGTTTCTTAGTCTAAACCAATGTCGAGCTTGAATCCAGAGCAAAAGAGAAGGTTTAAAAGCAGTAGAAATCTAATCAGAATGTGTGTTTGTCTGTGTGTGTGTTGCCATTTAAAGGAAATGATTTCAAGTTTCTTTCAGTGCAAAGCTCACATTTAATCAAAATGAGTAGGTGAAAAGTTGTTAAGACAGAAAAGAAGAAAGCACTAAATCATCTGTGCTCAAGCTGGCTACTTGTGTATGAGATTCCAGTGAAGTGTACTCTTAACTTGTACCAGTTTTGTAATTAGATAGCATATGGCAGATGGATGTGCATGTTGAGATTTGCTCTAGATGGATCAATGTATGCTGGCATTGTGAAGTGCACTACCCAGGCCAAAAGGGTAGAACTTTATCAAAGCTGTCATGCCTATTTTGAACTGAATTACGCTTTGCTTGAGATATGAGTTGTTACCACAAATTGCCTTCTAACCTTTCACCCCTTATAGATCAAATGGCGTCCCATTATCTGGGGCCTTGTCCTCCAGTTCATCCTGGGGCTTCTCATTCTCCGCACCAGGCCTGGATTCGTCGTATTCGACTGGCTCGGCAACCTCGTGCAAACTTTCCTCAATTATTCAACGGCAGGGTCCATATTCCTCTTTGGAGAGCTCTACTACCAGCACTACTTTGCCATGGCTGTAAGCTTTTCATCGCACACTCTTTTCTCTAAATATACATACATTGTATACGCCTCAGTGAATGCCTATGATGTTTGTTACTCAACTGTCTGTGTCTCGTTGACTAGATTTTTTACCTGGATCCTTGGATCGCATGCCAAAGACAAATTCTTAAAAACTTGTTTGCACATACTGTCATGCTCCACTAGAGCTCATGAGTAGAATCCTTTGAAGGGGGAAAAATGGAATGACATGCTCAGTATGTGGAACAACACACAGTTGGGGGGGGGGGGGGAGTGCATAGGAGACTGGAGAAATTTTGAAAGATGTTTTGTTCAGTATTTTGATAATTCATCCAGTCTGTCATCTGGTCATTGTATCTCAAAATGGAAGATTTTCATTTTTTATCACACCTTCAGGTATTACCCATCATCATCTACTTCAGCAGTGTCATTGCTGTTCTATACTACTGGGGTGTGATGCAAACGGTCATAGGGAAGATCGCATGGTTGATGCAGCGTACTATGAAAACCACTGCGTCAGAGTCACTCAGTGCAGCTGGGAACATCTTCATTGGCCAGGTGAGTGTTTGGTTCATATGTATAGTACAATAAGAAGACCCTAATGTGTACTAGGAGACCTGTAAGTCCCATCCCCCAACCCACCTGCCCTGATAATCCTGCTAAATCGCAGTCAATGATCGTGCAGTTTCTGCAGTATTTAAAAATCTACCATTCCTCCATCATTATCACTTTGCAGACTGAGGCACCCCTCCTGATCCGTCCGTACTTGCCAAAAATGACGCGCTCAGAAATCCACGCGGTGATGACAGGAGGCTTCGCGACCATCGCCGGGAGCGTGCTGGGAGCGTTTGTCCTCTCGGGCATCAGCGCCACTCACCTCATCGCCGCCTCCGTCATGTCTGCTCCCGCCGCCCTCGCAGTCTCAAAGCTGATCTACCCAGAAACGGAGGAATCGCAGACTGTCACTGTTGAGGATGTCAAACTGCCAAAGGGGTGAGTGTTTAGTGCTGGATCAGCACCCACTCACATTCTGATTCTCACTTAATGCTCTCTCCAGTAAAGACTGAAAAGTCACAATTGTAGAATCTTGATTCAAAAGGCTGTGATATTGCATTTCCTTTGACAAAACTTTATGATTTTACTTGGCCGGCAAGTGAATGTTTAAAGAATGATTTAGAAAGAAACATTGTTTGTTTCATGTTGTACCACTTTGTGTTTCTTTTTTTTCCTCAGTGATGAAAGAAATTTCATCGAGGCAGCGTCGAAGGGAGCCTCCACTGCTGTGCCCCTCGTTTTGAACATCGCTGCCAATCTAATCACCTTCCTTGCCCTCAAGGCACTACTCAATGGCATTTTGTCGTACCTTGGAGGTCTGGTTGGCTTCCCTCAACTCTCCTTTGAGGTGAGCTGAATACTGTCTCAGACATTTGTTGCTTTTATATGATTGGCACGATCATTATTGCTTACCAAAATACAGAAAATGCCGAGCATGTCTCATGTGCAGTCCTGTAAACTTACTGTTCTGTGTTCTGTCATTCTTCTCTCAATCTTCTCTCAACACTGAGTAATATGTGTTTGATCCGAGACCATCTCTGAGCTTTTATGTGTGATCTGCTCCAAAATGCTGATGAATCTGTCTGCTGTAAACCAAAAACTACAGGTGTGAATGCAGTCGATCTATTTCCTTTATTTGCAGCTCATCTGCTCGTACGTCTTCATGCCCATTGCTTACATGATGGGTGTTGAATGGGCGGATTGTCGCACCGTGGCCGAGCTGATCGGGATCAAGACGTTCATCAACGAGTTTGTGGCCTACGAGAGACTTGCTGTCATCCTGGATGAACGGGCACAGGGACTCAACGACTTCTCGGTAATTTTTAGTTTAATTCTTTTCCCATGAAGGCATCTATCTGCAAAGCTACGTCTTTGGACTGAAAATTTATGCTTTTTTCCTCCAGGTGTCGTGTTTGCCTGTTTATACTTTATGAATGTTCTTTTGACACTAATCTGAAAGTTTCAGGAGATTCAAGTCATTTCATACATTTGTTCAATAATAAAAATCGTTTTGATATAAAATGTTTATAAAATGTAACAGGTACTATTCATTGAAAGCCAGAGGCTTGTTAAAGCTCAATGTACCTTTAAAAACAGATCATACACTTATTACAATTTCAACATTAGATACCAAATGATAAAAGTTACCAACAATGTAAAAGGAGCACAGAGAGACATCTATTGATCTTTAACAATGTAAATGAAAAAGAAGTGAAACTTGACATATATTCTAAATATTGCCAAAAATTTGAATTTCTCTGAACTGGTAATGAAACTATAGGTGAAACATCCAACAAGTTCGATGATGTGCCTTTTTTTGGTGGGGGGGGGGGGGGGTGTTTCTTGCTCAGAATGCCAGCTGATGATGTTCTGCTGTGGAAACCACAATATGTCTATGATCCCGGGTTCAGAACATAACTGGTAAGTCTTCCATTTTTTGCTATTCACAGGAACGGTCCGAGGTCATCGCAACATATGCCCTGTGCGGTTTCGCCAACATCGGTTCAATAGGTATCCAGCTCGGTGGACTTACCCCCCTGGCTCCCTCCAAAGCAGCTGATCTTGCCGCCGTGGCCGTCCGTGCTCTGATCGCCGGAACCGTCGCCTGCTTCATGACAGCTTGTATAGCTGGTAAGTCACCATACAGCACAGTGGGCTGTTTTCTACTTCCTGCTATGCCTACATAATGATTGTCAATGGTATATATTTTGTAGATGACTTAAAAATCTCATGGCGTGGGTATTCATTTAGTATTAAGATGGGCCCACTCCATGAGCATGGGCTCGCTTTGGGTATACCAAAAACCTGTAATGAATTGTGTACAACTTTATCATTGACTACTATGAAAATACACACAGCCCAAGAAACTGGACTGGAGATGATTGTTACCAATGAGTGTGTGCATCAATGCACATATTCGCTGACATGTGGCTGATAAGTGCTATTCCTAGTTTTGAATGTACCCTGACGGGCAGCAAATGAATACCGATTCAATCAGACCTACGGACCTACACCTACTGGGTCTTTAAGTTTCTCTTTAGTCACACTTCAAACATTTGATTAGGGCTTTTCAAGAACTGAGTTGAGGAATAACAGTTAACCTGTCTGGTCACCATTGCTTACCAACATAGTAATGAATGTAGCTTTTCCACATAGCAATGCAGAAGTAAAAATTCAATAATAAAAATTCAATAAAAGGGAGTGTAATGATGTTTGGGAAGATGGTCTGCACAGTTTTGGGTGTGTGGTTTTTTTTTTTATGCCTTTCTACAGTTAGTTTTAATGAACATTATTATCTTCTTCCTCTGCAATTCCCATTCCATTTCAACCATGTGGTAGTGTTTGAGGCATATCCAAGTCCATTCCGGGATGACTTTTGAGTAGCAAGGACAAAGATTTTTTTTTTCTGAAAACAAAACATGATCAACAATTAATACTTTTTATCTTATTGTTTGGGCATTTTGAATCAGTTTTTGTGAATGTAACAACATCTCATCTTTAATTGTTTTTAATCTCTTTCTCTCCATCTTTTTATTTCCATCTCTGCAGGTGTGCTATTTGTACCCGCGCCAGTCGTCGTGGCTAACGCAACAATGAGCGCTGATGCTGGCACTATGGCAACAATGCTATTCACAACGATTACCTCATGATGAAAGCAGCGCCATCCTGTAGGATGATATTTTGCTCTTTTTTTATTTCTGTGTATCTGAAGCCTCTGCAGCGTGTGTTTACATGTTGGTTGTGTGATTAAGCGTGTGTACTCTCCATTGCCAGTGGGTTAAAGAATTCTTGTGAGAGCTTTCGTAGAGATCATTGAACACCTGTCCAAACTTTTATCCATGTTAACAAATATGTATACTAGGGATTAGGCTTGTGGAGTTGCGGGTTATCTGTCTCATTATTCTATGAGAGCAATTCACTTGTACTTTCTTTGTAAACTCCTTGTTGCTGTCAAATGCACAAGAAAGGCAAAAGTGTTCTCATGCACCGAACATCATTGTTGCATCTCTTATTCCTGAATTTCCCAACATTTTTAGTAAACACATTTTTACCATTTTTACCCTACTGCGACTGGTACAAAATACTCGCACTTAAGCTAAACATGTTTCCCTAGGGCGTCCTTGAGCCATCTATGTATTGAAGCAAACCTAATGTGTTGAGAGTTTAAGGATGATGCTAACTAAACGTAGTAGATTCATTTCATATTTCTGAATTTTTTCAATTGACAGATGTGTGCACTAGATGCATTGCTCTGTTCATCCTTTTTGCTAGGATCTTGCTCTTTTCATACTGTCAACAATGTCTACTTACTCAACATAGAGCAAAAAGAGTGATATATTGAGATTTCTTGTGGGAAAACTAGCTGCAATATTTAGGATGTCAGTTTATCCTGTTCTTAACCAGCTTTTGAGTAAACTTCTCATAAAATGAAACATTCTGATTTTTAACGTGTGCCAAACCTTGGAAGTGGGGTTTTAGCAGTGCAAGCGATATTCATGACGTAACCATTTCTATAAATAATGAACAATTATGTAAAGCTCTCTCAAAATGCTTCAGTAAGACTGATCTTTATGTAGGATAATGCAGCTGCAGGGGAATGTCTGCTCTTGATAATATTTTTTTCTTCTAGAGAACATCAACTTGATATTTGTATGCCAATATGAACATCATTAAAGAATGAAAGAGCCTTTCCTTTATGAAGTATGTAGGATTAATCCAAGGAGGTCAATATGCTTTGAGTGCACAGCTTCCAAATTTTGTAACACTGGGCATGTAACATTAGCTGACTTTTGGTATACACCTGTCATTTTCATATTTTCAAGAGTGTGCTGTTGTTTGAAATCTGGACCCAAGTTGCTTTTCCCATTGAGGGAATAAAGGGTAGGGAAAGGTGTCTTAGAACACCCATGGAGGTTTGACACCCATGGAGGTTTGAAATGGAGATGTGGTAATGCTTAATTTGAAGTAAAAAAAGAAAAAAAGATGTTTTATTTTCAGAAAATGTGTATAGAATGTGTATGAGCTAAATACAGTGAATGGTGTGTGATGGCTAAGGTACAGGAAAATGATTACTGTACATATGTTTTATTTGTGTTGGGGGGGGGGGGGTTGGAGTAGAATTACACTAGTAAGTAAATATAAGAGATATAATTTTTATTTATAGCTGAAATACAGCAAACCCATGAGTCATATCCTGTGGGTGTCGATTGTAGTACGGGTCTTAATCAGTCATGACTTACTACTCTTTTTCCAGGTATGTTATTTTATGGTTATTTTTAAGATTGATCACCAGGTAGTTGCTTTATGATCGATCCTGTCGATCCTATCGACCCTATCGATTATGTGAGTTAGTAATTTTATATATGTACCTTGTACATACCTGGATACAATCTTTTTTCTTGTGATTGATGTAAGGCAGCCAAAATTGACAGGCAGACTGTTCAAAGTTATATTTTATTTATTAGCACGCGAGCATAACTACAGCTGTACTTAGTTCTGAATTGTACCCTTTTGTTCGAATGATAACAGTCCCATCCAGTGAAGATCATGTCCTGTGTGCAGTACTTAAAAACTCAACTTTCATTCTGCTCCTGCACTCCAAATCTACATTGTGCCTTTTTTTAAATCTTGGGAAAGTTCTCCAGTGTAACCCATTCCTTATTTTACCGCATTTTACTTTCTGCAGTGTGTGGATTCTGTACAAATCCAGTGTGACTGAAGAGGCATGATAATATATGTACCGCATATACATTTTTAGTGTTTTGCATAGGTGAGATTGTACAGAAATGAAGTGGATTTTTGATCTATTTATGTAGAATAATCCTTTTACCTACTTTGGTGGTATTGATAATCAAAGCTGAGCCTCTCACTGGAAATGTATATCTTAAACCAGCTGTATTTTTGCATTTGGGAACAGTTATACATATGTAATTATATATTTGGGAATATCCCTGGGTGTAGTACAGGGTTCACTAGAACTCTGAACCCTTCTCTATTTCCATGCTCTGTGAGCATTCTTCAGTGCAGCTCTCATTTTAGACCACTTTGAGTCGCATACAATGCATGACATGTCTTGGGCATAGTGCCCAGAACCACTGCTTCCCATGATGTTATCCCTTGAGACTTTATATTTCTTATTTTCACCTTCTCTTCCTCTTTTAATCTATCAATACATTGTACCTATCTATCTGTCAGACTATCTTTATCCTATCTTTTTTGTCTGTTATCTCAAAGGGAAATGTTGAAATGGGCAATAATCCATGTAAACTGTAAGCGGTACATTAGGGTCACCATTTAGAAATGTGGCAATGCATATAAGTGTGTGTGCACATACAAGGTAACAGGACATTTACAAAATGACAGTTACTGAGTAGACCTTACATTCAGTTGTGTCTTTTACAAAGGCACATAGAAATGAGGGTATAGAACACTGTAGGATACTTATGACATATTTTAGCACTCTGTCCTTGAATTGTTTCTTTTCTTTCTCTCTCTCTCTGATTGTCATTTATCTTTACCCCGTCCTTTCATTCATTTATCTTATAAATGGTAAATATGAAATTTGATAAAAACAAATGAACTAAGTGTAAACATGTACTGCCTATATTTGTAGACAGTCAAAAGTTATTTTGCTTGATGCTGATATGCACAATCTTTGAAGGTCCAATGTACACGTACAAGGTACCTGAGGTGACCCGTTTCCTTGACCTTTAATAAGTTTGTGAAGTTTGTACATGTATTGTCATATGAAATATGTTCTTCAAATTGCCTTTTCGCATTGGTATAAGATAGGCTATGTTGATATATATTTAGTGTAACAAAATGAAACACAATTAAACATGTTGCCTTGGTTTCTTGGTTTTCTAGAAAAATTTATTTGCAATATCCCCCCCCCCCCTAAAAAAAAAAAAAAAAAAGATGAATAATGGAATGAAATACAATGAAATCACGGTGTTAAAAACACTGGTATGAGACGAGAATTCCATGGATATTTTCACTAAGCTATGGCATAGATTTAATCTGACAGCAAAACCAAACACAGATTATTTTGATGAAATAGAGCAAATCAACTTAAACACAAAGCAACCCTACTCCCTAAAGTCTTTAATTTTGCAATGGTCATAACGCCGCTATTCGGGTGACGAATGTTAACAAGTTTCCCGTGGTAGTTTTCCAAGCCAGTGACATTTTGATGTCGGAGAGTATACCACGCCTATGCTTATACAATCATTTAAACATGTAAGCAAAGACATGTTTATGATGTTGTAATGTAAATATGCTTTTAAGTTTTATTTGTGACGTCTCTTATCTTGTGTGTTAGTTAGCCAACTGCTACAGAGTGGTACATGTATGTATGATTATGATGAATAGATTTTGTTTGTGTAAATAAATATTGAAATAATAATGACATTTGCCAAAATGTGTACTTATTGAAACATTTATTGAATTATGGGTATAATATGGTTAGTTGGTTGCTTGTGGTGGTGATGTTGTTGTTGTTGGTGTTGTTGTTGATGCTGGTGGTGGTGGTAGTGGTGTTGTTGTTGGTGGTGGTGGTGTTGTTGGTGGTGTTGTTGCTGTAGTTAGTCGTCGTCGTCGTCGTCATTGTTTGGAGGGAAGGTTTACTTTGGATCTGATAATTCCCTATGTATCATTACATCGTCGATGGGAATTCATGATACATTTACATGTAAACATACACAACAAAGTGGGTAGAGAAGTAAAAAGGGTGAAGGTAAATCATAGAAAATTCTTTGCCTGTAAAAACATACCTTTCGTACATTTACATTGTAAATGCAAATCGTTATACTCTAATATCACATGGCGGGGAAATCAAGCACGAACATAATCGCAGTATTAATTAGTATGATGTAGCGAGAGACTTACAACGTTACGTATATGTCATGTATACAGCAGAAAGTTTGAGAGTGTTTTTTTGTGGTCCCTTTCTTCCTTTCCTCCCTCTTACAAAATGAGTGAGCCAACCGTCTTCTCAGCCTTATTATCGGCACTCATTCAATGTAGACTGTATCTACCCAGGTTGGAAAAGCTGCTAATAAAAGAGGAGTAAGGTTAGTTTTGGAATTAGTGATGACGATTAGAGACCATTTAGACTTACCGGCCAAGGGAGCATTTCCGGTCTAAACTATTTTTTTTTTTAATGGTCTGTAGGTGCAGACTCGAGTCTTCAAACATTTGTTCACAATACAATGTATCTGAAAATCCGAATATCTGCATGATCTGGGGAGGGGGGCGGTGGGGAACGCAACTATCGTGTAAAGCATGTCACTGTATAGCAATTCAAACAAGTGCAAACTGATTCTACAAAGAGTGCACTCAATTTATGAAAATGCATATTGTACTGCAGATTATTCAGTGTAATCTCATTGGCATGGTAGATTGATGTCCGTAAAAAACGCGAAAAAGAGCAACAGTAAAAGAATATACAGCATGTGCCATCAAAGTAACAATATCATTGTGGTACAATGTATCCAACTCAGACGAAAACAATGCCACTAATAAGTCAGTAATTATGATAGATTGCACTGTGTAAAACAAAGTCTAATAAAACATGACCAATGATTGATTACCAATAACAATAAAATAGGTCCACCTTTTGTAAAATAACGACAAAACAGTACATGTACCAATTTTAGGTTGAACGTATGCAGTGCCCTAAGTAAATGTAGTTCATAAACCAGGGCGCGATAATAGTGATGGCCCGGCGCCCGGAGCTTCTAAACATGATGTCGTGCCACCAAAGTTTCCAAAGGGCTATCTTTTGGTGGCCCGATCGGGCAAGTAAAATTGAAAATGAGTTGTCATATTTCCTTATTTCGGGATTCTTCATTTCTGTTTCGGGCCACCAAACTTTTGAATTCATAGGTTAATATTATTGGCCCGAACGGGCCACCAGAAAAAGAAAAGTCGAGCTCTTCATAAACGTACTCAGTGTAAATCAGTCTTAAACAATTAAGACATACAATATGTACTTAATCAAGCCCTTGGTATAGATTACTATTCATCTCTCGAAGACAAGTACCTTAAGAGAAAAATTAGATCACATCTCATTTACCATTTATTCGTATCATTGATTCTCTTCTGCATTGCATAGTCGTATAACAAGACTATTTCTCAGATCTGCATGGCCACGTACCAATAATTAATTGCTTCAGTTTGGTGGGTTATTCTTTATATTTGCGTGTATACTTCTTCTAATTCATTACATTAGTTAGTATATGGTACTCAGTAAATAGGTCTCATGCGGTGGTGGGTACACCAGAGCGGGAAGTACAGTATCATTGTTGACAAAAACTGTTTATTATCTATACCCGTAATTATATGTTTTCAGGAAATGCCAAGGAACCCACGCAGAAAAAAAAAAGATACCCAGAATGAGACCGAGAAATAACAAAACCCTGTACATATACCATGCGATTTGGGATAAGTTCTCAGACCAGTGTTTGCCAAAGTCTTTGCTTTGTACATGCAAAGAGGACGAAACTATTATCATGCAGATTTTAGATCCCAGCAAACACCTTTTCGTTGGGCCGGGACGTCGTGGCTAGACTCCTAACACTCTACATTGCTATAGCAGGTAAGTATTAGAAACGTGTTTACAAAAGGCGTGCTTTTCACTGTTTGGGTTTTTATTTTCACACTTGCCTGACTTCAAAATCAAAAAAATGGGCTCAAAGAACAAAAATCACTGGTTCAGTAGTTTAGTATAGAATGACGAGATTTTCGTGTTGATATTTTCCCCTGCATTTCTAATTTCCATAACATTCCAAAATACCTACGATTTATAAGCTTTAGAATGTTCAGACCCACCCTCTTTTGGAGTTGGGGGAGGGTAACTATTAGCAAGAACCCTTAAAAATGTATATTCGTAAATTCCGACTAGATAATACACTTAACCCGATTTCCATTATACACACGAACTGGAGTCGTCATACATAGCCGTGATTATTTTGTTTAATCACATCTACAACAGCTAGGTATTTATGATTTTAAATTTTACAACCATTTTTGTTCTGCAGATGCGATTCCTTTTACTTTGAAACCTCTCCCCAGACCCATCAACTTATCCTCTGCCTGCTTTAACGTTAACAACATCGCTAATATCCATGACAATAACAACATAAACGGTACTTTGTATACACGAACATATCTCACATTATTACGAGAGACATGTATAATAGCATACACACACAGACCAAGGAGGTACTAGGCGACAGACCGTATTCCTTTCTTATGCCGCATGTTAATCGTCTCGACTACACACATTTATTAGAGTGAGATTTTTTATCTCCAACTTATATCAAACCCATCCGAGTCAACTGAATCACAATGCATTACGAACTCATACAAGATGAATAAGGCCTAATACCTATAGAGCTTCAACCAACCAAAGAAATAATAAGAGCATGCCTTCCAATCAAGTGCTATCACGGTTATGCTCTTTATACACCACGGGACTGGTACCGGGGTACTCAAAATTTATCAACTGCGTAGCAGGTTTGAAGGACTGCTCGAGCAATCGCCAGCCCTGCACTCTATTCTGCATATACACAAGTGTATTACATGTATTATGCTATTATGATGGAGATTACTAGTATGAAGCCTTATAGATACACTGTATTTATGCTGCAGACGCTGATACTAATTAAATCTCCTGAAAACCACCTCCAGTTTCACGATAAAAGTGAAATAAATCATTTTCAGTAACTTTCCTGTTAATTACTAAGAAGAGTAGAGATGATAATCATGTATAACATTTGGCGTAATCGCGTCAGCAAGCAATTACGCAGTAAAACTCATCAATTTTTTTTTTCTGTACCATGTATACCCCACCAACAAGGTGAGGAACATGTGAATCCCGTTATATAAATGATCGCGAAAAAATATATATATCATGGGATTATGATACACTATTTGATTATACTTTACCATACAAACCGCTGATGACGTTGTATTCTCGATCAGTAAGCGTGCTGTACCTCAATATCAGCCGGGCTAACAGAGCATACCAAACTCGAGCTGTCCCATTACGCAGATCATTTTGGGGTACCCACGTGACTCTCCTAAACCCTTTAAACCCTCACCCCTCACACATCAATACATGTAACGCCCATCACTATGACAGCCTATCATAGTAGGCATATCGGAATATACACATGAAGCCCATGAACATCTACAAATTTTAATTTTCCATCCCACGAACGTGTCATAAACAGGCACATGCAAAATATTATATGGCCTACAAAACCAGGGCACGTTTTGAGTTTGAACTTATTTAAAAAAAAAAAAAAAAAAAACAGCGGCGACATGTTAAACCATGTGATGTAGCATACGTGGCTAAAGTCATCTTTTATGCATGCAAGCGCTTGATGCGTCTGTAATCGGTAGTGAGTAAAAATGCAAAAAAGCAAAAATGGTCAATACTCATAAAGACAGTCTCTTTTCACTCATCCTGATATTTGCGTCCTACTTGTCCTAGGGCAATATATAGGGAGACGGTAATCTGGGTCGGAATGGAAAAGAAAATCTGAGCTAAAAGAGAGAGAGAGAGAAGATATTTTGTATGTGCAGAACATGTCAAATAAAGAGGTGATTAATAGCAAAATCACTGAGAAAGAGAAAAAGAAATGTTCCCGGCATGAGACTACTATTACTACTATACTACTACTACTTACTATTACTACTACTACATGTATTATTACTACTACTACTTACTACTACTACTACTACTACTACTACTACTACTACTACTACTACTACTACTACTATACTACTACTACTACTACTACTACTACTACTACTACTACTACTACTACTACCACCACAACAACAACCTACTAAGAGTAATCACGTAATACGAGCATGTCAGATACCTTTAAAACGAAATCATCTGACTTTCACTATACAGTTAATCGTGAGTGATTTCCAGACGTGGCAGATGGGAATCGTATCAGTTTATTCTCATTTCACTTTTGCCCTACAGATCAGACTCTACAGACTGGCCTACAATAGAACAGAAAGGAAGGACACCAAAAGGTCAAGTATTTACTTTCTTCAAAAATGTGACTTTATTCGTCACTTTCACCTCTGTACAGACCTTATCATCTTACTTCATACTCAGCTAGCTGTCGAAAGGTATGAACAGATAGCAAATAGTATGTTGCAACCACTTTCTGAACCGAGAATCTGCAATTTGTAACTCGAAGCGCCTTCAGTGACACAAGATGCAATAGTATAATTTCACCAAGGCCAAGGTTAACACCAATAAGCAGAATATTGTGTTGTTTTAAAAGAACCTCTACGAGACACGTGGCTTATGAAATGAGAGCTTGACACAAAATATTTTTTCGGAGAATCAATTTACTGCTGATTTGGAAAGACAATTTTTCAATAACACACCACGAGATCTAGCCGTATTCAAAGCAATGAAATGTATCATCATCATCATTATTGCCTCCAAAGCACTAGTATTAAGCAGTGTTAAGTCTTATAGCTGGGATGATAGCAGACGACATTGCTTCCTTTCATGACTTGATAAAAGACGTAGATATGTTAAGATAAGTAATCATGTAGACTACTTTGTCTACATGTATTTACCTTCTGCTTGACTCATTCACCACCCAGTATGGATACAAACAGTTTTATTGCTCGATTTCTGATTTTATGGGACGGAAGCTGTCTCCGAAATACATATAATTATGTGGTGTTCTGATTGAGCTGTGTCAGTTCTCACCTAACAAAATGCCTAACGATGGAGTTAGTGGAATGTCCATGCTCTTCTTTCGAAAGAGGGATTCTGCCTTTTAACATGAAATCTTGACTTTTCCTTGATCTCTCTTCTGGGGCTTCTCCCCTGTACAAAGGTAAAGGAAAGGCCCAACGGAAATGCTTTCCTCCTTTCAGCACTATAAAAAGGTTCTTGTGGAGGGTTATATTGCGTTATTACCATCAGTTTACCCCCCCCCCCCCTTTTTTTTTTCCAAATGACAAGGATGTGTTTCATAGAGGGGTTATTGACAAGAAAAAAAATTGCTGGAAATCAAAAATATGAGAACTCGTTAAATGGTTTCCCTTTCTTCTTCTGATAGGATGTACTTCATTACAAGGTGTGTATACTACAAGTTTAAATCGTTGAAATCATTACGAACCTTCATCGAAAGTAAATTTTGTAATAGAATGCAATCAAGTACGAGGTGATATTTCTGTGCATGTGAAAGTACTTGTATAATACGATCATCTCTTCCTGTCTCAACCATCATATCTTATTTATTTATTTATTTCAGTTTTATTTCCACAGAGTAGTCTCATCAAGACCAGCAGATCCTGCTCTTCCAGAGAGCCCTGCCCATGATAAAAATACATAAACATTCATTGTAACACAAAATTAACCTTCATACATTATTGAACAGTAAAACATTAAAATCTACATACATATGAATTTTGGGGGCTCGATACATAAAGACTTTTGTGCTTTGATTTTTGAGATTTTAATTTTATAATTATTGTAAGAAGTGGAAACACTAACTGAGATAAAGTTGATTAGTTCTTGGCGGTGCCACAATTGTTCTGGAACAAATACCAAATTGCATCAGGTGCATATCACGAGCTCGACACCCACGAGTCATACAGCCCACGAGCTAGACACTAGGTGAACAAGGCCCACGAGCTTGACATCAGGTAAGATAGGCCCACGAGCTATACTGTCCACGACCTAGATACTAGGTGAACAAGGCCCACGAGCTTGACATCAGGTAGAATAGGCCCACGAGCTATACTGCTAATGTACGTATGAGAAAGTCGAGCTCGTGGACCTTATTTGCCTAGCATCTAGTTCGTGGGCCTTGCTTGCCTAGTGTCGAGTTCATGGGGCCTTATTTGCCTAGTGTCTGGCTGCTCGGCCTGTTTTACTCAGTGGCTATAGCTAGAGGGAAAGTTTTACTCGTGGGTGTCGAGCTGCGTAATTGTGAAAGTGAATGGGATGTATGACAAACAGGGCTCATCCAAAATGTAAAGCAATGCTAGAGTGTGTCGAAGGGGCGAAATGCTTACAATGATGCCATAGATAGCTTCTGAGTTGATTCAACAGCCAGTGTCAACGATATGCCAGAGTGATTAAGGATAGAAGTCGTGTTTTGTGGATTTACAATTATCCAGGAACCAGAATAAAGAACATTTTACATCCCCCATACTGTTTCCACCCTCTTCAAACTGCTCTCTACATGGCCATGATAATAATGTATATTCAATGTTATTGCATGCTCTGAAAATGTTTAGCCATTTCCATTTGGTTTTTATAGATTGAAAATACAACAGTAGATTCGAAATATGTAGGCCTACGTATGGTGGATTCATAAAAAAAAATGAATAGATATATAAGGGCTGTCCTTCCAATGTGTGAAGAATAGATGAATTAATGGTTGAATGAATGAATGAATGAATAAATAGATAAATAAGTACATACGTATATACATAAATAGATAGGTAAATAAATAGATAAGTGAATATATATATATATATATATATAGAGAGAGAGAGAGAGAGAGAGAGAGAGACAGAGAGACAAATAATGTCACTATAAAGCAAATGAGATTTAGTCACAAAAAGAGATGTCTTCAAATGATTGTGAAAGTAATTCTTTCAGAAAGAATAGGGGAAATAATATTACCCTCAACACGATTTATGTCAGTGTCTAGTCCATGAAATGTGTGCACTTTTCATGTCAGTTAAATTTTGTGGAATTCTCCTCACAGTTTTTTATTCTTGTATTCTTCTTTCTTCTGAATAATGTCACAAACGTTCGGATTAACGAACCCTATTTCACTTTCGAAAGTTGACGAACATCTATATCGGTAAAGGGAATACAGTTGTATGTGTGTTTCGGATTGACGAACATCTAGGTATAGGGAATCCGTGTGTTTCGGATTAACGAACCTTCGGCATAACGAGGGTAATACCATTCGAAATGAGCTGACATGATTAAGAACAAATGCAGCAATCACAGTAAATTACGTTCGACAAATCCTAAGAGCCTCCAGTGTTCTATGGTACGGTCAAGGAAAGATTAGACGGACCAAACGTCTTCTAGGCAGGACAAGGTTATACAGAAAAACGTCATCTCGATTATGTAATGCTAATGTCGGCATGGAGGTGAATCGCCGATCCTGAGTTGGGGCTGAGGTCTATATTGTGAAGACGAGCAATTCGTTTATTATAACGGGGGACTACTCAGCTCATCAGTTTCCAACAACGAATACCAACTTCAGTTTGTACTTTTGTTTCTAAAACAAGATTTTAATTCATTTTAACAATTACTGTACTATTAAACATTGTTGTTGTATTTTAATACCATTTTGATTCTCACAGCCCTGAAGTATACGTAGAGTCAATAACCTTGGCCGCATAATCAGCAACCATGGAAAGTGTGGACGGAAATCAGCTTGAACCGTTATACAGATAACACTCTGGATGCGATGTCAATTCTGATAAAGGTTTGGATAATTATGACGGCCTGGATTTCATTGCAAACTTTGATACTTTGCAACTGATTGACAAATTGCCCTATGTACATCAACGTAGACAAGCACTGGATTGATCAATGTTTTTGTAGTAGCCATAATAAAAAAAGTCATGGGCGTTGCAATCAGTTAAAATAAAAACATCTCGACGGAAGAATTTCATGAATTTGAATAAAAACTTTGATACTACCACGCCAAGATTTGTTGGTGTTTTTTTTTTGTCACACAAATTTCATTAACGGCAGAAATTGTTTACCTAACGTTTTCTTTTATCTTTATTCAAAACAACAACAACAACAGCAAGCAAAAAAAAAATCATAAAGCACTCATGCACGTTAAGAAAAGCATCTAGATTTAGTAAAGATGGTAAAGATGGTACTATCATAACTACACAAGATATCTTGGCCTGGCAAGATTTCCTGAATCAAAGCACTGATTTGCTTCTGTCTTAATTCATATTAAGGGCCTACATTTGCAAATGCAGTTCTTGACAGTGTGAAACATTCATAGTCCTGAAACGAGAAGTTTTAAGTTAGGAAAACGTTCTGTTCATGAGGTTAGGTAGTTAGTGTGGAAATCGTTTATCTCCTATGATAGGAGATAATGACATAAGTTTGGATATTTCACAAGGTAGACCGAAGAACCGTCCCCTGCCTGTCAGTTCAGTCTGTGGGAAGCAGGCTGGAAAATGACTTGTAACCAATGAAACAAGACAGTATCAGTCTAGACAGCAGTCACTGAGTTACAGGAACATTTGAAAATTTCCTAACCTCGCTCTCTATCCTTTTTTCATTCATTTAACTTGTAGGTTCATTTAATCAGATATGACAGGCCTACATGGCTTCCGCAGATTGAACTGAACTCCGGATTGGTTTCTTCCTCTTTCTTCTAGGGGACGTGAACACTGATTCGTTCACACGATTTGCTTGGCTTTAAAGATAATATCAAGTCAATGGAGCGGATCGCTTTCTTCCACAAGATTATGATGGTGAGAGACGATCAAGCCTCTATTTGCGAAGTAAATGTGCATGTGTGTTTTCACTTGACGTATAGAGACAGTGAATGCGGTGAATTGTTTTGTTGTTCGTGTACATGATACACACATCGATAACTCGATGTTTTGATGAGGGCAATTTCATTGCTAATCTGATAGGAACCCCACAGAATGACTTTGAAATGCGAGTTCCCGTCTTTAATCTTGCCAATACAAGAGTCTCACAAACGCTGCTGAATAATTTGGCGCCAGGCACTGCAAGAGAGACAGTGATGCTATATTTCGAAAGTAACTCGTCATTAGTCTATATTACCAGCTGTACTCGTTTCCATTTCAGCCAGTCGGCCTGATGAGACACCTTTCAAAACTACAAAACAAAAACCAATAGACAAATAAAGTAGTTTCACACATTTTGATTTGTTTGTTTATTCATTCACCATAAAATAAACATTAATAATGTTACAATACAATAATAACAGTAAACTTATAGGACAATGAGTAATGGGTGGATTTCCCTTCCTAGACATGTTAGACCAAAGTTATCCAAGTTGTCCAAATTATCTAAGTACAAAATAAAAAATGATTGATGATATTCTCTGTAAAGCACACTTTGATAATATCCTATGATTTCTTATGAAATATACATAACTTTTAGAATTGATATCCATGTAAGTGCAGTGTGTATGTCATCATTATGTAGGGAATTGTGAGGTTAAGAAATAGTCATTAAAATATATATATATAGTAATCAGTGATCGTAGCGATTAGCCTGCTTACGTTAGACTCGAATTCTAGTAGATTACTGCTTAAAACAACAACAACAACAACAACAAAACAAATATCTAGTGATTGCCTGAAATCTATACAGACTTTCAACAACTTCGATCAAGCACCAAACAATTGCTAACATAGTATCATGTAGTAACTAAGTCATATGGTAAACGATCTTTTCAGTATTCAATACTTCAACTTTGGAATCAGCTCCCTAATGATGTCAGAGAATGTTCATCATTAGATCAGCTCAAGTCTTTATTGAAGTCTCATTAGTTTGTAAAGTAAGTTTCATTGTTCTTTAAATTGTTTAATGATGTAATGGGTGTGTTTTAGGTTGATATGTATAATTTTCTTCTCTTGTTTTTGTGTGTTCTTATACATGTATCTGTCTTTTCTCATTTCTAAATAAGAATTAAGTGTAATTTGCGCTCTATAAAAATGGTTTATTGTTATTATTATCATTATCCCTGGAATTGTATCCGAATAAAGATCCCGATTACTCTCAGTCCCGTCTCGACTGTCACATGACCTACGAAAATTGGTGGATGGTGTAAGGAAAGGGTAAGAGGAACATTCCTGTAGGGCCTAAAGATATATACAATTTATCAAACTGCTATTTCTTTTGATTTCAGACTATTGATTGATTGATTCTAACCCTACTGAGTCGACTGCCACTTTATTAGCGTTTATAAGCCCAGTCATTAGGCGTTTTCACATCAGCCCGATGTTTCGAAATAGCGCGATATTTTCTGACTTGAGAAATAATCCCGATAGCGAAATAGCGCGCTATTTGATAATGTGAACACAAATTAGCGCGCTAATTGTATCGCTCTGATCGAGAAAATTTCGAGTCCAACTCGGGAAATTTCGGAAATAGCGGGATACACAGTAGTAGCGCGCTATTTGATAATGTGAAAACGACTCGAGAAATTAGCGCGATGCATCCCATCATGCCTAGCGTGTGTAACCCGATCGATCGAGGCAAACTGCACACAAACCATGAGGAATTTTTGAGAGAGCACACACATTACTGATGCTATTTGCACATACTCAGCTGTCGAATTAGCTCGCAAAAATTCGGGCTAATTCTCCTCGGGCTGATGTGAAATAGCGCGCTAATTCGCAATCGCAAAAAAAAAAAAATATCTCGAGCTTGGATTTTTATCTGGGTGATGTGAAAACGCCTATTGACTCCCTGTTTATTTCCAAACTAGTACACCGGTTGTGTGTGAAAGGCGGTCGAGGTTTATGGAGTTAGGAAAAAAGCAAAAACGGATTTGAGTTGACAGAAGCGTTATCTTATCTATTAGAGATAGGAAAACCACAGTCATCGATTTGTACCGCGTAGCGGCATAAGTAAACAATCTATAAGAAGAGGGAAAAAGATTGTCACGTGATTAGATTGTCCATGCCGATCTCTGCCAAAAGCAGGCAGGGTAAAGTAAATTCGAGCAACATAAACCGAAGTTTGCATAGCAATGAGTCTCATTTAAAATTGATAACTCGAACTGATGTCCAGTCTTCTTTGACATCGTCCGTGTGGAATAACTCGTTGGTTGATTGTTTGGACGTGCTTCACAGCGGAATTACGTGTTAACTCAAGCTGATGAAACCGGGCTCCAGGCTCGACAGGGTCACATTCAATACAACACATAGAAACGATGGTAAGTTGAAATGTTGTCACATAACCTGTCCACTGATCACACTATTTTAGTCGAATGTAACAGCGAGATGGGATTCATGTTCCCGTCCTATATCTGTCATTTCTTGACGTCAGGTGTTGTTGAAAACGTTTTGTTAGAATAACACTGTGGAGCTATTATCCTCGCCCACTGTCATCTGGCATGAAAACTGAGTAAAATTACCGAATATTTTTATGCAAGTTATTTTTGTAGACATTATGATTCGAAATACCTCAATTGATTCTGAAATGTGCATTGACTTAATTTACTGAACCGAATCATTCCAAGTGATTTTGATGAATAAAGATAATATTATGTGAATAGTCAGTATTATGTTATGAATGGACGGGTGGGGGGGGGGAGAGGGTTAACGTTTTTCTTTTTCATTCTCTTTTTTTAATTTGAATCAATGCATTGTATTCTTGTTTTGTTTATTTTGTTATGTTTGTTTTTATGATATATGACGATGTATATGAGATTCTATCGGGCACGGACCATCTGAAGAACAGCCATTGGCTGAAGGAGGTTCTGTGCTAAAATGAGATAAACTAAAATGAACTGATTTTATGGCTTAGAAAAGACCCAAACAATCAATCTCCCTTGTGAAGAGTCTTGAGAGCTTAGAGGTATGAGCCAGGATATAAGCTCAAACAATCAATGGTTTTCTGCGCAGAGTTGGAGATTACTTTTTTACTCCTTTTCTTCCTCGCATCATACCGTCCAGATAACGAAAGGATTGTATTCTTATTTCAAACTGAAGTACAAAATGGTTAAACGCACGACAAAATTGTTTTAGTAGATTTACAGAAAGATAATGCAGATTTTTTCAATTTGAAAGCAGTAGTCTGTATACAATAAATGGGGTAGTAGTTTTATTCGCATGTGTTATGCATTCCCCGATCCTCTATATACATGATACAATTTACTGTTCATGCTAGACTCTTACCTAAGAGACTTCATCTGGGTTCTTAAACTTGCATCAATCAGAATCAAGCAGTGGTGGACACATAGTCGATTTGCATGTATGATTTCACCAGTCACTTTTCATACTAGCTCTGAATACACTGGTCACTTGTTATACAGAATATTGGCAAACTCCGTGCCGTAGGGTCTGCGCTTAAGCAACGTATAATTTAATACATCAATGTCATCATTCTGTCTGTGGGGTTCCTTCTTTTATGAAAGATGAAAAGAAGGAATGGCACATGAGATTCCCATTAAAAAAACTTTAACAATCTTATTTAACGTCCTGTTACCATATTGTCAACTTCCCAGGACTATGGTGCCGTCTGATATAACTAGTAATCATAAATTTACAGCCATCAAATTGTTGTAAAATCATTATTAAAAAAAGAAAGATTGGAATAGTTTATCCAGTTGTCACAGAACAGCTACCTGTGTTGTGAAACCGAGTGTAGCCCTCAATGAGAGACCATAGATCTGGGCTCATGTCTCAGTAATTGGTCATGTTCATAACATAATGCACAATCATAATGTATTTGCTGCCCAATATCGGCCAATACAGCTAAATATCATAGACCTGCAATTGTTGTATGTGCAATTTAGCAATATCAGTTCATTGCTGGTGAATTCTGTCATAAATAGATGGAAGATGGAGACAGGGAGATATTGTTAATTTATGGAATCAACTCTTATTGCTTCTCGTAAGTATTATCGTCCTTAGGGATACATCGTCCAATATCATTGCTGCCCTCGTCGCCAAAGACAATTATCCATCTTTGACATCCAGATATATTGAGATTGTTTGACTTTATTTCATTTTTGCACGTTTGACCAAACTCAGCATAATCTTACACATCACTTTGAAGAAGAGGGTTTTCCTGCATTATTGCTTGTAAAAACAACATTACTTTAATACTTTCAGAAGAACACGTTGTATCCAAACGGATATTTTAGACAAAAAAGTACACACACACACACACACACACACACACACACACACACACACACACATGAATCCTCAAGCAGAATATAATCTTAAACTTATAATGGAGGCCTCTGAAAAACAAAAAAGTGTATAATGAATCGGGTGGCTTGTACATATGCAAAATATAAAAGAATTATGTCAGAAAAGAGGCTTTAATACAATAATTGTATAATTATGATCTAGATATCAAATCTGTTTCTGCAACTCTCACATGTATTCCATACATGCACGAAAAGAACCCACACAATTAACTGTGTGTATAGTGTCAAATTATTCTTGTTGAAAGACAAGGTTTGGAGCTGGAATTTCGTCTGGAAGCATGAAAGCTGATGTTATGTTTCAAGGAGTACCATATTCTATTGTTAAAAGGTCCTTAGAAAACGGAAATTACACTATTTCGCAAGGTATAATAGTAATTATGAGTCATTTCTAATCTAATTTCCTTCATTGTTTCGAAAATACCTACACACAAAAAAGTCATTAAGTGATGCGGAGGTGCTTATGATACATAGAGCTATAGGTTTTAACCATAATTTACGTAGAACATGATTGAAGGGCATATTCTCATTATTTAGTGAATTTCGTCCTGTGCTGACTCGAGGTTCAAACAAGTTGTATTTAGGTACTCATTCAAAGCACATACACGATAATAACAAAGGTTTATAGCTTTGTCGTGGAAGTATAGGGAATGATATGGGCAATCAAGACACCCACCAAACTGGATGTAAACGGCCTTCGTTTTTTTGATCAAACAATGACGCCCACGATATTTACAAGTTTGATTGTTGCATACAGACATGAGAAAAGATCAGAGGAACTTGCTGTCACGTTCATGTTATAAAATAATCATGTCGTGCAAACTGCGAATAAATACTAATTGTGTGCGTTGCACGGGCAGGCTTTGATTGTGAGCGTATAAGGCACAATGGGCTGTGTCATAATGTATACATCATAGACAGTACCATGGTACAATGGAAACGGACGAAATGATAAGAACTGAAAAGGGAGAGGCAGAAACATGAGCTAAATTCTGCTTAAATGTCATCTTCTACTCTAAAAAAAATCAAAAATTCAAATCCTGTTTGTCATTTTCATATATATATATATATATATATATATATATATATGTATATAGGTTTCTCACAGAAAGCCAACCCTCCATCACCAGTATTTCTTATGTTATCGCCTATATCTCTGTCGTCGATGAAGTGGAATAGGGGGGTTGATGCAACATACACAAACTTTGCAGGGAAGAATGTTGAATTTTTAAAGTCAACATCACAGTCTTGAAATAAGTGCAAAGTGCGAATTTCGACATTTTGTTGAACGCCTACGGTTTGATCTTCCGAAATCAACATTCAACAAAATAACGTTTGTTTAAGATTTTATCACAGTTTTCGGCATATTATATCGTCCTCGGTCACTTGATATTGCGTGTATTTGGAGAAAAATAGAGTAAACATCAATAGAATGAGTTCTTTTAACACATCTCAGTTGAAAGTCTTATAATCTGCCACTAATAAATAGACTTATTTTGGGCCATCTTTCTAGATATTTCTTGTTCGTTGGATGTATACTTAAATACAGTGTACATGCATATGTGCATGTGCATATGTTTCATTCTCATATAAAACAAAAGCTCAACCCCACTTACAGGTATTGATTCCAGATAAGTTGTCTAGTTTGAAAGCTTTATGGTAATTTCATAGCAATAAAAAGATCAGCTATTATATCAAATCAAATAAAATCAGCAAGCATTCTTACTAGAACAGAAGCGTATAAACTTTTATCTCTACATACACACTGCCGTTGAACCTGGTTCCCAGTCACAAATAGATATTCATGAGGATGGTTTTAAGTCTTATCCGTGGGAGGTATGCCACATGGAAGACGTCTGCCACGTAATCATCAAATCAAAGATAGCACTATTTGCCCTAAATAGCTGGTACCAGGCCACCTTAAACTGGGTTACAAAAATGGACGACATTCATGTATACTGTATCGATTCTTCATGGGAAATTTGTAAAGCAAGAAACCGCGATAGTGCATTATGTGTAACAAGAATCAATTTTCCACTTATAAATAATATACATTTCCGGTCAGTTTTTCTGTTTGCGTTTGTTACATACTCACAAAGCTGCGTTACTTCGGTGATCCTTCGCATTTATCCCAAAGTTGAATTATCCTTCGGGTTTATGCCAGGTTCAAGTGTGTACGTGTGTCACACACAAACACACTGCTATAGCTTCTGACCATTCGAGCATTGAGAATGTAGGGTTTCTGGGACGAAGACTGAACTAGGGCTTTCTATAACTCAGTCGGTAGAGCACCGGGTTAGCATCCGGAGGTCTCGGGTTCGAATCCCGATGGAATCCCATTTTCTTCGCTCAATTTTCCACTAAGAATCAATTTAAGTACATCAGGGGAAAAGCCAAAGGAATTCTACGACAGATTGTTTCATCATTTTCACCTGGGCTTTGGTAACGATATTTTGACGTGTTAACCATGACATGATTGAGAATTTTCAGTTCTCAATCAAAATAGCACTTGTTTTTATTTCTTGATAAAGCAACTTTATTCGTCATATCAGAGAGGTGAAAAGATCCCACCTTCCTTGTCACATCATGCTCTACATTGCGCATTCTTACCTAAGACTTCTACACTAAAGATTTACAGAATGACAGTCGATATGCAGCTTTGCAGTGAGGACCTATGTGATGGTATTTGAGTGAGACATGGCAATACACAAAAAATGGGATTTAAATAAATGATCAATAAAGGTTACAGATTCACAAAAATCCATTAATTCTTTATTCAGTTTCTTCTTTGATTGTGTTCGGCTTAAAAAAAAGCACACATTGTATTTCTCAAAAGAGAAATAAGTTAATCATAAAACATTATATACTATATACATTATAAACATTATATACAATACTATTTCTCAAAAGAGAAATAAGTTAATCATAAAACATTATATACCATACTTTGTACATCCCGTAAACATTGTAATATTCTCGATATTTTGAATTGTGCATGTTACGTCACTTCTGACTTTGATATACTATACTAAAACCCTATGTTATATTTTTGGAACCCACATCCTACAAGCTTTGCTTTTTAGTGGGTTCCTCATATTACACGTTAATTATATGTCCTTATACATTTGTGCATTATTGGTTCAAACTGACCATTGTGTGAAAAACATTTCTACTTCAAATCAAATGGAATATAAAACTTGTACGAAATGTGGAATAAGGAACGTGAATAAAAAAAAAAGAGTGAAATCATTGACACTGTAATAATGAGACAGATTGCATTTAAACAGAGTGCACATAAAATCATTAGCAACGGAATCTGCACACCAGAGGCAGAGAACGCCGGACTTCTTGACATTTCGCATAGATTCGAGCCTATATGAACTCATGCTGACGCCTCGATGCGTGTCTGAGAAAACAAATATTTCCCCCATAATCACGGTTAGATTAAGCCTTGATCGTTTCTGGAACGAGAGTCCAGGGTTCGGACTAAGCGTTTCCTCTTGATCCACATCAAACCCGGGCATAATAAGCTGTCAGGTCCAAGTCCACCTCATCATCCAATCAATTTGGTGACCTTTTGATAACACAAGTCGACTCCTCTCAATTCATTTCAAGCCGAGTGTAAATCGCAATCACCTTGGTGAAGATGTCTTAATCTGAGGTGGGGTAAACACATTGGTAAAGGACTTGTGGCGCATTTAAGCATTTTGACCCTTAATTACAACGAAAAATGTGAATTGAGCCAATAAAACCTAGTATTGTTGTTTATTGGAATCCAAAATAAAATGACAGAAATGAACTTTGTCCGCCGAAATAGAGCACGTAAGAGAGAATTTACCATTCCTCTATATTCCGCACCCATCTTTTATAGTTGTCACAAAGAATCGATGCCCTGTTAGCCGCATACTGTAATGAGGATTCTTTTCATTATAATACCCACCTATACAATAGTAGAATAAAAGGATTATAACAAAGAGCTTCAAGAACCGAGCGGTTGTGACGCAGACGGATTCTTGCAGATCATTATAATCATAGGGTGTGTCACCTTGACCCTTATTGAAGAGTGATGACGTTGGAAACAGGAATTCTAAGGTCTGTTCTTTAAGTTCCTTGAACTTTAATCACAGGTCGTTAAAAGTTTTGATATACAAATCAACGATTCTTCCACGAAATTCCTATATGGCCTCGTATCATGTCCTTTGAAAACAACAGGACACCTGAACCAATAGATAGAAATGTATACCATGCAATAAGTGAACCTCAAATTTACTTGCATAATGTGTTGTGATTCCACCATAATAAGTCGATATTTGAAGGGCAAGCGCATTTGAGAGAAACCTGAAAAGCATACTATAGCTGGTATACCAAGATCCGCGAAGTTTGTGATTACCAGATTCGGGCAGTGCATGCGTATCGATGTAACATGGGCCTCAAACAACAATCGAGGGGACACACACAAACACACCTCGACGCACCATACATACAGATTTTTTTTTGTCATGTTTATGATATTTTCTTTCGAATTCTTTTGACGTCACCAGCGTTTTGACAATGAAACGAATATTTGCAAGCATTCACCTTGATCAACGTGATTAGCCTGAAAACGCTTTGTCGTGCAAGATAAACTTATGAAGGTACAACATGACATAAAAGACTGCTGTAAACTATAATCTCATAAAGCATGCTTAAAGGGGAAGGCTTGTAACTGATCAGTGGGAATCAGTGCGAATGCTGCGGGATGATTGTTCCAATTCTTGTGGGATTCATTTAAGAGTACATTACATATCTATCGTTGTGTGAAAATTATTTGCTTCAGAACGGTCTCATATTCAAGTAATGTGCAGCTTAATGCCCCGTCACTGACTAGGCATGCTAACCTGGAAACTTTAAGCAGCACATTACTTGAATATGAGACCATTCTGAATTAAATAATTTTCACACAACAATAGATATAGGCCCTATAATGTACTCTTGAAGGAATCCCGTAAGGATTGGAACAATCATCTCCTATACCATTTCCACTGATTCCCACTGATCAGTTACTAGCCATCCCCTTTAAATTGATCACACACACACCCTCACCCACCCACCCACCCCCCCCCCCCCACACACTGTCGATAACATGACAGAATGGTACCAATAATCACGGCAAGGATATTGTCATCACTATACAATCTATGTCAATATACATTTTATAATAATCTATCTATATTCGTCTTTGTGCAATCAGACCTTATTGTTCCCCAGTAACCACTGTAAGCATCATTATCAACTTTGGCTCAGACAGATATATTGGTCTTCAAATCGAATCTGTGTTTACCTTCTCCTGTATACATACAGGGCCTACGAATTGTAAATGCATGTTGGCTTGTAGTGATTTACATGATACCCTATGTAAGCATCACTATGGGCCTAGTGAATATCAAGATACATGTATTTTTCTCTTCAGATTACTGGGATCCGTCCACACACACACACAAAAAAAACCTTCCATGCCAACCAATATTATGTCCATGACACATCTGTCAATCACTGCTACTGTTCGATTATTATCATTATTAGTCTTATTATTATTATTGTTGGAATTAACTTTCAAATGCATTGAACATCAATTTGCCTATTCCAATGTTGTAATTATGAAAGCGTTAAACGTTCCTCGGAAATCTATATATAACATGTATTATACTTTTGTTTTCATTTGGTACTTTTTTTTTCCAGAGTTGTATGATTCAGTGATGCTGTATTTTGGGGAATTCCAATCGCCAAATACAATTTTATTGCTATCAATTATCATCATTGCAACCATGTAAACCTAACTCAGAAATTCTCCTGCGCAAATAATTGTGAATGTGTTCCCTGAACTCTGAAAAGATTGAAAGAGACTGTTGCCTGCATCTTCCAGGGGTGTAGGCCTTTCCTAAGTGTTGGACCTTATTATTGACTATTGATAAGAGCAGACCGGTGAGACGGGCTGCTGAGATAACAGAGAATTTATTGTTTACATTGGATCGCTCCATTCCTCTCATCTAATACGTGGAGGTAGATGTTGGATGCAAAGAAGAAGAACCTACGTATGAGAATTGCCTATGTGTGTACAGGGAGGTGAGACGAGTCACCTCCCTGGTGTGTATGTATGCGTGTTCGAAAGCGAAAACAAATATTCAAACGATGTTATGCACGGGTGAAAATGTGATTTCATTGAACGGCAGTATATGGCATTGATGTCAGTGTAATTGATTAATGTGTTTTTTTTTAAATATTATATCATCTTAGTACACGCTATATGTGGCTCTTATATTTCAAGTCCATCAAATCCATGTATAGGTTTCCCATTCATTTTCAAACTTTTTTCATTCAATTTCACAAGTTTTTACTTCAATTTCGTCGCGGGATGTCGGGAATAAACCAATCTTACTTTCAAATTCGTCTTTCGTCGTTCATTTTCAAATAAAGTCCATTCAATTTAGTCATTTGGCATACATTTTCGTCATTTACAGTTCAAATTCGTCAGTCTCACTCGCAGCACTCAAAACAGCAGGATCGATTTCGTCTTTTGTCAATCATTTTCGTTAAATTTTCATTCATATTCGTCTCATATCTCTATCCGGTGTGATTTCCCAGTCATTCATGTATTTTTTTCTGTAACCGTTCACATTTTTCATTCAGGAGTTAACATGCACTCAAGTATTCCCCTCCCCCCCCCCCCACACAGACACACAGACACACAGAACCACTGATACAGACATACACACACAAGCAATCCGAGTACACACTGATACAAACAGACATACCGTCTCGCATACGACAACATCTGGCTAATTTGAATGAAAAATTCATGAAATTGTGTGAACAAAAACGAATTTGATCTTCACATTCTGCGATCATTCAGCGGGAGGGATGAATTTGAATGACAATTGACGATTTTGAATGCTATATCTTCGAAAATGTTTGACGAAAAACGAATTACAATGACAATTGGCGAAATTGAAGTTAGGATTTGCGTTCCACGTGCTTCTCGGGACGAAATTGAATAATAAATATTTGAAATTGAATGACAAAAGTGCAAAAGAGGATGGGAAAACCTATCTTAAAAAGAAAGTCAGGTTATAGATGTTTGTTTGATGAATTACAACGTATTTCCATTTCATCTGATTTGACAGGTGCTCAAACCGAGTGACTCTACCGAATCGAACACGTTCGATAACCCAGCCTTCTCGACCGATCACGGTGATATCGATCCATGCCATCAGAATGGACTGCATGACGATCGCGCCAGTTCCTCCACGGCTAATGCAGACGATGCTTATGAAGCTATGGAATCGATAACTCCCGTCGTATCGATAAAGTCGGTAAGGGAAAGAGAGAGAGAGAGAGAGAGAGAGAAAGAGAGAAAGAGGGAGAGAGGGAGAGAGAAAAAATATAAAATCTCTCTCTCCATCCTCTCTCTCTCTTTGCATATATATGATATACACAATATAAAACTTATATATATATATATATATATATATATATATATATCATATATCATATATACAACTTATATGTATATGACCAAACAACATGCGTACATATACAGATGTATATTATATCTGCCAATATGTCTATCTATCAAACTATATCTCTCCCCCTCTCATCTCCAATTCTCTCTGTACGTGATGATATGTATTCAAAGTGTGGTAACACATAATATGTTTGACGTTCATCCAGTCTGGTTGTATGAATAGAATAATTCAATATTTTGTGGAAGGTGGTTGTACCACTCGTCACTTCGGTGAACTTCCCGCAACCACAAAATATTTGACGATCATTATTGTCCTGCGGAATGTCGTAAATGGATGAGTCGATGAGACTGTGCGAAAATAACATGCAAGAACTTTGGTAACCTCGGTTGTTATTCAGTAACAATCAAATTCTAAAGAATTTCAAACCGACCAATATAAAAAAACAACAACATACAAGCTTATGAATAAGAGCCTGAAACACAATGGATGAAGTTCCGCCTCTCCTCCCGTGCGCGAATTCAAACGATGCTCCGGAACGTTCACTATGAATACACAGACTTTGTGGTTTTTGATGTACAGGTTGAAGGGACATACCGTATTTTCATGTACGTTCAAGTTGACTTCAACCGAAAGATTAAAATCAAATACCAGCACATATAAGCGCTTTGAATTTTCACATGAGTAAATTAAAATTGGTAAATTCGCATTGATTATCCGAGACCGTTATGTTATGTTGGGTCTTTGAAATTCTCCCCTTTGGTTTGTGCATTACATTAGTGAATAAAGATTTCTCTTTGAAGGTCATATTGCTTAGTTAGTGCAATAATTATCATTTGAGGGAATCTTTATCATAAACGTGAATATTTGTGTACATGTCCATGAGAGACCTATAGAGCAATGGAATCGTCTAGCTGATATAATTTTAACCAATGTCAACACTGCAGAACTTTGAAATGCCATCAATTTCTTATATCATGTTCAATTCATTAAAATTCCACGATCTGACAATTTCTTTGCTTTGTTCTTTAACTGCATTTTATTTGCGTCCTAATGTAATAGGAAGTGGCTTTTCGTTGGAATGTTGCCAAAAGTGCTTCGAGGTTTAGTTTCCGCTTACAATACATTAGACTGTATTGGGTTTGTTTGCGTGATTGTGTGTGTGTGTGTGTGTATGTGTGTGTATGTGTGTGTGTTTGTGAGTTCGTTGTGTAAAAGAATAGGTATTTATATCTTGTATATCTTTGTTCCCTTCCAGCAAAGTCCTGATAATAACAACATACAAGGTCAAATAGCGGAAGATGACGGGAAACCAGATGCGGAAGAAGAATCTGAGGGTTTCCAAAATCGGTGCTGGCAGGTATACACACATCAATTAACATTTAACAAAGATAACCTGTTGATCTGAACTGATTGAAGTATAATATTACATCCCAACTACCTTTCTAGAATTTGAAATTATTATGATTGGTGTATGTAGATATTTCTTGTTGACATTGATGCATGTGTTGCAGTGAACTAGTTGCATAATATAATGTTATTGACTTTGAAACATTGTTATTGTTGTTCTGAGTGTGTGTGCGTCTGTGTGTGTATGTGTGCGTGTGTGTGTATGTGTGTGTGTACGAGGGTGTGTGTGTGTGTGCTGAATATCAATTAGCAGTTAGCGTAGCCTATGATATGAAAATTTGGGCACATCATCATCTATGGAATACGTTCATTGGCACAAAGAAAAGTTACTAGTAGACGATTTGGAAACATCTGACACCCTGAGTTGGTATTTATATAATATTGACTGGCCTCGAGGGAGATACCAGAAAATATTGCCGAAACTGAAAGAATATTGCCCGAGTCGAAGACGAGGGCAATATTCATCTGGTATCTCCCTCAAGGCCAGTCAATATCATAATCATTTGCCGCCTCATGCTGAGTTCAGCTTAACATCATCATAATCATCCGTTGTAGCTGTTGTTGTAATTCAGTTGTTATATGTATTGTTGTCGCGTAAAGCCTGCCCATGTCTTATTGCCTCTTGACCTATAAGTTATGTTTTTGTCACTCAATATTAAATGTACTATGTCGAGATTGCTGTTTCGATAATAGCAGAGTCAGTGCCTGTCTGTGAGATTCTTTAAGTGAATGTACTGTCTTTGTTGTTTCAGATTATTTTGATTTTGTACCACAATAATGATAATTTAACTGAATTATTTGTGCTCTTCCAGATTTTCCAATATGGTCTGACAAATCTTAAATACACCCATCTGTATATTCTTCCTAAAATACACATCAGGAGCAAAATGTTGCCACAGCTGAGGCAAATATCTTCGGCATACTCACAACAATAGGGGTCTGTTTTGACATTTAAGCAAAATTACAAACAAGCGCGAAGTCCATTTGGAGCCGTTCTTTCTACTTTATTTGTATGGTTATCAAATCTATGTAGTGCTATGAGTGTCTCTCGTAAAGTCTATAGAACAATGTATCTGATAAAATCTTAAATGTCGAGGAGTAAGAGTATTTCTGCCATGTCAATTCCGCTCAGAACATTTATAGCGTGACTGGTCGGATCACGTCATTTTGCACGGAACACCACACTTTCATCAGCTACGCAATTTACGCCTTCATACTATGCCTGTACGCTGCCTATCTCATCTACGCATGCATCTACGACTTCGACGAGGCCTTCGTCATCCTCATCATCACGGCAGTGACAGTTTTCTGTGTAGCGTACGGACTCGTACGGGACACCAAGGGCGAGCAGATCTACGAGAATATACTGGAACCGCTTTGGAATGTCCTAATTCGAGGCCTTTACAGAGCAAAGTGGTAGGGACAAAATGAAAGTGTATCATGCATCTGTATGTCACAATCACTGTTACATATTTTCTGGCATGCAGTGAGCAATAAAACAATGATGTCGACATCTCGTGTAGATATCACCATTGACTGTAAATGGGTCACTTGTCATAACATGATGGCCAAAGAGAGATTTTATGACAGTACTGGTTGTCGGTGCATATAACGATAAGATTGAATGAACCTAAGTATTATGGTACAGATGAAAACACTCTGCGATATAAAACCCGAGCAACTGATAATATTTCCCCCCCCCCCCTCGCTCTCTCTCTCTCTCTCTCTCTCTCTCTCTCTTTCTCCCTCTTTCCCATTTTGCTCTCTTTTATTCTTTCCTTTGTCTGCACTTTTTTTTTCAAAATATGGGGTCAAGGCTAGATTTATGATTATAATCTGACTACAATGATCTCCTTTTATCCGTCCCATGGTAAAAACTAGACCAACAGATTGATGTACTATGACAGATTAGTTTGTTTGTTTGTTTGTTTGTTTCCATCTGAGAAGATGGCTGGCTAGCCCATATTCAGCTACGTTAAGCTGATAAGAGATAAACATGTCTTTTTTTTTGGTCGACGAATGGTTGCGATATTGTCGTAGGGGGAGCTAGGCTTCAAATTATTGTGCTGTGAGAGAAGGTATCTATGTCAGAAAGTAAAAACTATATGAACTTGACAGTATACTGTTGACTATAAATCATTTAAGCTTTGTAAGAAAAATTAAAACTTGAAATTTGAAACAATAAAAAAACCAACAAACAGAATATTTCTGATAAACAACTTTCATCTCGAAATAACAATCCATGTCAGAATAGAACTGTCCTGCTTGACATTACGTCAGTAATATTAACTGCAATGATAATGCTTTATATGAAAAATATCATGAGCCTATTAGTAATCCATTCTTGTACCATTTGTGGTTCATTTGAATGATATACAGTCGACTCCCTGTATATAACGAATTCTGCGGGACTGGCAGTTTTATCTTTATATTTCTCTACATCGAAATTTCGTCATAGCCAAAATATACATAGATATACATAACTTATAATTTGAGGGCCTAAATTATTTTTGTATTTACGAGAGTTTCTTGATAACCGTGTTCGTTATAACGGGAGTATGTACACTGTACAACCATTTTATGTGTTTTCATCTTTCTGTTGAACTATGTGTAATGTATTACAACCTCCTTCCTCCCATCTTTCTCTACCATCTTCCATGTTGTAGGATTGTCCTGGTAGTCGTGCTTGCTGGTTTTGCCGTCTGTCTCTACTTTCTGACGAGAGAAAACCCCATACAGCTCGTCTCATTTGCTGGTCTGGTCTTCTTCATTGTGTTCCTCTATGTCTTTTCCAAGTATCCTGACCGAGTGAGTGAATTCTTTTTTGTAATCATCATATAAATTTCGTTTATTGTACATTGTGACATCAATATGTATGCACTTATTTTTTTGTGGAAATTCATATTGGTATATTTCTGTTGGAGACGGAAGAATAAGTAAATGAATAAGTAAGTGTGTAAATAGGTGAATAAATACATGAATAAACATACAAATAAATAAATAAATAAATAAATAGATAGATATACAAATATATATACATGAAATCTATTATTATCTAACAAAAGAAATACTGTCAACTGGTCAAGCAACTGACTGTTCAGAATACTAGTAATGGTATCTGCATTATACTTGCACGTAAGTGCGTGTACCTCTGCACTTGGAAAGGGTTGTTTTTAATAGAAGGGCTATTATTTTTTAGATTTAAAAAAGGAAAACATTTAACCTGCAGCTATCATTGTCATTTCATATCATTATGCAATATCATCTTCTTTGATGTAACATCAAAGAAGATGAAAAGAAAAAAATGTAAACAAAGAATGAAAAAAAAACCCGGTAGGCCTAATCCTCTTTTCCTCAGGTGAAGTGGCGACCTGTGATCTGGGGGCTCGTCCTTCAGTTCATCTTCGGGTTGCTCATCCTTCGCACATATCCCGGCTATGTACTCTTCCAATGGATCGGCGATGTCGTACAAAAGTTTCTCGGCTACTCGGCGGCGGGATCGGAGTTTCTCTTCGGCGAAGATTACAATGAGCACTACTTTGCCTTTGCGGTGAGTCAACTTATGAACATGGAAATGTAATATTTTACATCTATATTCGTGTTTCACTGTTTGTTTAACTTTCTTCTTCCTGACTAAATCTGTTTATCAATTCAACATTCATTCAATTATCTTGCTATCCATCCAATTATTCATCAATTGACAGGTTACTGTCTGCTAAGTTTCTTGGCTTACGAGTGCATAAAATATTATTCTGCGGTGTGAACTCGTGTTTACTTGATTATATACTGTGCTCATCCAATGGATTTGTGAAACAAAAAGGCAGTTTGTATTCCGCAGCTTACTCCAGCATCTTGCATGATTAAAACATATCGTTGGTGAAGATTTGAACTTTTTGTTGGCTTTGGTTGTGTCACTTGGCCTTCAGACGGAGCTCTGGATGTGTGTTATCGGACCAAGGGAAATCGCATGGCAAAAGAAAATGAAGAATGCAAGGCTGCATGATTGATAGTGAATTGATAACGAAAGCCTAAAGTCTTCATTTTATATCTATATTTACCTTTTCTCTTTATACACTTGAACCATGGAAATTCCTATCATTGGTCATAATTATGCACGCCATAGTAAGCAGATATAGCATTAACACTGTATTGAGAAAATCGCTTGAATATTTGCACTTTCGCACATGATACATCAATATCATACAGTTAGAAATAACCCCTTTCACTAGTTCTATATTCCTACAGGTTTTGGTAATTTATGAAATGAACACTTAAAGGGCTCATAGACAGTGGTTTGGGTGAAAAGCAACATTTTTATTTGTAATATGCAATTAATTTAAATTTAACGAAATTGAATTTTGGGTTGATCAGATAATTTCTTTAGCTAGAATTCAAAGTTTAGTCGTGGGTTTACGTCGTCTCATCAGGACCGATATTTTTTACGTAATACTGCTTACGTCATACTCTCCACACCCAGGTCCTACCAATCGTCCTCTATTTCAGCAGCGCCATCGCCATCCTCTACTACTGGGGCGTGATGCAGGTCGTGATCGAGAAGATCGCCTGGTTGATGCAGAGAACGATGAGGACGTCGGCGTCGGAATCTCTAAACGCTGCCGGCAACATCTTCATCGGACAGGTGGGTGTGGTTTAGTCAGTCCTGCCATATGTTTCAGTATCAATTTCAGTTTCAATTAATTTCAATATTATTTCTCAAAAAAAAAAAAATAGCACAAGAAAAAAAAAATCATTGGCATAGTCTACATACTCGAGCAGGATTCGAACCTACGACCTGTGATCATGAATTTGACTGAATACGCAGTACCCGCTACTTGCTGAAAAAGAACTAGAATTGGCTGTCGAGCGAAAGCTCGGTGGTCTAGTGGATAGCCCCCGTTCCACTATCACGATTTGGACCCCGATCTGTCCCGATCTAGCAGATCGGGAGAGAGCGGCAAAAGCGTACGGGGATCAGAAGCATCGTAGCAGCAGCGTGTGGAGGTCGGGGTTGGAGCGGGCAGTTTTTCAGATCGGGAAGAAATTTTGAACCGGTCCAAAATTTCTTCCCGATCTCCCCGATCAAAATTGACATATTTTTAATCGTACGGCAAGCGGGGAGAGCGTAGTGACAGCGTAAACGCAGCGGGGAGAGCGTAATGACGGCATAAACGCAGCGGGATGAGCGTAACAAGGTCTTTCTGAGCGTAGTAACATCGGCACAAGAACGGGAAGTAATTTTAGCTGTAATTTTCGAAGAAAAAGAAGAGATGAAGAAAAAGAAGAGAAGAAAGCAGCGAAGCAGCTACCCAAAAGGCGAAGAAAGAGAGACTGCACGTCATGCTGAAAGAGGAGGAAGAGGACATAGTAGAATTTTGAAGAATATGAAATCATCTACAACTGGAGGAAGACGGACTATAAAAGCAAGGACATCAAGAAAAATCCTTTGAAAAATCAGCACGTCCTTGTTTATACAATGCATTGCTGCAAAAGAACCGTGAGTTGAGGAGGCTCTTCAAGTTCAAGTTCAAGTTGATTTATTTCACTTCCAACAAACAAATAATAAAAAATACAAAGAAACGCTCATATACACAGACGTCATGAAATCAGTACCACAATGCGATGAACAGAATAACATTGTAAAAGAGATACAGGCAAATTATCAACAGAGATACAAATAACAGTTACGTCACTGTGGTAAATGCATACAAAATATTGCTGGAAATGGAGTGGACTGCTAAAAAGCAGAGCTTGTAGTATTAGAATGCAGTCCCCTCATAGAGAAAAATATATAATTGCAAAAAACAACAATAACAAATTTCCCTAAGCGGTAGCAAAAAAAAAAAAAGACAGACAGAGTAATACACACATACATGCACACATACGGACGCACATTAACAAACACATGGCGGCTCTCTTGTAAGGAAAAAAATTGATGAGAGGATAGAAAGATATAGTAGTGAAGAAGGTAGTAAGTTCGAGGTGGACAGGGGGGGGGGGGGGGAGGAGGGGAGAGGAGAGGGAAATGGTGGGTCATAACCAGGGCACTGGAGGCACAGAAGCACGGGCTCGCTGATGAAGAAAGAGTAGTGAGAATAACGAAGCAACAACAACTTTGAAAATCAAAAGTAAAAAAAGAAGAATGAATCTTCGAGGTCCACAGTATATTTCTTCGGTTCTGCATGCTAATAAGTTGACTGACTGCTGACCCACAGTCGAATCGGGGTACATCGGGGCACATCGGGCACTTTTCAGCTCTCTGAACGGGGTAACAGCGTGATAAGATCGTATAGATCGTTCAGAGCGTAGATACAGCGTGCATTGATCGGATAACATCGGCAACATCGCACTGACAGCGTAGCTACATCGTTCTAAAGCGTACCGGCAGCGGCAGAGATCGTAATGTCTCATTCCCGATCATCGTAGTAAGAGCGTAGCAAGCACTTGGTAGTCGTAACTGCAGCGTACTTAGAGCGTTCTAACATCGTACTGTGTCCAGATCGGCTCAGGTTTTACCCGATCCTTCCCGACCTGAGAAAATTGTCAAATCGTAGCGAGAACGGCATAGTGGAACGGGGGCTTTAGAGGCCTGTTGAGTGATCAGGAGGTCGTAGGTTCGAATCCAACCCGAGTATGTTTGCCCATGATTTTTGCACTTATCATGGCTGCTACGAAATACTGGTAAATTCGGTGGTAAGTTACATCAATTTATGGCAATTTGTCAATCAGTTACAATTAACATTTGTCCCTGCTGTCTCCCATACTCTCGCTGCTGCCCGTATTTTCCTCATCACACTTTCCTTATGCCGTTTCCCTCCTCCACTCTCCCTTTTCCAGAGTCTTCTTTCACCAAACAACAGTCCTTTCGAGGACAACAAATGGCCTACACATAACTATGATGCATGCCGTAAACATCTCTTCCTCATTCATATCACCATGCAAACTTTCAGACGGCACGTGTATAAGCACGGAGCAAAAGTATTGATTAGAGGTTAAGTTTGCAGAATCTGTTTGTGAAATGACCTGTGTAATCAAAAGAGATGTTTCCTTGGTTGAGCCCAACGGCTGATACATCTGTAACCGCTTTATGTTGTTTCTAAATATCCGACTGTACAGACAGAAGCCCCGTTACTCATTCGACCTTTCCTGAAGGATATGACTCGGTCGGAAATCCACGCAGTGATGACCGGTGGTTTCGCCACCATCGCTGGGAGCGTGCTTGGCGCCTACGTGCTGAGCGGTATCAGCGCGGCTCATCTGGTATCGGCGTCGGTGATGTCTGCCCCCGCAGCCCTGGCGGTGTCGAAGCTCTTCTACCCTGAGACGGAAAAATCAGCCACTGCCAACTGCGAGGATATCGTCATTGAGAAAGGGTAAAACTGATGTAAAATTGATTCAAATTCATTCAAAAAGATGAAGTATTTCTTATCATTTTGAGGTTGTAATATTGCAGGGCCATAGAGGGAGCTGTCGCTGTAGCCTTTGCGCTGGGAAAAAATTAAAAAAGCGAAAGAAAACCCTTAGCAAGAGTTAGGAGGGCTACATCCTCAAGATCCCTAAAGGGTGAGGTTGGGTGGGGAAGGGAATCTTGACCAAATCAACCACGAACATTATCCCCTAAGGCAAGTCAAACAAACAAACGAACGAACAAAACAAAACAAATGACAGGATATGACACATCGTTATAGGCCTAATCGTCTGTCCTTCTGTTAGATAGTCATGTGTTCTAAGGGGATATGACATTGTCTCGATTTTAGCGCCACATATCAGCCAATGATAATAGTCATCCTATAACGGTAGCATTTCCTTGTTGTGGAGGAATCTGCTGAAGGGAGGGCGGGGGAGTAGGTGGTGTCTCGATGTGATGACTGCTGGAAGGAACTTTGTTTTTATTTTCATTCGTTTTCTTTTTGCATTCCCCCCCCCCCCTCTCTCTCTCTCTCTCTACTGAATCTCTATTGTGCACGTGTCTGTTTTTGTGTACGTGGACCAGCTGGTTGAAACGACAACGTTAGTTTTAAGAAATGATAAAGTACAGAGGACAAAGAAGAGAGAGAACTGAAAATTTTGACATGATTTTGTGATATCAAGATTTAAACTTGGCTTCTCTTAGTTTTTCAGCTGTTATGATGGAAATGATCGAAATTGTTCGAAATGACGAGGACAACCAGGACCTAAAAAATTGTCAGTGCAGTGCAGACCAACGAATGAACTGACGTACTCTTCCTCTTCACACTTGAATGTAATATCATGCTCAAATTGATTAGATGAATTTTTGCGTCGAGTTGTTTAATGCAACTGATTGACAAATTGCCCTATGACGTTACAGCACTGAATTGATGGGCCTTCAAACTCAAACAGGATTCGAACCTACGAACTTCCTACTCACTGGACAGTCGTCTAAAGCCACTAGACCACCGAGCTTCTGCCTGACAACCAGTTTTGGTTCTAATATTATGTAGCTTGCAGCGGTTACTGCGTAATTATTCAAATTGATATCATGCCCCTCAAACAATGTAAAGATGATTTTTGACAATTGACAATTGCCTCCGAAAATTATGTTACTGTGCAATTCAAAATCTTTTCAGGAGCGAGCGTAATTTCGTGGAAGCCGCTTCGAACGGAGCGTCGATGGCCATACCACTGGTACTCAACATCGCAGCCAACCTCATCGCCTTCTTGTCGCTCCTCGCTTTGGTCAACGCTCTCTTGGGGTACTTCGGAGGTCTGGTAGGCTACCCAGAGCTCACCTTTGAGGTAGGCATGAGTCGTTTGAAAAGAACAAAATATGTGCGAAGTGTGTCGAATTGTACAGGCACACGATGCTTGTCCAAAGAGAGCACCAAAACCTGTGTATAAGTAGTTAAGGTGGCAAAGCAAAGGGTTAAAAGAATGGTTTTTGAGACAGATTGTAAAAACAACGATAAGAGAGAAATCACTCTAGCCGTAAACTGCGCATTTTTTTTAATGTTGGAACACCGTATTAATGTACATGCAAATCGTTTAATTTGATTCAATATGTTGGCCTCTGATATTTCAACATCATACATCACCCAAAGTAAAAGTTTTCAGATGAGTAAAACCTTAGTACGTTTCCGAAAAGATTGTGTAACGAACAAATCATAAGTGATGCATGTATAGTTTACTAAATCTGCAAATATACACACCTTAATGACGATAAAAAAATACATTATAGGCTATAATTTTGGGTGTTGTTTGTCGAGAAAGTATGAACACAATCAAATGTGACAATACAATTAATTCATAGACTCGTTTTGTTTTCAGCTTATATGTTCATACGTCTTCATGCCTCTTGCCTTCATCATGGGCGTCGAATGGAGCGATTGCCGAAAAGTTGCCGAACTCATCGGAATCAAGACGTTCGTCAACGAGTTCGTCGCCTACGACGAGCTGGCGAAACTGATTGAGAACAGGGAGAACGGGCTTGAGCCTTCCTTGTCGGTGAGTTGGTAGATACCACCGGAAGTCAAATTCTCATGTCTGATGTATTCATACTTACACGAGATATGTAATTCACGGAGTCCATTTTGACCAAGGTGTATAAACGGATACCTGGTTGATGTACCGGTAACTATGATGTTGCAACAACGTGCTCTTATAGGAGCAGAGTGATCAGGCTAACCTCGGTAGCCAACATTATGATTCAATTCAGATAAGTTAAAGAGAAACTTTTCTCCGTGTTCAAGCTGGATTTGATGAAAGTAATGAAGTTCGGCAACCACAACTTCAGTTGTTTTATTTCTTTTTAGACGCCTACTGAAGTGTGAAAGCTGTAGAATTGTAATTTTTTAAAAATAAAAACCAAACATGGAATCATTAATGTCATTGTTTATGTAGATAATGTAGTGACTTACACAGTCAGGATAGCTAAATCATTGCAACTCTACTCAAATTTAGCATTTCGCACGGCTTGATTTTGTGGTCAGGTCACTATCACGATTTATGTTTTATCTGAGATTTATTTGAAGATTATTCAATTCATTTTTTCAGTTGCGTTCTGAGGTGATAGCCACGTATGCGCTGTGTGGCTTTGCCAACATTGGATCTATAGGTATCCAGCTCGGCGGCTTGACACCCCTTGCTCCCGAGAAACGGGCCGATCTGGCCGCGGTGGCTATCAGAGCGCTCGTCGCTGGAACAATTGCCTGCTTTATGACGGCTTGTATCGCTGGTAAGTCATCTCAACTTCGACATCATTCATTAATAACGACAAGAAACAAGAAATACTGCAACCGATGATTAATGGAACTAAACTTTACAAATCTTTGATGCATTTTTCTTTTTGTGTGTACGTAATAACTATGAGGCATCATGCTCTATTCGTCGAATAGCCTGCTTTTTTAAAATCATGTTATGTGCTTAGGACAAAATATTCTAAATAGTACTTACAAATTATAGGTTTCGAACGTAATATGCATATCAGCACTTGAATAAGCGCAATGTCGCTGTCAAAAAAAATTGAATAGCTTTGTACGTAGTACATGTAAAGGTGTATTCGTGACGATTAAGGGACGTTTGCTTAGGCGAGATTTGCAATGGTTCAGTTCTACGTGGTCTATATAAAAAAAAAAGTGTTTTAAAATCCAGCTGAAAGAGTCCTATGAGTAAACCATCTGCATGTAGTCAACTACATTGGTGATGCGCTCCGTCGGAATGAGTCAAAAGTCGCAAAAAATGAAATCGTAGTTATGCCTATATGTGAATTCTACAGACTCTAAGCTTTACACTGATATATAATACAACTCATTTCGATATCCCTATAGATCATAAAAACGAATATAAACTACGTTTATGATGTCAGCCCATTTTCTAAATAACGGAGAAAATCGCTCTCAAAGTTCAGGCTACGTTCAAGCTCACAACCTGTTTCTTTCACGGGACGAAACAATACAGCAGTCCTGCTTAGCGACGGCGTTTACGCTCCATCGCACGCACTACCGTATAAGGCGATAGCTTGGGTATGTAAGATAATTAACCAATCGCAGGACATGTCGGTCATTAACGATTCTGACCAATACGGCAGCCCGAATGTAAACTTCGGCGCGTTTGTGTCCATGCCGCTGCCGCCGCATGAATGAGTCGGTACGCGTTGTGTGTCAGCTGCGTTGTGGTTTGCCGCAAGTTTTTAACTCACAAACAATAGGAAACATTAAAAAGAAAAAAAGGCACGCAATGCGTCTCATACGAGAAGCGTCTTTTAGCGACGGCGTTGATCGCTTCCATTCTCCTCCCATGTTGTTGTCAATGGAAACTAAAGAGGATAAGTTTAGCAAGTACCAATACCTAAATAGAACCTGAGAACCTATTGTAGGCGGGCACGCAATGCGTCTTACGATGAGCGTCTTTTAGCGAGGGCGTTCATCGCTTCCATTCTCCTCCGATGTTGTTGTCAATGGAAACTAAAGAGGATGCGTGATAGCATGCAAGTACCAATACCTAAATAGAACCTGAGAACCTATTGTAGGCGGGGGTTCAAAAGACAGCATCGGTAGAAAAAGTCAATGAAGTTAATTAACGATAGTCGTCTTTTGAGATCGTGTTCTTTGCGTGTACTAAAAACCCTCAAATTACGCACATGGTCGTAATGTTGCAGAGCATCAAAGACTGCTTTCGCGTCTGTTCTGCTGCAGCTGTATACAGCCGTAACATTCTGAATTCCCGCCATATTAGGCACATTTCCTTTATAGGCGTTGCGTGCACAGTAATTAGCGCTTATCACGCTTGCTAATGCTGCACATATTATACGTATCAGAAGCAAAGGTTGATGTAAACTTGACAGCTCCACGTTGGGTTTACAACGATTGTATCATAAATATACGTCTTATTCTCAGTCACTTTTGTAATACCATAGCATATAAAAACCATTAACTTGTAGCTTAAGCTGAATGTTTTTTTTTGTTTAACATCACATTTGCAGTTACAATCTTTCTGCATTTGAGAAGTGGAGTATAGATAATAATACTGACAAATATTCGGAATTAATACTTAGGCCTTCTTCATTTCGTTTTGTATTCACAAACCTTATCAGAAAAAATGATTGCTTGCCCGTTTTTATTTCGTAGTGTGTCTCAGTACTCCTGTGCTTATTTTTAAGGGTGTGCCTCTCTCAATGATTGCGATTGATGTTCAACTATTTCTTTCACGCAAGCTTGAACAGGAAAAAGCTAAAATTCAGGAAAGGAGACGAGTTTTCTTCCATGAAATACAATCATTAAGACACACATCTATTCCCGAATGTTGTGTGATTGTTTATGTGCTAAAGAATTGCGTCCACTACATGAATCAGGCACTATACAAAACGGTTGAAATCTACTGAAAGTCGAACTTCGTTTTTTTTTTTTTTATTTCATTTCCATTTCAAGCGGGGATAGACTAGAAATTAGTTTGTCTATACTGGCAGGAGAAATCAGAGTTTTCCGGTACATGCTCCGCATTTAAACAGTCGCCATATTTCGTGGTCAGAATCAGATAATGGACACATAATATATTATAAAAATACAAATACAAAACAACGAATACGCCATATGTACAAACATTATGAACTTCAATGAATTAAACTTACCTGTGACATTCTGCATAGAAAACAAGCATGCCGATTAAATAATATTTTAATAGAATTAATAGAACACACAGCGATCATGCGTGGCAGATCAAATCAAGTTCAATTGGTGAGAAAGCTAAATGAAGTTAAAAAGTTGACTTCTTTTCGTTTCTCTTTCAATTCATGAAAACAGAATTACATTGTATATCTATTGAAGAGGATTGTCTCTGTTGCGAACGATCGCCATATATAGCACTGTTAGTCTTCTGCGCAAATCCGAATCCCTAAATACTTTAATTTTTGCTTGATAATGTAATAACCCTGCTTATAACTTTATAAAGGACTCGCAAATTAAAAGTTTCAAACCGTATACTAAAAGATTAGTACACGGTGTATTTCAAAAAAACATTTTGAATGCGTTGTGTGTTAGCATGTTAATAGCATCAATCTGCCTTTTATTTTCCGTACGTAAAGCGCACAGAAACGTAACCAAACGTTATGAAATACAGTGAAATGCATTGTACGGCGTGGTACTATCATTAGAAGTATATCCCATTCCTTTTTTTTTATTTGCTTGAAGCAGTTGTCAAACCATGTGTCATTTACGTAGCGACATCACTTAGGAATTAGAATGTATGAAGATAATCGTTACTCATTTATTTTGCGCTACTATTATAGCATTTACATTTTTCAACTTTTATTGACATGCAGTACTATGTTACTGTATGGTTACGATTACGAATGTTGGTTATGAATTCAAAAGACTGGTTTATTAATCGAACTATAAAGGTAATAGGCCTAGCTGTTTTTGAAAGTAGTTCGATACAAATTCAAAACGCAATCGAAGTCATCGTCATAGGGGGAACTGATAGCTCTAGAAAACTAGTTTAGGCTAGTAAAGATTGCCGTATGCAATCTTTGTAGAAAGTTTTGACTTAGGCCATCTTTTGAGTATTTTGAGAAATTTTACAAAGAATTATTTGTTTTGATTATGTCAAGAATTAGTTTGAACTGTGAGAATGAAAAGGCGTGGTTACCCAGACAATGTCGTAGGTCGATTAGACATGATGGGTAAAGTGAATTCATGACTTGACTAATTTTTACTGAATTGATGATCTCTTCTGTAAACCATCAGTTATGTCTTGTAGATGATACCTCTGTAATCGAAGTCAAAATTCTTTTGAGCGATGAGACGAAAACCAACAAACAAAATGCTGTGTATCATTGCTCGAGATTCCAACATTCCCGACCAACAATAAGTGGCAAATCAAATGGAATGTTATGTTGTGGGACAGCAGACTGTGTTACAATTTTTAAATGTTTCGAATAATTGTTTAAAAAAAGAGAAAGTGAGGCAAAGTTCAAGAAATTAGAAAAAGCACGTAAATGCAGGCGATCATGTTTGATAATCAAAGTAAGAGATTACACTCGGCCGTGCGGATGTATATGATTGCCTTATTTACATGTCTGATTTCTGTAAACTATGTTATATTTAAATTTAAGTTCCCTTCCCTCCTTGATAAAAGTTGTGTTGGGTTTTCGCTATAAACATTTATTAGGAAACGCTGTAAAAACGACAACAAATGCCTACTATACATCAAGAGATGACCTATACATACATGAAACAAAAATTCTGTACGTTCTGATATAATGCAACTGCTTGTTTGTTTGTTTGTTTGTTTGTTTGTTTGTTTGTTTTAAACTACCATGGTCTTTGTCGAGGGAAAGATGAAGAAAAGTAGTAGAGTGTATCACTCTCAAATCCGGATGATTGCGATAAGTGTGTATCCCCGCCCTTTCTATACAGGTAAACGATTTAAGCTTGGTATGCTATTATAAAAGCCTGCATGTGTCACGCGGAAGAACTGATTCCGTGATCACTTTTAACCTTTCATAAAATTCACGTTTTAAGATAGTAACGATAGCTTGTAGGTGATAGGGAAGTTAGCGTCCCTGACTGCGGTTCTGAACACAAAAGGGGACTGAAAAATTCTTTTACAAATTAGCAGACATAATGCCGATCCTCCAACACTGTTGCTCCATTCCGTCACTGATTCTGCTATCAATGGCGAAGAAAGAATACTGGTTGCGTGATTATCCACCCCTTGATAGCAGGAAGTTTACCTTTCATCAGTGGCGTATCTACGGAAAACGGCGCCCGGGGCAAGCGCGAAAATTGCGCCCCTAATTTCTGAAAGTGTTCATACCCCAACCCCATCCCGGTATAGGGACTTTAAACAAAGTCCACATGATATATGCTTTTTCAAGCACTTATAAAAGGGTTCTTTTTCAGGGTGATTTAAATGTAATAAATTTTGATAAATCTTGGCAAGCGAGCGCAGCGAGCGAGCCGAAAATTTGTGTATTTCAGCTTACAAAACATGGAATTCTTGTCATTTTTTGCTTATCAAATCTTACATTCTAATCAAGATATAGTGACGACCTTATAGATAACTATACCAACAAGCTGAGGACTGATAATATTCTAAATTAGTACGAGCGAGTGAGCTGAAATTTGTATATTTCCACGTCATCGTCACATTTTGTTCTTATCTCTCTCTTTTTTTTTTTTTTGATAAATTTTGGCGAGCGAGCGTAGCGAGCGAGCCGAAAATTTTCGTATTTCAGCTTACAAAATATGGAATTCTTGTCATTTTTTGCTTATTAAATCTTACAATTCTAATCAAGATATAGTGACGACCTTATAGATAACTATACCAACAAGCTGAGGACTGATAATATTCTAAATTAGTACGAGCGAGTGAGCCGAAATTTGTATATTTCCGCTTCATCATTACATTTTGTTCTTATCTTTTTTGATTTGTTTTTTTTGCGCCCCCCCCCCCGAATGTTCGAAAGCGTTGGCGTCCTCTTTTGATCCAATTGGCGATCGCTTCAGAACGAAAGAAATTGCAGCCGCTGCTCCGTGTAACATTTTTCCTGCTAAATATAAAATGACATGTGTGAACACTATAGACATTGTCATTTTGTCCGCGTCATCGTCACGTTTTGTACTTATCTTCTTCTTCTTCTTCTTTTTTTGATAAATTTTGGCGAGCGAGCGCAGCGAGCTAGCCGAAAATTTGTGTATTTCAGCTTACAAAACATGGAACTCTTGTCATTTTTTGCTTATTAAATTTTACAATTCTATTCAAGATATAGTGACGGCCTTGTAGACAACGATTTATACCAACAAACTGTGGAATTGAAAAAAATACTCTAAATTGTACGAGCGAGTGAGCCGAAATTTGCATATTTCCGCGTCATCATTACGTTTTGTCCTTATCTTGCTTGATTTTTTTTGCGCCCCCCGTATGTTCGAAACCGTCGGCGCTTTAATTCTTTTGATCCAGTTGGCGATCGTTTCAGAACGAAAGAAATTGCAGCCGCTGCTCCGTGAAACATTTTGCCTGCTAAATATAAAATGACATGTGTGAACACAATAGACATCGTCATTTTGTCCGCGTCATCATCACGTTTTGTTCTTACCTTCTTTTTTTATATAAATTTTGGCGAGTGAGCGCAGCGAGCGAGCCGAAAATTTTTGTATTTCAGCTGACAGAACATAGAATTCTTGTGTGAACACAATAAACATTGTCATTTTGTCCGCGTCATCATCATGTTTTGTTTTTATCTTGTTTGATTTTGTTTTCTGCCCCCCCCCCTTCCGGGCGAGTTTTATTTTCTTCTTCTCCTTCTTCTTCTTCTTTTCTTTTTTCTTTTTTTTTCTTCTTCTTTTTTTTTCTTCTTCTTTGTTTTTTCCCCGTTTTTTTGCGCCCCCAAGGAGTGGCGCCCGGGGCACGTGCCCCCCTTGCCCCCCCCCCCCCCCCAGATACGCCACTGCCTTTCATTGTTTAAGGCTTCGTTGATGCGGGGTTTACTCGGATACAAAGCGTGGACAGTGTCGTTCCGAGTTCTTTCATTCGAAATTCCTCAGAATACGAAATTCAATGGGCAATTAGCGCTGCTACTTCGCAAAGCTATTAGCCAAATTCTTTGCAGACTTGACCTCTCACATGTCACGCAATACACAACAAACAGCTATCATTACAAACATTCTGATTAAAAAACAAAACAAAATGAAGAAGCACACTTTTGAGTAGCGACACAGCTTTCTGTCCCTTCCTCAAATAGGTCCTACTTCTAATAAATACACAGATGACAAGAGTGAGAATATCCTCCAAAGGGAACACAAGCTATTTGGGCATTAATAATGTTTGTCTTCCGATTTCTCTCCATGCCGTCACGGCCTAAACCAACATAAGAAATAGGGTAATAAGTTTTATTAACCAGGGAAATAATAGTACGCATTACATACATTTGGCGAATTATCACACGCATTGTCGACTTTATAAAAACAAGAATAATTGACAACTTAGGCCTTACTATATCTCCAGAGATGAACTGTAAACCAGGGAACGAAAGTTATGATTATTTGAATGATTTCACTGATGACGCCAATTAATAACGTTATAAGAGTACACACACGCATAAAGAGGTTTCAAGTTCGATATGTGATAATTGTATTAGCTCATAGATAAAGTATCATAAATTTTGCGTGATCGTTCGTTGAAAATAAGTTTTCACCGCGATTTGTGCGTCACATCAATCACCACTTCATGAAATGGAGTGCATGTATCAAACGAAACTCGCTGGTCATGCAGTCGATGGCCTCACTATTATTGCGTAATTCTAAAGCCCTCGCCGCTTAGCCGCCGACGCCGCCGCGCGCACCATGCTTTGTTTTGTCTTAAATGGGGTCAAGAGCAATGCCTCATTAGCATACACCCTAGCAACGGAGGCGGAGTCTCGATCAGGCAAGAACAATAGGTGGGAAACGCAACGCAAAGGCGAGCGTTCGAAAAAAATGTAAGCGAAAAAAATTGTCTCAGAAAAACTGTGATTTGGGACACTTGTACTCATTTTTACACGCTGAAATTTTCTGTACAAACAGATAAAACATCAAGGAATCAAAATCCGTCATAAAAAATTTTTGACCCGAGCAGTGCTTCCCCTTCAATTTCGGCTCATTACGGGAAAACTCCCCGTGCGACTTATGACTCATTTTGTCGGAGCGCCACACAATAGATCCTGCTCCCCGCTGATGTACACTATTATCCTATATTCTTCATTGCAGGAGTGCTATACGTTCCTGAGGAGGTTCTTCCAACAAACTCGACCACACCTATCCCCATGACAACCATCTACTGAAGATGGGAAACAGGGAGTCGAGATGGTGGAAGTGGGAGAGAGGGAGAGAGTGTGTGAGAGAGAGAGGGAGAGAGGGAGAGGGACAGAGAGAGAGAGAAATGGAGAGGGAGAGAGAGAGAGAGAGATAAAAGGGCTGGAGAGGGGGAGGGGAACACGCTGCAAGTAGGATATAACGCAAGCTTTGCGAACCAGTATTATGTTAAAATCATATTTGATATGAAGATGTTTCTGCAAGTTCTATGTAACCAAGAAGTAATACTTATAGCAACGTATATCATTTCACTGAGCCTTTCTCTTCTTCACTAGTACGCACTAAAGATAAGTTTGTTTCAGGTATTTAAATTTTTATAGGAACATCATTAACACTTTACTGCCAGCCAAAGTTGAACTAAAATGCAGGGTTGTTAGAGGATGAAATCATCAGATATGTATTTCGCAGGGGATACGTGGCAATATTAAAATGTAAGCTATCATTACTGAAAGAAAAAACCTAAAGGAGAGATGAGAATACTGATGAAAAAATTGAAAGGAAGGTGCGCTACCGTTTCGTGTTGGTCATAACTCAAAGTTGACAGACGACATATGCATTAATCGCAACACTTCAGTGGCAATTTTTGCTTGATTGTACCATGGAGCTTGTGATGTAGCTCCACGACTGTGCCATTTGGTTTGCCAAACTTACTCATAGTACTCCTTGTCGACACTTGACCTGGCAAGACCCAAGTAAAGTGACCACTAGGAGCTGACAAGGGATTCATAAGGTATCAATATAATGGATCAATGAATGAAGGATTATGACTGTTTATGGTCCGGTCGCGAAGCAGTTATACACTAGTCTTATACGGCAACTTGCAGTGATGGGCGTAACGATTATGACGGTAGTTTTGGATGTCTAGTGATTTTGGTCATACTGTGAAAAGATGGAAAATTTTCAGTGAGTGTATAGCTACTTAAAGTGAGATTGGCGGGGGTGGAGGTGGTGGGCAACAAGTTGAATATGATTGTATTCAACCTCCTACAGGAACTCAATTCACTTTTTCCTCTTTAGTACTGTTGGCACCTGCTTTAAGATAGTGATAATTAACCCTCTGTGTGCCAAATTAACTACCTATCCATAGCTTTGTGTGTGAAATTTGTACACATTTGATTCATTGGCAGATATTGGTTTAAGGGGCAATCTATAGTGAATCAAGAGATTTGTCTATCGGATCTTCATTACCATGATTCATTACCCGCTTAGGATTTTGGAACTTTGATGTTATAAACAAATCCGCAACCGCTTTAAAAGCAACAGCAACACCAATAAAAAACAGCAACAACGGCAACGACTGAAATGTAGTCACTGGAACATCACAATTTTTGTTGTTGTTCTTTTTTTCTACGTGACTTCCAAAAAGGCAATAATGTTCCTCGTAACGCAATACACATGCCAGTGAAAATTGGGATATCAAACGCTTTGAGAGTTTTCTACGTGTTAGTGTGACAGCCAGGTGTGCGTTACGTACTGTCATACTCGTTAATTACATGTGTGTGCAGCTATAGTTTTGTCTGGAAATTGATTTTTTGTCATTTTGTTCTTCTCTGTCTATGGATCACTCTGCGATTCTCTTAACGACTATACTCGCGATGTGCATCCGTACCTATATAATGCTGGATCTGGCCAAAATCTCTTCATTTCGTCTTCTGTTTTTTTTTCTTACTGCCGACACACATTACAGCTGCTTTATGTCCTAACGTCTTAAAATAGTTATCATGTTAAGCTGCCACCATAATCTTATATACTCATGTTAACATAGACGGATTTGCCCTCATTTCTCTTTTTCTGTACGAGAGACATAAAATCAGGGACAAATGTTATGTTTATACTCTATAAATGTATGCAATGCAATCTATAGTACTTATATAAGATTTTGTATAAAAGTATTAAATGCATCATTACGTTTCATTGTTGTCGGCCAATTTCGTTTCGTGTCCTTCTTATCCTTGCTTTTGCTATTAAAATGATATACAGTATCAACAATAAACTAAAGCTTGGTTTCCCTTTTCACTGAATGACCAAAAAAAGTGTTAACGATTCTCTTCTTCATCTAAAAAATGCGTGACAATGAGTTCAAGTAATACTTAACAAATTACTGAATACTTAAGCAACTTCTGCGAAGTACAGTTGTATCAAAAAGATGAATCGTGACATTCGAAAAGTCAGTACAATGTGTCACTGACTACGAGTATAGCGCCTCTTTGTGTCTATCAACAAACACTGAAAAAGTCTGACTCTGTTGCTGAAGAGGGCTTCAGTCCTACAGCAGAAAGCACATTTCAAGAAATAGAAAGCTCCAGATTAGGGATTTTTAGAAAACCTACATCGTGATAATTATATGCAATTGCATATATTACAAAGTGTTGCGGCCTTCAAAGAAAGATAAAAAAATAGTAAGTGACAAGGGAACAGGGAGAGAAGTAACAATGTGAGCTAGTTAGTCTCATCAAATGGATTTGCAGAACGAAGTGAGCACACAAACTATGAACAGGACATGATTTGACCATAAGGTTTATTGTCTTAAACTGCAATATTCAAAGATATCAAATATGAACAATAACATTGCAAATAGTGTTTAAGCCAGCCCTAACTATACTGCTCCGACCTCACCAAAAAAAAAAAAAAAGAAAGATTTGTGCAACATAAAGTGAGGAGAATACCATTCTCCTTTCTTTTTCGAAAACCTACAAAAACTTGCCCAACACGCCTGATATTTGTGACGTCACTGAATGGAATCAGCAAGCAAAAGCAGCCTACGTCCAATAGCCGATGCACAGATTCATACAATGTGTAGCTGTTTTCCCTTGGTGAGCGTTTTATCGCTATAATAGTCGGGATACATGCTATAGTAATGCAAAGTGAATCTAACGCTTTTTCGTGTCATTTGAATGATCTGCTTTAAAAACATCAACAGTAACGACAATCTTTCAAATAGAAGGTCAAATTCCATGTCTCTCATGCATTTGCCTGCCCCGAATACGTCAGCCAAAGTCATTGTCAGCATTTGCTTGGCCTTGCTACGGTTAGAATTAAAATGCATTCAGCCACACGGCCATGCAGGGTGGTTTGCTGGTTCATTCACGTTCACCATTGTTAGATGGGTTTTTTTAAACTTGAAAATGCGATGGCCCTTACATTCTAAAATCTTAAGCCTTTCCAGTGATGATTTCTGAGCTGGGTACTAGGCATAGTAGCGTTCTGCACCACCTTTTCCTTCGAAGAATATCACAATTAGCATTATTCGACGTAATGTAACCTCTTCTTTTATAGGAGCAATGAATGCACTTATGGTAATTTACGTGTGACACGTCGTCTGCTGCTGTTAGATTGGTCCATTCTACGACATCAGTAAAACCTTCGCCGATTTTTCCCGAATTCATCCGAAGTGCTTTCATTACTGCAGACATCGTACGAATTTTTCTCTTTGCTCTTGTTGCATTCCCCTTTGTGGAATGATCAAAAGTCTTACATTTTGTCGTTTCCAGGATTCTAGCATAAATACAAGATATAAATTTGTGCCAAATGGCAATTTTATCTGAATTTTCACTCTAACAGTTAATCAATGTGACAGTAAAGTGTTTAAAATCACCACAAAACATTGCAATCGATATATCGCTTTATAATCAGTATAACAGTCTACAAATTATACAGATTAAAATCTCTGAAGGCACTAGTAAAGAGAGAGGGGGAGGGGAGGGAGACCAGAGGATTCGACAGATGTAAAGTGACATTTTTAATACTATTTTGTTTTAGAGTATTTTTGTCTAATCAATAAAAATGCAATTCGCGGTTATGCTGAGTAATATTTCGATAAAAAGCAAATGCAGTGTGAAATCCACTTTTTATGTTTTGCTCGTCGACGAGGCTGGATCAGTGTCTGTACTTTTGACTTCCTCAGCCGGAATTCTTGTACGACTTTGCCGATGTCTCTCCATGAACACGTAGCGATCCGGAGCGACGAACTTCTGATAAATTGGCGCCGTCATCAGCAGTACTACCATGACCCCGTAGAGGGCGACAAACGCGATGAGCGCACTCCTGTAGGATCCCAACCTGTCGATGCTCTGGCCTGTGTAGGGTACAGAGAGTACAGCAAACCAGCTATGATAAAAAGATGCTGGATCATTAAAGTCGTCATGAACGTAGGAAACCTCATTTGCAAAATAATAATAATAATAATAATAATAATAATAATAATAATAATAATAATAATAATAATGATAATAACAATAATAGTAATAATGATAATAATAATAATAATGATAATAACAATAACAATAATGATAATAATAATAATAATGATAACAATAATGATAATAATGATAATAATAATGGTAATAAAAAATAAAAGAATAGATAAATTCATCTTCTTCCAAAACTGAAAAAAAAGAATGTTTATATGTATGTTCAGGGAATAATGTTCAGAGCATGCATTTACTCGTTACAGACTACATGAAGCATAGTCTGTTAATCACTAACCACCGATAGAATGCTGTGTGGAATTTAACATACGAGCATACCTCCTGAAAATTACCTGCCCGAGTGAGTTGGAAAGTTGCAGTCTTTATGTTCTATTTAGTATTATATTTTGGATCAGAATTTATCCTCCAGTGATTGATTGAAAGAGCTTCAAGTGATTATGGGTATTTGCAGCTATATCAGAGTGTTAGCATGTTTGACACTCCATAAAGTACCATGTACTCGTATGGTTGGGTGTTCATAGTACCGGCCACCTAACGTTTTTCTATCAACAGAAACGTGAAAAATCTCACAATTTGCCTGAAATTTTACTCACGTGTGGAGAAAATACTCCGGATTCACAAGCGTGCACTGAAAATGCGATCTGAGGTACGCGCTCTAGATGGCGGCTTCGAACGCGTGGGGTCTCATTTTTTCCGCACTCAGTTGCCCTGCTCATTTCGACCGACCACCCTGACAATACGTATAAAGGGCACTTAAATGCGTTTTTTTTTCGACAGGCCGCTGTTTTTTTCTAGCCGTCATAGGCCATGGGGTGAAGCTGAAAAAGAGGCTTAGAAAATGGGTTTCGTTCCAGCAACACTGGCACTACTTTCTGAATGCGGAAATGTGATGTTTTGTACATCCTAAATATACTGTAAAAAGTTCTCCTCGAAATATCCTGCAGTTTTTGCGAAAATCCATATTTTATAAACTGCGACCAGCAGCCCAATACACATATCGTAATGGGGCTGCGGATTGTAGCATTTAGGATCATGACAGGGAAGTATCGCGGACAAATGTCAACCTTAAATCGAACAAAAATTCTTCAATTTGAAGACTTACAAGTAAGGTTGAAGTATTGACAACAGGGTTCGTGCAAGGTTTGGTTCTACATATAGTCATTTTCTGTTCGATTTGATGACTTAATATGACTAGGTCGAGAGGAATCTGGGAGAGCTACGCTAAATTGACGGTCAGCGCAGGCGCACACATCACTGCGCACAAATTTCGTATCCATTGACTGGATATTAGATGTCTGTGTGTGCATGCGCTGGCCGTCAATTCAGTGTAGCTCTCCCAGTTTCCTCTCGACCGAGTCACATTTAGTCATCAATTTGAACAGAAAGGAACTATTTGCAGAAGCAAACCTTGCACGAACTCTGTTATCAATACTTCAAATTTATTAATAAGTCTTCAAATTGAAGATTTTTCCCGATTTTAAGTTGATATTTGTCCGCGATAAAATATCCGTCATGATCCTGTATGCTACAGTTCACAGCCCCATGACGCTATGCGTATGGGGCTGCTGGCCGCAGTTATGCGTATGGGGCTGCTAGCCGCAGTTATGCGTATGGGGCTGCTAGCCGCAGTATAGTTCTCATAGTGTTTCTAAGCTGAAATGCATACTAGTACACATTTGTAAAGCACTGCTTTTAGCCATATACCTAGAAAAAAAAAGTGAAGTTTTGGTTTAATAGTTGCATTATATCTCATGTTTCAGCTTTTCCTGATGCTGGCTATGCAAAGGAGGACAAGAGCAAAGTGGTTCAAGACCATATTATGAGAGAGAGCACTGACTGACCGTCAGAGGTCAAGGCAAATGCCTTATATTCTGTTCAAAGACATGTTATTAATCAAATGACTAATCATTCAAGGCAAAAAAAATTTAAAAAAATCAGTGTGTTTGTTTGTGTGTGTGTCCGCGTGCATGTGGGAGAATCTTATTGTACACACACACACACACACACACACCCTCACATGCACACACACATACGCACACACATAGTTATGAAGATTCAATATACCCAAGTGTATTAAAATATTATTCTTCATGTCTTGGCCATTTATCACATCAGCATCATAAAAAAGATTATCATAAACATGAACACACACAATGATATAATACATGTACTGATCAGTGCATTACACATACACAGGTGCACAAAAACGCTGACATATCTACACTCACACGCACACATACAAACTCATTTACACACATGAGACATTACTATTAAACAGATCATATTGTTTATCAGTAAACATGTTTTTCTTTTCTTCTTCTTCTTAAGAAGCTTTAATATACTTAGATCACATAGCAATCACGTTGTTCATGAAATATTATACATTACTTTAGCACTAGAAAATTTAATCTTCATAAAATTTCCTGAAGTTTTCATTGCTATCATTAGGTTACAACATGGTGGGACACTACCTCCTTTCATGTAAGATAGCTCAAAATGATAATCAGTCAAATTTTCTAGTTTTAATAAATTTCCTGGAACATTCCATGGTCCAAATATCCTTGAAAGGGTGTAAAAGTTTTGAAAAATGCCAATATATAAAATAAAGGCAAAATTATAGTTTACCCATTCATGAGTGAAAACTGTTGGATTCTGCATTGGAGGCAATGTGTACCTGAAAATCTTGGAGAGAATAAAACAGATTTGGCATTAAAAATTATGATAACATTGCAATTGACATCCAATATCAGAGGATCTGTGCAAACCTGACTCAACTTATGCACAATTTTCATTTGGCTGGTGTGTATTAGTTTTAGCAAACTGATTTTGTACTCACACCTACATTGTACTGACCTTTCTACATGAACATTCTGTTTCAGTATTAATAATAGTTACATATTTTTTTCCCCAGAGTGGGAGAAACAAATTTTAATCGTAGTCATTCAGTTTTATGAAAAAAAAAACACACTTAGGAAAACATCTTTGTTCTTAGAATAATTCAACCCTAATCAAATCATAATAGTGGGCAGAAATGTTTGCTAAAGGGCGAACAATCACATACTGAGGCAAGGAGTCAAAACATGTTGCATAAACATTGGCATTCAAAATACAGGAAGCAATCTGTATTACAAAGACACTTTATCATGCACAACTTTGGTAAGATGTCAATTCTTGAATATCAATCACATTGACCAAAGCATTGGTGCATATACAGTACATTCTGTTGTTTCTGAACTTTGCACTGAAGTTCTTTGTGTATGTGTGTGAATGTTTCAGTGGTGTATAGGCCTATATATTGCTCCATTTTATCAAGGACAACTTATAGTAACATGACAATGTTTTCATGCTTCAATATCAATCATATTAACCTATTTCCCTTGGCAAGTAATGAGCAGGTTGACTCTGTTGCAAATGATGCATTTCACAGGCAACACAGCAGAACCTGAAGAGCTTCCAGAAGAAAATCTTGATCTTGATGTGAGCGTCTTAGGGGAGGAAACAGATGCTCCTGCTGACGGACCAGGCTCCTCCTTCAGCTTTCGTTTCCTAGCGAGATTCAGGCGTTTGCTATCTATAAACCTCCTGTAGCACGTTTCATGGAATCCTATTTAATACAATGGAGAAATGAACAGCAATGATTAGCCGTTGGATTTTGTTAGGGGGAAAAAAGGCTAAATGCTAGAGGGAGGGGTTGAACATTACACTCAATATATCATTAAATGTACGGTAGACTATTGACTGCCAATATTTGAATCTTGTAATTACCAATACACAGGCCCTAGTACTATGCCAGGTAATCATTAACACCTCATGATCATTGTCATCATCAACTACTTCAACTTGTACTTGCAGTGCAATTACTGATTTTAAATTACATCTACAGCTTTCAGCACCTGATCACATGCAATATCAATTATCATAATTATGAATACAACTGCCTTATCATCATTAATACTAGTTAATCCTTGGCCTTTCACTATCACCACCACCCACTGCTTTATAGTTTGGCACAACATAATGGTAATCATATGTTTTAGGGAGTTTAATTGTTGCAATTATGTTATTGTCATTGTTGGTCTTTTAGATCTATTTATATCAAATATTAATAAGTTAATTTAATGAGATGCTAAATGTGTGTTTTGAGGGAGGATTCGCCAATTTCGGGGTGAGAGAAACAGGATGGATTTTTAATATTAATACTCCATGGCCATGATTATGAAAATATAAATTTACATGCAGTTTAGACCTTTTTCAATCCAGTCCTGTGTGTCAAGACTTTTACAAAACAATATCACCGATCAGCTACATCAACCTAACCTGGGCTGTACATAGAACAACATGTAAAATTACATCTAGGCGACATTTTATAACGGCGCTATGCCATGCCAAGGTGAAATTCAAGATAATTTATCTAAGTAACAGACACGCTAACGGCTAAGCTACTGCATTAGCGCCCATTATAACATACACAAGCAACGTTCATAACATAGCTATTAAACGTTGTACAATTGTACTTGTAGTCATCATGGTCATTAACATTATGAGTGAGACTGCACTGCAGTGTCGACTGCTACGACTCGACTGTACGCACGTAAACTAACCTGTAAATTATCCTACTACGTAGGTGGCAGTCAGTCCCCCTGAGCAGCTGAATCACTTCGTTCTGGTCTGCGATTTCACGGTCTCCCCCACTCAATTTGATCCACTCTTTGGCACACAAAATAGGTTTCGTCTATCTTAGGTTGGGGAAATTACAGAATACCGGTTTTGCCTCATATAAATTAGCATATTGGTGCGTATAAGAGCCGCCGGAGGCGGCTCTCCCTTAGAGATGAATTTCAGCCCGAAGGGCTGAAATTCATCTTTAAAATTCATCTTTGAAATTCATCGTCGTCTGGATCGTCGTCGTCAGGATCTAGAACTACATTATTCGGGGGACACCCCGAAACCCCCAACAACGTAAGATACCACACTTCTCACCGCACAGATCAAGGAAAACACACGTAAACAAATGCAATCGTCGACAGCCGAATCACGGACCGTATCGCAGATCGGATTAATATTTCAGATGGTTGCTATCGGCAAGCGTAATTACGCTCTTTTCAGAGCGATTTGCGCTCTCCGTGATTGGTTGCCGGTATTCTGTAATTTACCCCTTAGGTTTGTCATAGCCGTGAAATTTTCAAACTTCATCGATGTTACATGCATAATAACGCATAATAAGTTTCGGCTGAGCAGACGACGTAGACGCGTCGACAGCACAGAAATTAAGAGTTCTGTGGTCGACAGGCTCACAGGGGGCGGCCATTTTGACTCGTAAACAATAATTCTCGATTCGGATTGGATAACATACATCACATGATCGTTCGCGAATGAATATCGTACACGGCAAAGTGTACATATTCAGCTCCTCAGTGACAAAAAAGTTCACTGTTTCCCCCTAAATTACCAAAATACTGCAGGAGGGTTTGTGTCGAACTTTTTCCTGTAGCCTTTTTGGTTATTTGTTTACACGTAGCTGTGGAGACATTTTAGTGCCGCAGTTGTCGGAACGAAACAAGCGAAAAAACCAGCTCACCCCATGGCCTATCATGTTTTCCCCAATAATATTTGAATATATTTTGAATCCTTCGATATTACTTTTGAAGGACTGTGTGATGAATTTGAATTGATTTTCATTAGGAAACTTTTCATCGTAATTGAAATAGATTAGATGAGTCGGTTTGTTTTTTCACATTCATTTCTCGTTTCTGCTTCAACTCGTACGGTCGTAGCGGGCGACAAAATAATTATGTCAATGTGTATGTGTAACGTGTGTGCACGATCGTACAAGCGGCGGTGACAATTTTGCGGCCAAAATCGTCAAATTTATTACGGAAGGATACTCTACATCTAACAACGAGTCAGCAAAGGTAGGCCACTGCCGGCCTAGTTATATGTAGTTACACGATAAATCTTATTCGATTTTGCTAAATTTCGTTAATTTAGAGGGAATACTTATTTGTTTTCGCCTCATTTTACTCGTTGCGCGTAGTCCCATGCGTACATTTTCTTTCTGTACGCGCAATGCCATTATAATGCGCGGTCGGTCGTTATGCATACGGCCGGTGGGTTGCACACCTACCATACTATTTGCAAAATAACGTCACTCCAATGACAACATAGTAGTAGAATTGTATTTGCAAAATGATGTCACAAAGCATTTCTGAAATTGTGCGCAGCTTTGCAAACGGTCGTATTAGTGAGGTTCACACCTAGATCCCTTTACCTTAAGGTTTTCAAAACCTCGAGGTTTTGTAAACCACGAGGCACTAAACTCCAAGTTAGCGTAGATGTAGACGCATGTAGTTTTGAAAACCACGACAAAACCAAGGCGAAGACACCACGACAACACCACAAGATTTCTTAGGGTGTTGTCGTGGTTTAAGCGCGTAGTTTAAGCGCGCTGTGGGGTGCGTTTATAAGATTTTGCGGGCCTAGAATCACTGTTTTGAAACACTGTTTTGAAACACTGTTTCAAATCACACTTTCGTCAGGAGAGCGTTTATAAGATTTTTTCTCCGAGCGTGTTGGGGCACTCGCTCAGACTGTGCCATTGCGCAACTCACTCTGCGCAGTTTTTCCTCGCAAAAGGTCAAACAGGGTGCGCGCAAGGCATAACGTCACATAAACAGTGTTTGCGATCGCGGTTGCGTTTATAAGATTTTTGAAACACTGATTCTACAGAAACACTGTTTGTAAACGCACTATTTTGTGCGTTTACAAACAGTGTTTCAAAACACTGTTTCAAATCACGGCGAGCGTTTATAAGAATTTTTTTCGAGCTAGAATCACTGTTTGGCCAGAAACAGTGTTTCAAAACACTGTTTCTGGCCAGAAGAAAAATCTTATAAACGCACCTAATGTGAACGGAGTTTTGTTAACCACGACGCTCAGTTTTTTCCACAATAGTGCGCAACCCTATGTGTAAACTAGGCGCCCTATCGTAGTTAGCTTTACCTCGAGGTTTTGCTGACTGCATGTAGGTGTGAACGGCATCGAAGTTTTGTCGTGGTTATGGGAAGGAATTTTTGCGCTCGTAGTTAGTATAACTACAAGTTTTTGGATAGGTGTAGACATGGCTATTGTGAATTTATGTATCAATTTTCAAGAAACAATTATTACGCCACAATTCAATTCTGACATCGCGCACGGCATGCCTCCTATATACCGTCACTCTAAAAAGTAACAATATCTAAAACAACAACAGTGATGTCACCAAACAATCTTGACATTGCGCGCTGCACGTACCGTCAGCAAGGGATGGTCAGTCATGACTATGTACTAAGAGTCTTGTAAAGCCACTGTGACGTCATAAAGCAATTCTCACATTGCGCAGTGCTCGGTACCGTCACTCTGTGATCTACATGTATAACATTAATTTTTTAAACAAAACATTAATCAGTGAGTAGTTCCTTTGGATTCACCTCATAGCCCATAGTTTTAACCAGAAACTCTCCAGGCAATGTATATTTGTATACTATTCTTCACGGCGTTATACTTCTTTACTTTTTGCTGTTATACTTTGTACCATGTATAGCCTTTTGTTCGATGGAAATAAAGAAATTGTAATTGAACTGAAATCGAACTGGAATTGGGACGTTGCATTTACACTTACCACTTAGCGAACTTAGGATAAAGCCCAGTCCATTGCAAGTAACAATGATTGGCCAAGCGCCCTTCCCTCGCTCCGGGTCGAAAAAGCTATGACTTATGGTTAACGATAGACACGACGACATACCCAGCTGCACACCGATTACTCGAAAGACAGACAAAATTTGGATGTGGTGATGGTAACTTTGATTTTCAATTTAGTGTGACGAGTTAGCATCATAAAGTAGACCGTTCGGATGTATGGATAAATCTTAATGATTGCATTCATCTTAGCAAGATCTTAGATCGATGATATATTTCTTTCTAATTATAATATTTCTGCTATAGACAATTACCAAAAACATCAACGTGTGACACTGAGCAAGTCATGTATAGCATATGAAATGCCCCTATGTTTCTTGTAGGTGAAATAAAAAACAACAACCTAAATTGGGAGTCGAACGAAATCACCACTATCCACACATCTACTTGGATCCCACACGTGACGTTCTTGATTAATAGGTGTGTGTGTGTGTGTGTGTGTGTGTGTGTGTGTGTGTGTGTGTGTGTGTGCAGTGGCGTATCTAGGGAAAACGGCGCCCGGGGCAAGCGCGAAAATTGCGCCCCTAATTTCTGAAAAAGTGTTCAACCCCAACCCCATCCCGGTAGGGAATTTAAAAAAAAGTCCACATGATATGCTTTTTCAAGCACTTAAAAGGGGTCTTTTGAGGGTGATTTAAATGTAATAAATTTAGATGAATTTTGGCGAGCGAGCGCAGCGAGCGAGCCGAAAATTTTTGTATATTTCAGCGTAATCATCACGTTCTTTTCTTATCTCTTTTTTTTTTGGATAAATTTTGGCGAGCGAGCGCAGTGAGCGAGACGAAAATCTTTGTATTTCACCCTACAAAACATGGACTTCTTGTCATTTTTTGCTTATCAAATCTTACAATTCTAATCAAGATATAGTGACGGCCTTATATAGATAACGATTTATACCAACAAACTGAGGACTTGAAAAAATACTCCAAATTAGTACGCACGAGTGAGCCGAAATTTGTATATTTCCGCGTCATCATCACGTTTTGTTCTTGTCTTCTTTTTTTTTTTTGGATGAATTTTGGCGAGCGAGCGCAGAGAGCGAGCCGAAAATTTCTGTGTTTCAGCCTACAACACATGGAATTCTTGTCATTTTTTGCTTATCAAATCTTACAATTCTAATCAAGATATAGTATTTGTATATTTCCCCGTCATCATTGCGTTTTGTTATTATCTTGTTTGATTTGGTTTTTTGCGCCCCCACCCCCGTATGTTCGACACCTTTGGCGCCCTCGTTCGATCCAATGGGCGATCGCTTCAGAACGAAAGAAATAAAATTGCAGCCGCCGCTCCGTGTAGCATTTTGCCTTCTAACGATGGCATGTGTGAACACAATATACATTGTCATTTCGACCGCGTCATTATCACATTTTGTTCTTATCTTCTTTTTTATACATATAAATTTTGGCGAGCGAGCGCAGCGAGCGAGCCGAAATTTCAGCTTACAGAACATGGAATTCTTGTGTGAACACAATAAGCATTGTCATTTTTTGTTTTTGTCTTGTTTGATTTGGTTTTCTCCCCCCTCCCCATTCTCCCTTCCCCCCCCCCTTCTTCCCGGTCTGGGCGAGTCTTTTTTTCTTTTTCTTCTTCTTCTTCTTCTTCTTTCTTTCTTTTTTTTCTTTTTCTTCTTCTTTTTTTTTTCGTTTTTTTCATTTTCGGCGCCCCAAAGGAGTGGCGCCCGGGGCACGTGCCCCCCTTGCCCCCCCCCCCTAGATACGCCACTGTGTGTGTGTGCGAGGGCGCCGGAAGCGGGGGGGGGGGGAGGGGAGCAAAACAAGTTTTTGCCCCCCCCCCCGCCCCCGTGACAAATAATTAATCAATTATTTAAAGAAAAAAAAGTCAAATAAAAGCACTTTTCTTGCACTTTTGCACTCTGATTTTACAAAAAGTCCCCACCGTGGGGGGGGGGGGGGGATATCCTCGCCGAGGATCTCATCACACCGTTACATTAATGTACCCCTGTTGTGATTTTGCCCCCCCCCCCCAAAAAAAAAAAAATAATAATAATAATAAAGTGTTTCGGTGCGCTTGCGTGTGTACGTGTGTGTGTGTCTGTGTATGCGTGTGTAATTGCATGTAACGATGATGAATACATGTGTCTATTTACTCATTACATAAATGTAAAAATGAATTTTTGTACACGCATGTGTGTCGCTGTTTCCTCATTATTATATGTCGATTTGCATTAGTGTCTATAAACGCTAGAAAATCAATTGTTCATGTAAACCTACTCGTTGAGATGGAGTGAAAGACCGTCTTCTGAATTCGAATCAACAAAATATCACCTTATTTATGATCTCATTCAGGTTCTTCACAACTGATTCTGCTTATTACTGTTAATATATGACTGGAACAAAAACTAACAGTTCTGCCAGACCTATACTCATATTAATCCAGCACTCTTCGTCTGCCAGTTGCACATGAAATTTTTGTCATTCAATGAAAACAATTGAAATTTGCTTCACCATGATACCCGGCATGTGAAGTCATTCATCTTCATTGGACACACGTGTCTGTCAGTGCTAATACAAAGCACAAAGTATGATCATCTAAATGGGGACAGAATATAAATAGTTGATAGTTACCTCCTCCAATGATGTAAAGTGGAACAGTTGACCTTACAAAGAGAAAAGATATCATAACCCCACAGTTGACCAAAGCGATGATGATCATGAGAATGAGAGTCGGAAAAGGGAGCAGCTCGGCACCAAACGACAGAAGTAGTTTGCCGGCTATCGAAAAGGCACCCATCAACGTGAGCAGCCGGGATCCCACGGTTTCACTGATACCCAGCGACACCAACATGCTCACCTGAACAAACCAAAATGTCATCACAGTGCACAAATTTGTTTATTGACATAAGGAAATAAGGACCTATTTTTGTAGTTCGAGGGTTCGTCGATCTGAAATTGAAATAACATACGTATTCCGAAAGTTCGTTGAATGCGCCTTCTTTTCTTTTTCGGACTGACGAATCTTATTTCATGTTTTTTTCCAGCCAAATGTAACTCTGGAATAACGAACCATAAATTATTTCATTTTTGGATTGACGAACACTATTACATTTTCGGACTAACGATCCTTCCAAATAACGCCACAACATTTTTAGAATAGCGAAGCCTAGACTACTCAATCTTCGGATCAACGAACATGTAGGTATAGGAAATTTGTCTGTTTTGCAATAACTAACATTCGCAATATTGAAGCCTTCTTCATTTCAGAATTAACGAACGTAAATGTACAGCGTATTTTCCTGTTTCGGAATAACGAACATGACTTAATCTTCGGATTTACGGGTTTTCGGAATATCAAACATCACCGTAAGAAACACATATATGACTGCACTAAATGTTATTGCATGTGTTGTCTCTTGTGGATACGCGGCCTAAGAATGACCTGGACTTGACTTGGAATTACTTTCAAGGCTGTTAAAAGAACTGCTTGTAACTCATGACTTTATTTGACACAATATCAGCCAGGCTTTGGAGAATTGTAGATAAGATTTCAACATTTTTACCACATAAAAACATTTCGTAATTGTACCTCTGTCCGTTACCACTATAAAACAGCAAAAAATAAGTACGGAATGATGGTATGATTCCTCTTTATTTTGTGTGGTCAACCAACGCGAGAAGACAAATACATATAGTGACAAATTCCTCACCAGATTGACATAATAGAAATTATCTCCTACTCCAGTAATCATCACAGCCACGGATATCATCCATACTTCTGGACAGCGAATAACTTCACAAATACTTGTTAAAAGGTCAGTCTTTGCCAAACTGTTCCCGTCATTCTGAGACATGTTCTCGTTGTCACGTTTTACTCCCTGTTCTGCTCCATCGACAAGACGCTCTCCGAAACTGCTTTCTTCACTCGCCACTTCCTCTGATGAAGACTTGCGGTCATCGTCGACCACATCGACTATTGTTACCAACTCTAGCTGCTCTGAAGATGTCATCGTTGGATCGCCTCGATCGTCGCTGTCATCCGGTCTTGGCTCCCTGAAGGTGAGAGAGCAGGGCAAGCCCACTCCGAAGATCAGAGCAGCAAGGATGCGCATGGTCACCCGCCATCCGTACCGCTTGATTAAGGGGTTGACGAACGGGGCGTATACAAACATGCCTAAAAACAAAACAAATAAAACAAAAACAGAACAGCCACACCATAGTATTTACTGAATACATCTCAATAGACTACACAAACCACTCCAGGAGATTTATACTTTTATGTAGATTCGTATCACTGAAGATATAATCTGTATCCACTTACGATCACTTATTGTATTAAACAGAGCAAAAACAGAAAAGTTGATCATCGTGCACTATACGAATATGACGGGCACTTGACAGAAATTTGTTCTTTTCAATCTGCAGCAACTAAACCACAAACGGCTTTGATTGTAATAAGAGGTGCTTACTGTCTTGATGACACGCAGAAGAATTCAAGGTCACATATTATTCAATGTCGCAGCCTCAAGAATCATCATGCAAACCATGAAGAGTAATCAAAAAGTTAGTTTACAAGGGAAAGAAGCCTTCAAAGAAATGAAGAAAACAAGAACTAACCGGCATTGCTCCCAGCGACAGCAAGGCTCAAAGCGCGGACGCTGTGTTTGGAAGGAAAATACGCACTCAGTAAAGTCACAGGAGCCAGTGAAAAAATGCAGGCTCCTATTCCAAACATTACGCTGTATGTAGCAAACATGGGTGGCAAAGTGGGCATGAGGGAGGTCAAAACCAGTCCGGCTGTGGACACGAGGATACCGATGACACACACAGGGCGATGTCCGAATCTTTCGACCAGAAGGTTGAAAGGAAGAGCCAGGAGTACTGCGAAGGAGAGAGCGACGCTTCCAACCCATCCTAAAAAGAAGTTTCAGTGTGTTAAAAAGTCAACTTTCATCGTGTTTTTCACACCCTCCACATATCCTGGAATCTATCCCTAGATAACTTTTCGGTGTCACTTAAATACTTTTTTCGTCCCCATCCCCCGAAGACAAGGTAATGTTTCAACGTTCAATTTCAAAACGTGAATGGAAGGTGTATGTGTGGAGCCGGGATTTGTAAAAAAAAAAAGTATAGCCGGGATATGTAAAAGCGCCGGGAAATGTGAAAATGTCTCGCCGGGAAATGTAAAAATCTTGGAAATCGCATCTACGGAAGTTGCTATAATACCGTATCGCCGCGAAATGACAGAACGCTATCCGACAATGTGAAAATCATGGACTTCCAGGGTAATAACGTAACGATGTTATATAGATAACCTCGATATCTAATAAAACTGCTGATGAACTTTTACCGTTTTCATTTTCTTGTAAAGCCCACTACGGACTTGTACCAAACTTATGGTGATATGATCTTGATTTGTTAAAATGAGTCCCACCCCCCCCCCCCCACCCCTTCGGCGTAAGGGGGGAGGGATGGGGGATGACTTGAAGTGGTGAGGGGAATTTTCATATTTTCAGCATCTTGTACAAAAAAAGAATAAGATAGATTTTTACCAACTGTCGGGGTAGCATCCCAAGGGTTTTTGTTTTGTTTTGTTTGTTTGTTCATCTCCATCTGAGAAGATGGCTGGATAGCCCATATTCAGCTACGTTAAGCTGGTCTTCCATGGGGTCCAGTTGCATGCAAGATGGGACCACTTCACCGGGTTAAACACCCTGCTCTTTGCGATGAATGAATGAAGCGGGATCTTTTACGTGCATGAGTTGTCATATACACGGGACCTCCATTTTATGTCCTATCTGAGGGACAGAGTGTTTTGCCTCTTGCTAGAGGGGGCGGTATGTTTACACACAACATTGCTCAGTCCAGACTCGGGTTCGAACCCGGGCCGCGTGATCGTGAGGCAGACGCGCTATACCGACTGAGCCAACTCACCGGTAATAGAATTCCACTTTGTTCGAAGGGACAACAAGTCCAGTTTTTAAAGAATTGGCGTCCAATCTCTTTATCAAGTTAATGTAATATATAAACTGGCATCTGGTTGTATAACAAACAGATTTAAGAAATTTTTATCGTATTTGATACATGGAAATCAAACCGAAATTTTTGGAAGGTCGATACACTGGTGAAAATATTCGTTTACTGTATGACATACTTTTATATACAGAGTTACATGATATACCCGGATTGTTACTTTTAATCGACTTCGAAAAGGATTTCGATTCTGTGTCTCATAAGTTTCTTTTTGAAGTTTAATATTTTTTTTTTCAATTTCGGCCAATCTATGAAAAAATGGGTTCAATTGTTTTATAACAATGCTTCTTCCAGTGTTTTACTGAACGGTTATTTTACAGATAGATTCAGAATAGAACAGGGCTGTCGGCAAGGGGATCCCTTATCACCGTATCTTTTTCTATTGGTCAGTGAAATCCTTGGAATTATGATTAGGTGCACGAATTCTGTAGATGGGTTGCAAATTATTGAAAAAAAACTATTACAATACGCAGATGACACACTTTTAACACTCAACGGATCAGATCAAGATCTGAAAGATGCTCTTTAGATTTTCGATAATTTTGCTAACATATCGAATTTACGAATTAACCCCAGAAAGACTAAAATAATATGGATAGGAAAGAAGCGGAATTGTAGAACTAAATTATTACAAGATTGTAATTTTGATTGAATTTTTCAGGGTACGTACTTTATGTACCTGGGAATAGAATTTTCAGTTAAACTACATGAAATGGTTGAACAAAATTACCGTAAAAAAATGAAAGATATTACAAATACAATGATCTCCTGGTCTTAACGATCACTTACTGTTTTAGGAAGAGTTACCGTAGTTAAATCATTGCTGATGTCAAAATTAAATCATTTGCTGTTATCACTTCCCGTGTACTTCTATTCAATTATTTGCTAAAAACTGCATGTCCAAGATGACAGAACCTTTTATTCCTCATGGTTTAACTGTAATATCAAAGCACAAGAAAGGTTGTTCTGATATTTATCAAACATTTTAAGACACACGTCAAAACATTGTAACCGCTTTGTAAAGTGGAGTAGTATGTTAGATCTTGATGATGAAACTTGGTCTTTATACTGTTTAATTCATTTTCAATCAACTATTGATATCAATATGAGATGGTTCCAATTTAAGATCCTGAACAGAATATTATATATGAAAGATGCTCTCTTAAAATTTGGTTTTGTAAGAGATAAAAAGCGTACGTTTTGTAATGATAGTGAGGAAACCATAATGCATATGTTTTGTTCATGTCCTTATTCAAATATTATATGGAATACGTTTGAGCGATGGTTACTCCTGAAGATAGATAAACAAATTGTATTTACAAACCAACATACGCTATTTGGACTTTATGGTTTCAACAACAGTGCACTAAACTGTATGATGATTGTTATAAGAAGATACATTTTCTCCGCGAAATTAAAAAAAAAATCATTCGAACACATGATATCTAAAAAAAAATGTTATTCTGAGATGGAAAAATGTATAAGTCAAATTAATTGTAGAGAAAAGAACTTTGTGAAAAAATGGGCTTTATTCATTAAGTGTTTTTGAACATTTAATCAAAATTATATAATACCAAAAATGTCTTTAGGGTTGTATCTGCCAGTGAAAAAAGAATAATATAAAGATTATATGTTGTAAAAATAGTTAAAGAAATTTTTTTATTATATGTATATGTGCAGTAGGTCACTTTTTGTCGATGATTGAATTATTATTTAATTCTTATTCTGTTTTGTATTGAAAAATTATTTGTAGATGTCAATTTCTGAATATGTGTATAAATAAAACACCCTGTGGAAGGGAAAAAAGTCCAATTTGCCCCCACCTCCCGTCTTAGATGGGTAGGGGGTTCCCCGCCCATACGGTTGGGGGAGGTGCTCATTTAAAACAAATGGGGGTCTTTGTTCGAAGGGGCAACAAGTCCAATTTGCCCCCACCTCCCGTCTTAGAAGTTACCTTCTAAAAATGTGATGAAGTTATCATGCTCTGTCACTGGTGGTTGTACAGAACATTCATTTAAATATTTCTTCTGTCCAATGTGTAGCGGTTTCAAAAAATACCTGAAATTCTGAATTCCTCCGGATCGACCCCCCCCCCCCCCCCCGCCTCGGCGCCGTTCAAAATGGCTGAGATGGGTATAGGGGGTCCCCCGTACTGGTGGGGGAGGTGCTCATTTAAACAAATTGGGGTCTTCACCCGATATATACTCTACCTGCCAAGACATAGTGTTACGAATTCTTACTGTTCTACTGTACGGGTTTCAAGAAGAAGCTGAAAATTTGGAAATTCCGCCTCACCTCCCTTAAAACTGCATTCATGAATTAACTTACTATATCACTCCTTTAGCTCTCCTGAAGAGAAGAATTTGTTAGCTGAAATTGAATTCTATTACCCTGGAGACGCTTGCTGCCACGTTTGATGAAAATATGCCTTTGAGTTTTCAAGAAGAAGCTGAAAATGTGAAAATTACGCCTCCCTCATCTCCCTAGCTATGTACTACTAATAAACAAAAGTATCATCTCTATCACTTCCGGCTCAAGAAAAGTTTTTATAATCCCTTGAATTTGAACATTTGCCCCCCCCCCCCCCCCCAACGTGTTGCCCCTTCGAACAAAGTGGGAATCTATTACCCTATGGATCCGCTATAATGAACATGAAATTTCAGTCATTAATGTCGTCATAGCACTAACTTACCTCTATTTTTTTCGGTTCGACAGAAGAAGGTATAAAAAAATCCAGGGTTGAGGGACTCTTGAGGCTTCAATCCCCCCCCCCCCCCTCCTTGGCGGTTGGGGGAGAGGGCTCATTTTAACAAAATTATCATATCACTATAGAGATGCTATCTGCCAAGTTTTGTGAAAAACCGTCATAGATTTTTCAAGAAGATGCTGAAAATGTGGAAAATCCCCCTCCTCTTACCCAAACAGGGCATCACTGATCCGCCATAATCAAACATGAAATTTCATTGCAACTGATTGACAAATTGCCCGACATCGACGTTCATAAGCACTGAACTGATCAGTGTTTTAGTAGTAGTACCCGCTGCATGCTATAAGGATTAGAACCAACACTTGCTGTCGGGCGAATTAAAGCTCCATGGTCTAGTGGAGATGACGCCTGTCCGGTGATCAGGAGGTCGTAGGTTCGAATCCTGCTCGAGTATGTACGCCTATGATTTTTATCATAGCTACTACTAAAACACTGATCAATTCAGTGCTTATTTATGTCGATGTAGGGCAATTTGTTAATCAGTTGCAATGAAACATCTCGACGGAAGAATTTCATGAATTTGAACATGAAATTTCAGTCAGTAACGTCTTCATTTGTTTGTTTGTTTGTTTTATTTATTTTTCTTCCAACACAATTTCATACATGAATCAACTTAACTCTATATCTTTAACTTAACTCCATATCTTTTTCGGTTCGACAGAAGAAGATTAAAAAAAAATCCGAAGTTTTTGGACTCTCAGGCTTCAAATCATCCCTTCCTCCTTCGACAATGTGTGTGCGTGTGTGTGTGTGTGTGGGGGGGGTCATTTAAACAAAATTGATTAAGATCATATCACCATAATTATGCTATCTGCCAAGTTTGGGGAAAGTCCGTTGTGGGCTTTAAAAGAAAATGAAAACGGTAAAGGTTCATCAGCAGTTTTGTTAGATATCGAGGTTATCTATATACCATCGTTACGTAATACCGTGGTAGTCCATGATTTTTACATTTCCCGGCAAAATTGAATGTTTTAATATTTTCCCGGCGAGACGTTTTTACATTTCCCGTTGTTGCAATTTTCGAGATTTTTACATTTCCAGGCGAAACGTTTTTGACATACATTATCCCGGCGCTTTTACAAATCCCGGCTCCACAAGGCCCTTATTCTCAAGATATGGAAAGGTTATTCCAAAGTTTTTTGCCCATGTATGAAAAATCCGTAGGATTTGCGAGTTAGACGAACGGATATTTCGTGCTGATTCATAAAAACTAGGGGTATCTTGAACTTAAGCAGGGGTAAGTCTGCGTAATATACCGTAGACAAGGAGGAAGATCTTAAAGGTATATATGTGCACAATTATAGTGAGCCAATTAAGGGACAGTTCAGTTCAGTATGACTGGGGTAGTGGATTGATTTCTTGGTGTAGGTAAGTAATCTATAGGCCCATAGAAAGCCAATTCTGGAGACAGTGCAATTGACTAATGTCCTTTGGTTCAAGGATACAAAACAAATAATATTGACGAAATGCAGACGGGAAGAGATAATTAAAGGCACGTATCAATATTCATGACTCCTCAGCAGCTGATCTTAGTTATAGTTATGCGTTTTCGAATTGAACCTAGGTTACGTGAATGAAATCTTACAGGTGGGGATACATTTGAAATTTGGTCTTTAATGGGATGATATTGTTTTGGTTGATATGGGGACTTAGGTGTTAACATTTTGCTAGATAATTAGAAACCACTTATATCAAATATTAAAGAGCATATAATTTTAAGAGCAATTACAAATCTACTAAATGAAAATCGGTTTTGAAATGGCTGAGATATCCAAAAACAAATTAAAACAAAGAGGTCATACTAAAAGATGGGTCCCATCTTTTATTGGGACCACTTTGGTTATCAATATCTCGGCCATTTAAAACCCAATTTTTATCTGAAAAACGTTTAGTTCCTCTTATAATAATTTGTACACTCTTTCATATTTGATATAAGGGATTTGTAAAAGTTAAAATCTGAACCCCCATCTCAACCAAACCTATACCATCCATTTAATGATAGCATACAGATGGTATATCAACAATTCAATTGGACCCAGCTGAGTGGTCGAAATGTCATCAAAATCGAGCAGGAAACTAAAGTATCAGAATGTAAAAGTTCTACATATTATTCAGTTATTGGTGACGTTGGTCTCAACTACCAAATGCAAAATATAGGTGATGACGTCATCATCTGTACAACTTTACTCCTTCAGAAAAATACTAAAAATATCATATTTTGGTTGCTGATTAAGCAACTATGTATAACACCTTTCCATTACTAATAAAGCCATTATTGTTAACTTTAAGACTGCATTATAATTATATGCATTCACATTGTTTTATGCAGCTCTTGCGCTGTTTTTTTTTTTGTGGTCCAATTAGTAAATAAAGTACCTCTGCGAAGGGCAAAACAACAACAACAACAACAACAAACAAACAAACCACTGGATTGTTTATGATATGTCTGTACAACTTTGTTCCCACATGAAAAGATTACAAATATCATATTCTGGTTAATGATTAAACGACTATAACACATTTTCCCTTATTAAAGCCATCAATGTTGTGTTAACATAAGACTGCATTATGTATGCATTCTCATTGTTTTATGACTCTCTTGCGCAGTATTTTTCTTCAATTAATAGATAAAGTACCTCTGCAGAGGGGGAAAAAACCAACTGGATTGTTTATGATGTACAAAGTACACACCAGCTCAGTTCATGTGAAGATTTATCTGCAGGTTAATGGCTGACTTGATGATCTTTTCACCCTATTCAATTTGCATATAAAGTCGGTTGCTCATTTGTAGCTCAATTGTTTTGACAATCGCGTTTATATGCACTTTTTACAACAGTTGAATTGCCTTCGGAATAATCTTTCAGTGCGAGCTCGACATTGACACTCATTGACATCCATTTGTGCAATAAAATCTCCTTCAGACGTTCTCTCAATTGTTGAGAACCTTGACACCGACTGAGCCCCATACATTTCAACAGCCAAAAAGTTGACAAATAGTGATAGTGAAAAAAAAATATACAGCAGTTACGTACATTCATAGCTCATTGCGTTGCATTATATGGCGCCCATATATTACTTTGAGTTCCGCCTCACCCCCACCCCCTTGTGGCCACAGATGTACACTTGTATTATGATTAGATACATGCATGTGATATCACCTTCGTACAAGAGTCCTTTGGTATGCAAAGTCGAATTTGGACTTTGACTATACGAGGTTGATACGTTATTATAGTAAAGTCACTTTGGAAGGTTGTCATGGTTGTATTATACGATGTGTGCAGTCATTGTCACTCATATCAGCATATCATGACAGTACCACCTCAAACCTGCGAATGTCGCACAATATAATGTGTTTACTATTGATACATCTTCTCCTTACGTGAAACTTACTATTTCAGTAGTTTTGATTATGGTCATGCATGCTGTGGATACTGTATTGTTAACTTCAAATAAAGAGAAAAAAAATGTATCTCCAGCCCATGCAATCAACATACTCCCAATGTGCATAGTGGTATTGATTTCTACTTAATACTATTTGTATGTAATCACTCGTATTCTAAATTCATATAATTATGTGTTTTGTTATTTCACTTTATTTCCACATAAAAACATACATTCATTATCAGTTTCAAGACATGTTCATAGTGGGGGACCAATTGATAAACCTTCAGGCTTGATGGGAAAAGGCCCCAAAGTATGACTATCACAATTTAAAAAATACGGGTACAGATATATATAACACAAAATTAATAGTGTACAATCAAGCGGGCTGAAGAAGGAAAATAATGAAGAGAAAGTACTGACATACAAAACAATAATGCTTTTTACAGAAAGTGTGTAAATAAATGAAATTGAAATCGAAATGTCTGACCTTTACTCTTCGTATACATTGTATTCTATCATTAGACTATATGTCCAACATGATATTTATCCATCAATCCATTTATCTATATACCTCTTCGCATAATCTATCATGAATGTACAATCTTATGTCTATGTTATGTTAATAATACGAACCTGTCAGAGTTGCGCTGGAGTTAAACTCGGCCTGGAATTCAACGAAGAAAAATCCAAAGGAAAAGGCAACTCCGAACATGACGACGAGGATGCAAAATGATGAGAAAACGACCACCCAACCCCAATGTCGATGGCAAATATAACTCATAATGCCTCTTGAATAAAAATGTTTTCAATGGAGAGTTAGAAACTTTGTCATCTCATTAATGTCGATGTCAGACAAGTTATGACAGGGATCGCACTTTGCTCATGAAGGCCAACCCAACACAAAGAGCGGTCACAGGATACTGTCAATTCTAAAAGGTGACTATACGGCTCCACATTGTACTATGAAACGTTTCCTATGTAAACATGAACGGGGTAGACACTGTGCATTAGGAAAGTCATCACAAAGTAGGTCATGTGCACTTATCTACGTCGTTGTATATTTCATTGGAAAGTCGCTTCTTGCATGTTTCTGAAGCAAACTTTCATAATATTATTATTCTCATTTTGAAGGATGCAAAAAACCCAGATGTATCAGGCAGTGAAGGAGATACATAATCGGGGGTGGATCCTGGAATTCCGCAAATGAGGGAGGGGCACATTTTGCAAAATTAAAGGGGGCACGTGCTCCCTCCATTTTTCTTTTTATTTCTTTCGTTTTGATAAAATTTAAAGGGGGCCCGGTGCGCTCCCAAATGGATCCGCCACTGATAACTGATATTTCTAGACTGGTGTCATGGATGTAGAACCTGCATATCAAGATTCTCTCAGATACTCAGACCAGTAAAATCATACAATAATACTTTATGATGAATCTATAAAGAAAAATAGTTTTGACATTATTATTTTGATTATACATTCAATGAGAGGAAAACAAGCATACTCACAGAGAGACAGATGAAAGAAATCACTAAATAAACACAATCACGAAGTCACGTGACTCCGTCATCACTGACAAGAATGACGCGAGACCGACACCCACGAGTCATACAGCTCACAAGTCATATAGCATACGAGTCATAGAGCTCATAAGTCATACAGCCTACTAGTTATACAGACCACGAGTTCGATACTAAGTAATTAAAGCCTATACGAGTTCGACATCAAGTAAAATAAGCCCACGAGTTATACAGCCCATGAGTGCGACACTACGCAAGCAAAGCCCACGAAACTGACACGACGCCTAAAAGGCTCACGAGACCGACACTACGCAAACAAAGCTCACGAGACCGACAATAGGCAAAATAAGTTCACGAGACCGACACTACGCAAAGAAGGCCCACGAGACCGACGGGATGAACAGCTCCACCTATAGACCAATAATTTTATATAGGGTGCCCTGATAATGGCATAAGGAAAATGAGATGGAAAGGAGATTTGCTAGGGTATTACCCCGTTGGTTGCCCTCTCTCACCCCCTGAACTGTTCAAGATCTTTAATTGTGTTTTTGTGTGTGAGAGTTTGTGAAAAAATAAACAAATTTCAGTAAGAGTGTGCATGAGATCTTTCCACATCGATTTCGAAAATGCCAAAACACCCTCATTTCCCTTTCCGCAAATCACATACTGGTAAACACCTACTTAGACCAACAACAAAAATAATAATAAAATAAAATGATGTGGACATTCATATCAATCAACTAGAAAAAAAACCAACTGTAAAATGAAGTTTACAAGAAAATATTTCACAAAATGTTCAATGTTGCAGTGCACTCCTGCGTTACATATATGGAGGGGGAGTAGTAATCTGCAAAGGTGTTGATTTAGTATAAATTCGCAGAAAATAATGTAATCGTCTACGATATCAAGGTAGCGTTAAGGATTCGTAAGAAGAAGATGCATTCATGAAAACAGCTATTCTATTTCATGAAAAAAATTTACTGTTTTGAGGAGAGCAATTTTACAAACACAAGCCACAAAAAGTTGAATCGCTGCGATATAAAACTTTTTCATCTGTTGAATGTCATACATTATAGTTACAGAGAATATTACAACTTGAACTCTAAGCAGGCGGGTATCAGGCGGATAGGATGTCTAATAAGGCCTACTTAACTCGTGAAGCGAGAAAGAAAAGGGCGAAAAAAAAACCTTGCTGTCCACCGTTTAGATAGAAATTGTAAAAGCCTATCAAAAATAGCACGCTAGCATGTAAAATGAAACCATACATCGTTCTTGTCCCCTATTTCTTTTTCATTTTTATTGAGGGGGGGGGGGGCGGTCCCATGAAGAGGATAATTTTCTTTCAAAAAAAAATGGTAACAATGTCGCTCCCCGTAACGGGACAGATCTGCCCCCTAAAAACCACACGTGTAGAAATACATACTTGATGCCGTTGATATATAGACAGTGTTGTTTAATTAGTTTCAATCTCTTGCTCGATATCGTGACGAAATTGCACCTAATTTTCCCCTTCATGGATCACTCTGTACAAGTACATATTATTTTGTAATTGACATGTAGATGACGCATTTCATTCTGTCGGTCTGGTGAGCCTTCTTTTCCTTAGTGTTGGTCTCGTGGGCTTCCTTTGCCTAGTGTTGCTCTCGTGAGCCTTTATTGCATAGTGTCGGTCTCGTGGGCTTTCTTTGATCAGTGTCGGTCTCGTGAACCTGCTGTGCGTAGTGTCGAACTCATGGGCTGCATGACGTGAGCCGTATAATTCATGGGCTGTATGACTCATGGACCTATTTTTGATGTCGGTCTCGTGGACTGTATGACTCGTGGGTGTCGGTTTCGTGGGATGACCCCAGACAACCCCCCCCCCCCCCCATTCCAAATATGTCGATATCTAACCTACCAAGTTGGAACACGCAAGTAATCTTGGCTTGTACCGATCTGCATTCTATACACAAAGGACTGTTTTCGAAATGGTAAAAGCAAATAGGAATAGGCCTACATAGTGTGAAGGTCATTCCATAAAAATAATAACAATATAGTGTAGTATTGCCGACACCTAAAACAACAGCGCACAGTCTTGTTAACACATTATTATATCTAGCATTACTGCGATAATGATAATAAAGTAAAATATTACCAGAAATCCTCTGCCCCGCATGACTATATATATTCGCTGAAGAATTTTAAGGCTGATGACAACCACAGCCACGACAGCATATTTTGGGCTGCATGGTGCAACACGGACGTTGTAGTTCAAGCACTTCGACTAATTTCAACTAATTCTCTACCTAATGTTATAATTGCCAAAATGAAAAGGACACCTAGGGCACCTGTTACCAGCAGGGACCGCGGAGCCGGGGGGGGGGGGGCTGCTTAAAAAAAGGGACAATCGGAGAAAAAAATCACAACACCAATGAATTTGAATTTGCAAAGATTCCACCCTTACATAACGTTACCGTCTAAGCTCGATCGGGCTTGGTCGCTTCGCTCCCTCGCATAGTAACCGCCCCCAAGATCATATCCTCGCTACGCAGCTCGCTGTTGCGTCTAAGACCAGGCGTCCACTAGGGCGCGGACAAGACCCGGACAAGACCCGGAATGCAAATTTGGTATTCCGCACTCCTTCGGCAACCTGTCCGCACGTTCCTGAACGTGTCCGCTCACTGTCCTAAACATGTCCGGGCGTTTCCGCACCTTCGGGAGAGAGAAAAATTTCCGCGTCCAAATTTTGATCGAGACCAAAATTTGGACGCGGAAATGAACTTCCTGACACCTTCGGCGACTTGTCCTGACGATGTCCTGAGGATGTCCCGCTTGTCCGGAACCCTTCCGCTCCTTCCGCACACGATCCGGAAAGAATCCCGCGGTGTGGCGAAGCTTCGCGAATGAAAGCGGAAGACACCAGGAATGTTTTAGGACAGCGCGGAGCCGATGCGGATCTATATATGCAAGTGTCCGGAACCGATGCGGAAATTTTGTGATCCAGACACGAAAGTGTCGACACTTTCCGCGATGAAACGCAAAAAGAGCAAGAAGGGAGGCGAGGCCCCCATGCAAATATCCCCATCCCAGGCACACCTGTCGTCTATTGATGAAGAACAGGTAAATCTAAGGAGTTCCCGGTCCCAGAAGGCAAAGAAGAAGGTATAGTAGAGACTGTGCCAATAGCAACCTGAATGAAGTGAAATCAGCCCTCCTAACCTCCTCGTAAGTTTATGTTGATTTGATCTTTTCAGAAATTATTTTTCATCTGAGTGACTTTCATGGTTCCCATTACTTACTATGGTACATTTTCCTTCATGTTGTTTTCTTATTTTATTTGCAAACAAAATAGGCTGTCCCATGTGACAGCTAGCCCAGCTGAAAAATCACAAAAGTAGATGGAAATACACTCAGAAAAAAAAGCATAGAATTTTTTGCTAAATATTAATGTATTATATAAATATGAAAAAGCTGTTATTCATACGTAAATGCTCTCTAATGATACAATATATTAGAACAAAAGACAAATTCATCACAATAAAAAGCATGAATTCAATTGAAAAAAATACACCTGTGGTCTCATTACAATGTAATATCTTTGAAGCTCAAATTAACAATGAAAGCTAAAGATAATGTAGGAAAATGAAGAATTCTTTATCAAATAAAATTCAAGTGAAATGAGAGAAAAAGCAATAAATTATGAACTCGAAAAATTGTTTAATTTCTGTCTTTCTTTCTTTTTTTGCTTAGTGTATATACTTAAGTACACTCTAAGCATCACAAATCATTTCAGAAATATTCTTTACCTGAATGATTTTTGTAGTTGTTATTACCTAATGATTTTATGTTCTCTTTTTTTTTAGTTGCAAATAAACTCGATTGTCCAATTTGACAGCCCACCTGAACCCCCCCCCCCCCCAAAAAAAAGAGTCAATTAAAGTAAGTTAAAAATATTTCCCCATTTTTACACTTCATTGACAATAGGCTAGTAAGCTCTAAGCATTAAAAAAAAAACTTCTCGGACTTGAATCATTGCAAAATGTTCAAAAGAGATCAAAATAAGAGAGAGTTAGAGATGCACAAGAGTAAAAATGAGAGAAAGAAAAACAAATTTTATGATTAGGGTCAGTTAATTGGCATGCTCTGCAGAAGTATCGGACAAAACATGTATCTACTTCACGATGAATAAAGCACAGGTCTAAAAAAAAGGGAATAAAGAATATATATATATATATATATATATATATATGGTTCAAAAAGTTTGCGAATATCATTCATGTGACTGTAGGCAGAGAAAAGATTGCTCTCCCAGATGAAATAAAAAAACAATACAAATGAGTCTTCAGCCGACATGCAGACAATCCTATTCTTCGACTTTTGGTGGTCATATTTGTAAAATAATATTGACCAATCATTATCAATAATATCAGCAGCTACTGCGGAAGCACAACAAGGAGCATCAATGACGGCTAGCAGTCAAATGAGGAAAAGTCAAAGTCAGCGCCAAATTTATACCTTTCCATTTTCCTGGTATTGTCCGCAGTTTGTCCGCATGCCTAACTTGTGTTGTCCGGAAGGTATCCTGATTGTCCGCGTTCATTCCTGGTGCATTCCTAGATGTTTCCGCGCTGCCCGGCTACGATTAGCATATTCCGAGGTATTTCGCGTTCTTCCGGAGTGATTCCTAGGACTGTCCGCAGTCAGTCCGCGGACAGTCCTAGGAATGTCCCAGGACAAGGCGATTCACAAAGTTATTCCGCGTCTGTCGCGGACAGGATGCCGAAATAACAAAATTTGCTTCCGCAACCCTTCCGGGGCTTGTCCGCGCCCAAGTGGACGTCCGCCCTAAATAAGCGGGGAAGGGACCCCCCCCCCCACCCCCTCCGGTCCCGCAGCGCCCCCCCCCCCCCCCCCGAAAAACGTTCCGCGGCCTCTGACCAGAACCAAAGCAACCAGTAAAAGTGCACAAAAAGTGCAGAATCTTCTCATCAGAAGTACGTCCCTATAAAGCGATAAAGCGATTAATATTCCGCATACTAAGAATCTAGCTATAGGATTGGTCAAGAGCTGATCGCGTGATAAAGCGTAGTTTTGCCCATCACATCACCTGAGAAAAAAGTTAATTACACTCTATGACATAAAGCTGTAATGTAAATACAGCTCTATGCTCTATGATGACAGTCATTTTGTTTTGCTGATCTCTATGTCCACACAGTCCTATATAACGCGTGATATAACCTACAATTTTGAGTATGCGCGAAATAAACGTGCGTTGCACTGTGGTCTATCATTTTGACCTGGGTCAAGTGATAGACCACAGTGCAACGCACTTTAACGTAGCGTCAGTGAGACGATACCATGTTGCAATCACCAGCCCTTGTCTAAAATTGACTCGTATGTTACCGCACCGTCTAGTTGCCTGCTGGTGCAGAATGTCCAGCGTTTTTAGCAACAACATGATTGGTAAGTGAACGTAGCTTAGGCCCTAACTTTTGGGCTAAGGATACCTATAGACTACCTAGTAGGCCTACTACTAATAAAATAGGTGTAGACTCTCCGACTCTCGCTAGATATAGACCTAACGTAGGCCCAACAGATCTGCAGTTTTAGTGTTTTTGGACATGGAGTCTAGTGTAACTAGATCTAGCTGTGTTGTTCGCCCCCCCCCCCCCCCGCCGCTTTGTTCCCGACAGTTAAAATGACTTGAGATGTGGAACTAAACGGGGATATAGATGTGGAATATAAAGCAATAATAAACTTTGGGTATCAGGCAATGAGACAAACTAATGAATATCACTTCCTCGGTAATCTGAAATCTTTCCTCAGCTGCGCTTCGGAAAGATAGCTACATCCAGATCGCCTCGGAAATGACAGTTTGTCCCATCACTTTCACCAACGTTGATTATTAATATAATTTGCTTAATATCTGTACACTCCTATACCAGCATAGTCACGCGTGAACCGGCTGCCCCTATACTACTAACAGCTGACCTCGCCGCCACTGGCCGGAAATCTAGCACCATTTGTCTGCTCAATGCAAAGGCTTGACTTCGTCATTTATTGGTGAGCTAACCTCCTTTAAACGTGAACTGTGTCAGGCATTAAAGACACCGTGACGGATCTTGAAGCCAGTTTGGCCGATATACTGTATAGAAGAGGATCGGGCGAAGTAGAAAACACCAAGCTTCCGGCCACGACTAATAGTACATTGAGCAATGAAAAAGTAACCCTTGGGCACTGTAACCAAAAACAGTACGTTGGGGTCGCTGGTGCGGTTAATGAAAAGGAGATTGATGAGAAACTGCTTCAATACGAAATTCATGAAAGGAAATTGAATTTGATCATCTATGGTGTTCCGAAATCCACCAATGAACAAATCTACAAGGTATAATTGTTCAGTCTTCTCCCCACTTTTTTGGTGTAACAAGTAATGAAGCTGTGCACTCCATCCCTCTTGTGAATGCCTATCGACTGCCTAATTCTAAGGAACGTGTCGTCAACTGGTGGCCAGTCCTAACGCGATGTCGGACCGGACCCCATCATCGTTCGATTTGGCAGGATGGGAGATAGTGAAAGGATTCCTTCAAGCCTCACAACTCCTCAGGCAGAACCCAACCCAGCACGGTATCACCATCATGACCGACTTGCCGCCGGGGATGAAGCGGGAGCGCGGCAGGTTGACATCCCTGGGCGTGTACCGCCTGACGAAGGAGAAAAACTTAGAATCGTTGTCAACTAATAGTCTAAACTAGAGCCATTTTCCAGATGCACCCCGTAGACAATGGTCAACCATCGTCTTTGACACGAGGACCGAAGAATGCTAGCTGAGTAGGCCTACTTAAATACCACTGTAAGACACCCATTTCGGATAATTGAGGTAAATTACTTGATTTATTGCCATATTCCTATACGTATCTAGGCCTACAGTTACATAAACTGGGAAAGTGTGCCTCATTTAAGAGAAATATTAATGTTGTGTTCAATTGCTTGTATGGATTATGGAAATGGTGCAAACTACATACCGCATGGTCCAATTCTCTATTATACGCATGGAAGGAAGTGTTCGTAATTCTCTCCTCATTTTCCCCCTTTCCCTTCTCATCTCGTGGTTGTACATTCCCCAAATCGCAGATCTGGTGAATGGTGGTCTTTACTGTTACCACTGAATTGCATGTTATGCATGGTACGTATCGGCTGATACTCGTTCCGCGACACTGTATGTGCTAGCGCACTAGTGCGAAGAATGGCTGCACTGGCACTCCACTTTGAGCCTGCAAGTCGGCGAAGGAGGTATAGCTCCTTGAGGACACTTAATTGCACTAATGACCCTGCGAGTTGCTCCTTGTAGGTCAACTGCCTATCCAAGTTCACTCCAAGGTAGGTTGGTGTTGCATATTGTAAGGGAGAGGTGTGCAAGGGTGATATCGAGCTGCCGATTAGCCTCAAGCTTGGCGTTGAGGTAGAAGGTTGTTACTGTTGTCTAGGACATGCTACTAACACGTCTCCAGGTCCTGGAATACTTCGTGATTTGCGACATAATTATCTGCAGTGAGGGTGTTCACTACATTTGACCAGGCTCTGTCTGAGTGAAGAAGGGCGAGATCATCTGCATAATCATACTGTCGTGAGGTCACTGATATATATGTGGACGAGCAAGGGGGGGGGGGGGTGGGGAGTACAGAGCCTTAAGGAACTCAATTTCAGATTTCCTGCGTACTGAAGGAGCACTCATTGCACACCAAGAAACTTGACATGATCCTGAATGACACCATGAGGCTGATTACAGGATGTCTCCGGCCAACACCAACAGCTAATGTCTACCTATCCTCTCAGGCACTAGTGCTCCCACTCCCATGCGTCGAGAACTCCATACCCATAGGCTGGTCACCAAGGGCTCCAGCAACCCTAGCCCCGGAGACCGCGCCGCCAGTCTGCGTGTGGCGGCTGTCGCAGTTACAGCAACCCGAACCTTATAAGTTATATACCTCCTCCACAACGTAGTTACAGTCATGAGGGCTCCCTATCTCTGGGCCAGCAGCAGCGACTGAAGTCTCGTCGCCTCTTCTCGCGCCATGCAGCAACGCTGAGGGGATCAGACTTGACCATCTGTCACGTGTATGGAGAGCTAGCAAGAATCGGATTTGAACGGGAGTTAGGGGTTTTAACGCAGCCATGCATCGGTGGGGGCTGCGCTCGTCAGCAGCTTGCATGCCGGTGTGATGCACCAGTAGACTGTTGAACCTCCCTGGTTGAACATATCTATTGAGTGAGTGCCCTGATCTCGGACCACCGAACAACATGGACCTAACACACCCTACCCGAGACTGTAACTTGGCTAGAACAACTGAGAGACGTTACTTAGCTGCCGCTGCCTTTATACGCAAGAAGAACCTTCTGATCATAAACACTTATCAATTCAGTTCTTATTTACCATGTTTACGTCGATGTGAGGGCAATTTGTCAATCAGTTGCAAGAAGAAGAACCTGTTGTTGATATACTGTTGAAATTTGAATATTTGAATTTTAGTCAACTAAAGTGTGCCTTGTTTCAATAAGTCCAAATTACTGATCAATTAATTCTTTTCGGTATGTAACGAAGAAAACGTTCTGTCTCGCTTTTCCCCTGTACGGATTGTTTGTATTGTCCCCATTTAGCTCTGGTAAATTAAAGGCACATGATTTCAACTGATACTACTGATATGCATGTTACACGTGTTACGTTGTATGCATGGTGTCGAATGATGTTGTCGCTCAAGTATTGAAAGATTGAATGATTCACTAACCTGATTTGTATCTACTTTAATTGAGGTGTGTTTTGTACATTAAGTCCAAATTTTGTTGATCTAATTCTTATCTGTGCGCTCAAAATGAAGTATCATGTCCCGGTTCCCACTTTCTTTTTTCTTTTTCTTTTTTCGTGGTTGTAGTGCCTCTGATCCCAGAAATGGAGAATTATAAACACAGCGGTCATAACCGATAATACTGTTTAATCAAGTTATGCATGGTATCGAATGATACCTGTCTTTGATATATTGTTGAAAATGGAATCTTATGATTTGTTTTTCTTACTCAATTTAACGATCCAAAAGTGTGCCTTGTTTATTATGAGAAAACACCTTTATTGCCTCTCAGTTTTTGTATGGTTCATGAGAATATCAAGTCCAAGTTATAGGCCAAATTTCTAGCAGTTGGCACAAAAGTAAGTTTCCTGTGTCGGTTTTCCTCGTTTTTTGGCGAGCCCACCGGAGGTGTGGGGAGACTAAGGGATTGCCTGCGGCGTCTGTCCGTCCGTCGTCCGTCCGTCCGTCGTCTGTCCGTAACGCTACAAAAACTTGAATAACTCTCTACTGAGGATTTCAATTTCAATCAAACTTGGAGGGAAGAGTGGTTATACAAAGTTACACATTTTACCAAACATGAAGGGCACCTCAAGGTCAAAGGTCACAGGCAGAGGTCAATGAACTTTAGGGCCCAATGTTAAGTTTTTAGGGCACGTTTCGTTTATGGCTCGTAACTTTTGATGTATCTGTTTATGACCAAACTTAGATGGTAGATGTCCCTTGGGAAGTTGAAGGTTACCAAAAGGTCAAAGGTCACAGACAGGGGTCAACAAACTTTTAGGGTCCAACGTTAAGTTTTAGGGCATGTTTCGATTGTGGCTCATAACTTTTGATCCTTTTGTCCGTTTGTGACCAAACTTGGATGGTAGATGTCCCTTGGGGAGGTGAAGGTCATCACAAGGTCAAAGGTCACAGACAGGGGTCAACGAAATTTTAGGGCCCAATGTTAAGTTTTTAGGGCGCGTTTCGATTATGGCTCATAACTTTTGATCCTTTTGTCTATTTGTGACCAAACTTAGATGGTAGATGTCCCTTGGGAAGTTGAAGGTTACCAAAAGGTCAAAGGTCACAGACAGGAGTCAACAAACTTTTAGGGTCCAATGTTAAGTTTTAGGGCATGTTTCGATTGTGGCTCATAACTTTTGATCCTTTTGTCCGTTTGTGACCAAACTTGGATGGTAGATGTCCCTTGGGGAGGTGAAGGTCATCACAAGGTCAAAGGTCACAGAAAGGGGTCAACAAACTTTTAGGGCCCAATGTTAAGTTTTTATGGTGCATTTTGATTGTGGCTCATAACTTTTGATCCCTAAGTCCGTTTGTGACCAAACTTGGATGGTAGATGTCCCTTGGGGAGTTGAAGGTCATCACAAGGTCAAAGGTCACAGAAAGGGGTCAACAAATTTTTAGGGCCCATTGTTCAGTTTTTATGGCGCGTTTCGATTATGGCTCATAACTTTTGATCCCTTTGTCCGTTTGTGACCAAACTTGGATGGTAAATGTCCCTGGGGAGGTGAAGGTCACCACAAGGTCAAAGGTCATATACGGGTCAATGAACTTCTGGGAGTTAGAAAATATTAATTTCTTGTATACGCGAATGGGCGAGACACAATTTCGCACTTGCCTTGTTTTTGCTTGTGGTTGAAGTGCCCCTGATCCCAGATCTGGTGAATTTATAGACACTGTGGCATGATAACTGATACTAATGATTATGCATGTTATGCCTGGAATCGAATGATGGCACTCGCTGATTGATATATTGTTAAAAAATTGAATGACATTTCTTTATTCAAATATACTTTAGTTATCAAAAGTGTGCTTGTTTAAGAGTAAACCCTTTTTTGTCATGTCTTAGTTCTTCTATGGGTCATGGAAGTAAGTCCTAACAACTAGTCAATCTTTGTTTTTCTGTACGCAAAGAAGGAAGAGTAACTGTTCTGGGTTTCCCCCTTCTCATTCCATGACTGTTGTCCCTCTGATCACAGATCTAATAAATCAAAGATAGGGTAGGCGTATTGTTTTTACTGATTTGCATGTCATGCATATTATACATGGTATTGAATGATACCCGTCTTTGATGTATTGTGAATAATATAACTTTGTTTATTCTTTGTCCTATTTATATTTTTCTTCAACTAAGTGTGCTTTGTTCAGGAAAAAACACTTTCTGCGTAAAGCAGTTGTGAAAGTAACTCCAAATTATTGGTCCAATTATTATCTGTACGTGTTCAGAATTAAGGAAGCATCCTGTGCCGGGTTTTCCGTTTTGACCCAAGGTCGCATTGCCATCGATCCATGCTCTGGTGAATTAATGACACACTGGTAATGTTTTGAGTAATATGTATAATGCCAATGACACCAATGACACTTTAGAGGGATACTACAGTATTGGTAGAGATGAGGATTAAACTCTAACTTTTTGCGAGATACCAAGAAACCACTTCTGAAATTATACAGGCATACCATTTTTAAAGGGAATTCAAAGTTTATTTGCTGAAAATCGGTTTAATAGTGGTTGAAGCATCCAAAGACAAAGTAAAACAAAGCAATCCTAATAAAAGATGGGTTCCATCATTTAGTAGGATTGCTCTGTTTGGATATCTCAACCATTTCACAACCAATTTTCATTAAATAAACATTGAATCCCTCTTGGAATTACATGCTTTTTCATATTTCATAAGAGTTTTCTCATTTTGACCAGAAAATGTTAAAAACCTATGATATAGTTAGGTCGCAATCAAAACTAAACGATCCCTTTAAGGTCCCGTATACGGCGTACTTAGCCATCCATATACCTGTTACGTTCACATGGATATGCCTGTCAATGGATATTTGCTGAGAATAAGATACTTTGTTCATATGCATCTACTCAGATCAATACTTGGCAGAAATCAATTCGGTCTCTTTCTTTTGAGAACTAACGGTTTTCTACATTCTGGCAGTCGTGCTAAGTCATGATGTGCCATGTCTGCTTAGGGAAGTAACATTGCTTTCTTGGAAAGAAACTTACATGAGTATTGTATATGTGTACCGATTCATAGTACATGTATTTAATTCGTTTCTGTTATCTAATATCAGAGAACGCTATTTCACCTCTTTCATCCTTTGCCGGTGTCTGCTGCCTAGAAGATCCGAACTTATACATAAAGTTCGTTGCCCTATACATACATATCGGGGATCTAGCACCGCAGACTCCACAAACATGTTTACTTTTTAATTATGCACGTTTCCCACTGTAATATTTCATGCATGGATGATACGGAAAAATGAGATCGTGGCTTAATCTTTAAGATGATTCTTCCTGCTCTATTTTGAAGTTTTTGTATTTGATCAAGAAGTTGCTCACGTGATGATTGAAATATAATATCTGCGTTTGTGTTTTCAAGACAAATACTCAACAGCTGACCAATTTCATTAGGGCTTGATAAACCTGTTCTATCATCAAGTGTTTGGTCTTCTTGTAGATGCTCTATCACAATTTCCACAGCCCGTTTTACTGGAACATTTGTGAAAAGGGAACTGACATCATAGCTCACCAGTTTCTCATTGGGTGTAACTTTGCATGATTTCACCTTCTCAACAAAATCTTCACTGCATAAGGCTTGAGAAAGTCCTCAGGAGCAGGACGAAAGCTTGCCCTCTACTTTAAAAGGTTGGTTGAAGCTCATTCATTTATTTTATCATCATCCTCAGCCGATGAAAGTTTCTAGTATCATTCGTGAACTATTTGGCCAAGATGGCCTCCATCTAGGGAATACGAACAAACCTTGCTCACTCTCGCAAATTACCGCAACCATCTTCGGTATACACATCGTTGTCTTGACTTGGATTTAACACCTCCCAGTTTGAAACTACGTTGCCCCATCAAGAACGCGTCGTGTAAACTACTTATCAAGAACACTGAACGTAAAATTCTTCACCAGCGTATCCAGGAAATACACAAGATCCATGGATTAAATCAAAGCATTGAAATCCTTTCCTCATCACTTGAAAACACAATCACACAAGACCTCTACAAGGAATTGGAGATCCAGTGCAAAGCAAGACAGGAGCGTACCTTTCTGAAGACCAAGGAACGACACATCAAGAAACTACATCTTCTGGAAACAAGATCGCGGAAGTTGAAGTCGACTGTCCGCGAAACCAACACCAGGGATCAGCGACTTGTCGTGAACCTATCCTCTAAGGCACTAAGTGAAGAGCAATCCCGTGTTCTTGAAAAGGGATTGAACTTTGCTATCGCTCACCCGTCCATTCCATACGATGACATTATTGCAAGTACTGAACAGGTATGTCACAAATTACCGGTAACGACCTTCGGTCTGAGGTTGCCAGCATTTTGAAATCTGCTAAACCCCCTAGACCTAACGTCTCTAGATCTGAAAGCGCAGCACTCAACAGTTTGGCAAAAAGACCTAATTATTCTTCCAGCCGACAAAGGAAGGGCTACAGTTATTTTGGACAAGTCTAACTATCAAGAGAAAGTGGAACAATTACTTTCGGACACCAATACCTACTCCAGTCTCAAGAGGGATCCCACAAGTAAGTTGAAATCCTCCTTATCAAAAACTTTGAGGGAACTCAAGGACAAAGGTCATATCAAAGAAAGCTTATCATCGTGTCTCTCCTGTTTCGTGCCCGTGCACTGTCCCTAGATTGTATGGTCTTCCTAAGATTCACAAAGTCAACGTTCCACTGCGGCCTATTGTCTCCTCTGTTGACTCAGCCACATATAACCTTGCTGAGATAATTCAACCAATAACTTGTTGGTCGCACGGATAGACATATTGTGAACACAACAAATTTTGTTGAGAAGGTGAAATCATGCAAAGTTACAGCCAATGAGAAACTGGTGAGCTATGATGTCAGTTCCCTTTTCACAAATGTTCCAGTAAAACGGGCTGTGGAAGTTGTGATAGAGCATCTACAAGAAGACCAAACACTTGATGATAGAACAGGTTTAAGCCCTAATGAAATTGGTCAGCTGTTGAGTATTTGTCTTGAAAACACCTACTTCACTTACAATGGCAAGTTATACCAACAAACTCAGGGAACACCTGTGGGATCACCTGTCTCACCGGTCGTTTGTAACTTGTATCTAGAACATCTGGAAGAAGAGATCTTTTCGAATGCTCCCCATCCCCCTAGAATCTGGTGGAGATACGTGGATGACACTTTTGTTATCATTGACCGAGACCATATCGACGAATTTACTAAGTACATCAATAGTATAGACCAACACATTGAATTCACTGGTGAGCAAGAAGTTCAAAGGTCACGACCTTTCAGTTTCTATCACTGTGTACAGGAAACCAATCGAACACTGATGACTCCTATTTGAACTTCGATTCGGATCATCCACTCAACACAAAGGAGGGGGTTGCTAGATCTTTGTATTTGAGAGCTCGAAATGTAACCTCTGACAATGATGCACTACAGAGTGAATTCCACCATATTGACAAGACCCTTACAGCATGTGGATACCCAGCTTGGATGAGACATAAAGCCAAGGACAAAACAAGAACTAAGTAACCCACAAAGGAAATGAAGGAGACTAGCAATAGGGTAGTCCTCCCCTTCGTAAACGCAATATCCTCCAGTCTGAAAAGAGCATTCCACAACAAGGACGTTGATATTGCATTCAAGAGCTCTAATACCCTGAGAAGTAGACTAGTCCATGCTAAAGACAAAGTCCCAAGGCAAATAAGGTCAGGCATTGTATATAAGATCACTTGTGCTGATTGCCATGATTGTTACATCGGGGAAACTAGCAGAACCTTGAACGAGAGACTTAAGAAACACAAAAGGGCACTGAGACTAAACAATCCATCACACTCGGCGATAGCTGAGCACTTTCACAATACAGGACACAACATTGAATGGGATGGGCGCGTATCATTGACTTTGAAAGCAACTGGTTAAAAAGAAAAATAAAGGAAGCACTTTGGATCAGAAGGATCAATCCAGCTCTCAACAGAGACTCGGGCTATACCCTTTCACCAATCTATGGTCCAGTGATCAACAAAGACAGGCAACGGCGGCAAGACAACACTTCACTGCATAAGGCTTGAGAAAGTCCTCAGGAGCAGGACGAAAGCTTGCCCTCTACTATTAAAGGTTGGTTGAAGCTCAATCATTTAATTTGAGTTCAGAGTTGTCTTCGTTTAGACGGAGTCTGTTGGCAGTGGAGCAGGCTTTGATGTCGTTGAGACATTCTCTCAGTGAGTTAACAGCAGCAATCCTATCGCCAGGTGACATAATTATATGAATTTGAGTGTCGTCAGCGTACATAGCGTAGTTGACTCCATGATGACAATTGAGGATTCTTGCGAGCGGATTTGTAAAGACGATAAAAAGAAGGGGACCGGCAACGGACCCTTGCGGAACTCCACAGCTGAGAGAACTATATTAGAGGGTGAACAGGTCCCATTGATTATCTCCCTCGCCCTGTGTGTGAACTTGATTATATAGGGGACTACGACTTGATCCATTTGATGTCAGTGCATATGATTGAATAGTCAGTACTAAGTCGTTGATGTAAAGTAGTGTGGTCGAGCGTGTCAAACACTGCCGAATAGTCAAGAAGAAGAAGAAGAAGAAGAAGAGCAGCCTCATTGCCCTTGTCAACCGCAAGAAGAAGATCGTTGAGAACTTTCAACAATGCTGTTCCGTTGAGCAGAAGTTGCGGTATGCTGATATACTGGTTTGCAGGAAGTAGATGATTACTGTCAACACAAAACAGCTGTTAAGACACAACATTTCAAGGTGCTTAATCACAAATAGCAGATCGGCAAGTGGACGGTAATTGCTTATGACGTCGGGATCCAGGTTTGGTTTCTTCAGAGGGGAAACAAGAGATGTCTTTGAATGGTATTGGAACTATACCCGATGACAATGATGTGTTGATGATGTTTATTAGAACCGGGAGCAGCTCATCAAGGCATTCTTTGAGCGGCCAAGTTGGAAGAGGGTCCAGACTGCAAGATTTAGGTGGAGATAGCATGATGAGACGTCGAAGCTGAACTTCAGTAACTGGCCTAAACTCTCTCGTGTTACGGTTTAAAGAGTTCTCAGGAGCCTGGACGGATAACTCCAAATGATTAACGTCAGATGCAAAGGAAGACACACCATCGATTATCTTCTTAAAGAATACACTGAACCTGTGCGCCCCTTCATAATCGGATGAATCTTCAGGATTGATAGAAGACTCAGAAGTTGAATTGTCGTTAGAGTCAGCGTTGACGATCTCATTTCTCAGGTACTGGGACTTTGCATCCGTGATCAGCCTGTAGTACGACTCACATTCTTGACGATCCAGGTCCATGTCAATCTGCATGCTGGACTTCAACATGCGACGTTCAGCACGACGCCTACGCCTCCTGGCCTCCCTAATCTCATCAGAAAACCAAGGGGCATTGGGTCTGATTGTAACAGTCACAGCTATAACAGGAGCATGCTAGTCCATCAGATTACTCAGCAAGTCGTTATAACTTGAAATTGCTTCTGAAGGACAAGATGTACACTGGGAAGTTAACAAAACCTGTGTAATATCATGGTGGAAAGAGTTGGTGTCTATGTCGCGAAGCTTTCTAAAGCTTACTTCCTTTTAGGATTTGGTGGGCCTTTAAAGGACAAGTTCACCTTCATAAACATAAGGATTGAGAGAATGTAGCAATATTAGTAGAACACATCATTGAAAGTTTGAGGAAAATCGGACAATCCGTTCAAAAGTTATGAATTTTTGAAGTTTTTGTGCAGTAACCGCTGGATGAGAAGACTACTGCAGTGTGTGAATAACTTAGATGTCACATGCGTACAACAATATAAGGAAAATATAAAGAGAATTTCACAAAATTTCATCTTTTGAAAAAAGTTCACATTCCCCCGACTCGTTACCGACAAATGTTATGGGTAATATTATTCCCCCACCTTTAGAAAGAGGCAAGTCAAGTGCTCTATTATCATGCGAAAAAAATGAGAATATGTTGAATTTCCTTTTACATTTTCTTTATACTGTTGTACGCATATGACTCACAAGCTGTAGTAGTCTCCTCATCCAGCGGTTCCAACACAAAAATTTCAAAAATTCATAACTTTTGCATCGATTGTCCAATTTTCCTCAAACTTTCACTGATGTGTCCTACTAATATTGTTGCATTCTCTCAATTCTTATGTTTATGAAGGTGAACTTGTCCTTTAAGATTAATGATGGAAAGGTTGGCGAAGTGATCAGATGGCAAAGGTGACAATACAGTAATATGGGAACATATATTATATATCATATACAGTCAAACCTGTCTATAGCGGCCACCCAAGGGAGACGAAAAAGTGGCCGCTATAGACAGGTGGCCGCTATAGACAGGTCATCCAACTTTTTGTGTATTGCCTACATGTACATGTATCATCGTTGTATACATCTATAAGTACAGTACTTACAGGTAGTGCTGAGTGATACTCTATCCAGAGTTTTTCAGCGTATTCATCCAGATCCAGATCCAGGTACATGTATGTGTGTACGTATACACTCATGTGTTTCATGCACTGAACAATGCAGGTGTTTGGTGCACATCAGCATGTGTACAGTTGTGAAGAAAGCGAAACACTAATGCATTATGACTGAACGAGTGATGAATGCAGTGATGGCGAATATGACGATCACTAAACGTTGACCGTGAATGACTGGCACGGCTACAAAGCAGAAAAACACGCTGAATTATCGGCTCTTTGGTCGCTATAGACAGGTTAAAATCTACCGCGGGAAACAAAATTTGTGGCCGCTGGCCGCGTTAGACAGGTGGCCGCTATACACACGGTCTTTAACAGGGTTTATCTCTCGGGGGGGGGGGGGGTTCAGTGGCCGCTATAGACAGGTGGCCGCAAAAGCAGGTTTGACTGTATATATATATATATATATATATATATATATATATATATATATATCTGTGTGTGCGTGTGTGTGTGTGTGTGTGTGTGTGTGTGTGTGTGTTTTCATTAATGACCTGCCTCGCACTTTCCAGTCATGTCGTGTTCATCTTGCCGTCACCGGCATTGAAAAAAGACTGAGCGAAGCTATCAGTAAAGTCATACAATAATGTCATGTGTCATCAAGAAGAATGGTTGGATTAACATCAACAGCAGCGAAACTCATCACGAAAGTTGTTGCTGGTAAAGGTGTGACGAGAGGAAAAGGGTGGGCGATAAATGCGATAAACCCGAACAGTAGATGAAAAAGTGGGATGGATCGTGAGATCCAAAATTTCAAAAGGCACACATTTGTGAAAGTCATTGACAACACAGCGCGCAGCAGACCTATACAGGACGCAGGTAAATCACCCCCTCTAGATGCCTCTCTGGGATGATTGATAATATTGAAATTTGTAATGAGCAAAAGTGGATGGAAAAAATGGACTGAGCAAAAGTCTTACATTTTGTCTTTTCCAAGATTCTAGCAAAAATGCACCGTACAAATTTGTGCACAATGGTAATTTTCTTTGAATGTTCACTTTGACAGATCTTAATCGTTGTGATAGCAAAGTGTTTAAAAGCACCACAAAACATTGCAATCAATATATCGGTTTACAGTCAGGATAACAACATAAAAATTTTACAGATTATAATCTCTGAAGGCACTCGTAAAGAGAGAGAGAGGGAGGGGGCGGGAGGAAAACCAGAGAACCATTGCACAGATAGATTATGAAGTGTCATTTTAATACTATTTTGTTATAGAGTTTTTTTTTTCTAATCAATGAATGCAATTCGCGGTTATGTTGAGTAATATTTTGATAAAAACTTAATGCAGTGTATAAAATCCACTTTTTATGTTTTACTCGTCGACGAGGTTGCATCAGTGTCTCTACTTTTGACTTCCTGTGACGGAATTCCTGTACGACTTTGCCAATGTCTCTCCATGAACACGTAGCGATCCGGAGCGACGAACTTCTGATAAATTGGCGCAGTCATCAGCAGTACCACCACGACCCCGTAGAGGGCGACAAACGCGATGAGCGCACTGATGTAGGAGCCTAACCTGTCAATGCTCTGGCCTATAGTACAAAAAGCAAAAGTTGCTGGATTATAAATCGTAGTGAACGTCTAAAGTCTTATTAGCAAAACAAACACACAAATAGATAAAATCATCGTCTTCCAAAACTATGACAGAAATGATGTTCATAATCAATGACTGCATGTACAGGGAACATGTCAAGAGTATGCATTTACTCGGGACAAACTTTGGTTAGATGTATTTGTATATCCTGTTATGTTATATGAATGCTTAATAATGATTAATAATGCTAATAAGAATAAGTTCGAGCCTCTCCAAATATCCCGAAACAGAAATTCTATGATGCTTCCCAAATAACTTGACGCTTGAGGTTCACTTTGCTGTGAAATAATCGTCAGGCTGTAATTGCGTTCTTTTTTTAACATTCCTCTCATCTATTCATTTTTTTCAAAAAATAGTTTTAAACAGTCTTTCTGTTGGCCTAGGACACAAAGGTTCAATGTCTTGCTTTTATGTGGACATCTAACGAGCAGATCCGAACATTATTGATTATCTATCATTATCAAAATGTAGGCCTATTTCTGAGTTCAGATGAAAGGTTACTTATTGCTGATAAACGGAGGATGATAATGTTTCTCAGATATCCCTCCGCGCTCCTGACTACATGAATCATCCAAAATGTCAAATGACACACACACAAAAAAAAAAACCAATTTCCCGTTTCGAGGCAAACAGGATGATAGTGAATGGAAGGCCATGACATTTGTCAATATTTCAAACTAGCATGTTAGTCCAAAGGAATCTCTTAATACGTCTTTAACCTGAAGAGTCGTTCCACACTACATGAAGCATAGCCCTTTCATCACTAACCACCGATAGAATTATTATTATTATTATTATTATTATTTATTCGACCAGGTAAAGACTATAGGATACATATCATTAACATCACAAACATGAAACAAAAACCAGAATGAACATTACAAAGGATAAACTGTACTGTACACGTTACACAATGTGAAAATGAAATGAATGGAGACTACATGAGGGTCAGGGCACACAAAAGTAAATACATTTACTATTGCCCGTAGGCATGTGAACCCACACATGTTGCCCCTAAGAAACATTTAACAATCATTAAAAAAGTATCACTCAACCCCTGATCCCCATCCCTTAACTCCATAATCCTTATCAAACTTCAAAACATAAAAAAAAAACACTATACAATTCCAATATAATCATCCAACCCATGACTTCATTTATAAATATATTCATACATTAATTTCAAAAACTGAAAAAAATACGTCAACATTAATGTCGAAGATTCCTGGATTTCCACCCGACCCCCAACCCTAAACCTCTAACCTCTTAGGACATAATCATCATTGTCGTCAGCATAAAAATAAAAATGAAGCACATGTGTACAAATCAAAACTAAAACTATCACTCAATGTGTCAAACACCGAGAATATAAACTCAGCTAACAATTAATTTGTGATATTGTTGCCACAACGACTCAATGTTCAACGTGAACAAATGATGAATTGTGCACACCCACATATCATAACAGTCACATATGCCGAATTTCAAATCAATTGCCCAAAAATCTGAAAAAATTTAACTGAAATCACATTATCATATGATTATCATTCAAAATATGGAGTTACCATGAAACACATTTCCCAACAATAAAAAAAAGAAAAAAAAGAAAAAAAATTAAAAAAAAGAAAAAAAAAAGAATGCTAAGTGAGTGAAATTGAACATACGAAATAAGATATACCTCGTGAAAAAGACCTGCACCGATGACTTGGAAAGTTACAGTCGTGGTATAGCGTTTATATTTCTTTACTTTTTGCTGGTATACTTTGTACCACGTATCGGCTTTTGTTCGATGGAAATAAAGAAATTGGAAATGAACTGAAATCGAATTGGAATTGGGATGTTGTATTTAGACTTACCACTTAGCGAACTTAGGAGAAATCCCAGTCCATTGCACGTTGCGATGATTGGCCAAGCGCCCTTCCCTCGCTCCGCGTCGAAGAAGCGATGGCTTATGGTGTACGTTAGACACGACGACATACCCAGCAGCACACCGATTACTCGAAAGACAGACAGAATTTGGACGTGGTGATAATTTTAATGTGGTCACTTTGATAGTCAATTAAGTGTGACGAGTTAGCATCATAAAGTAGACCGGCCATACGTATGGATATCGTCACTGGTCTTTGGAAACACAATCCCTTTTATTTAATGCCGATGCAAAGTACCTGTCCAAGTTTCCATAAGCCGTTATGGGCATGTCCCGATTTAACCGCACCAGCGATCCCAACACGTATCGAGTCGTTAACAGCGCACCGCGCCGGGGTTAGTCCCGATGCTCTTTTTGCTTCTCGTGCAATTATGGGGTTCAACGTACAATGGATTACGGTTGATTCAATTACAACAAGAAGTCTATATCTACTGATGGTGACAACAGTGATAATGACAATGAATACAGTTATGATAGCAATAATGTTATCTGTATAGATTGGTATCATTGATATAATTGATATAACTGATTTAGTTGTTGATAAAGTTAATAAAAAAACTTTGGAAATGACGTTTTTTCGCTTTACATTCAACATCTTGGGTTGATATAGTTACCTCTTCCAATGATGTAAAGTAGAACAGTTGATCTGACGAAGATAAAAGACATCATAACCCCACAGTTGACCAAAGCGATGATGATCATGAGGAAGAGAGTAGGGAAAGGGAGCAGCTCGGCACCAAACGACAGAAATAGTTTGCCGGCTATCGAAAAGGCACCCATCAACGTGAGCAGCCGGGATCCCACGGTTTCATTGATACCCAGCGACACCAACAAACTCATACCTGAATAAACCAAAACGTCATCAAAGTGCACAAATTTGTTAATAAGGGCATAACGACCCGTTTATGTAGTTCGAGGGTTCGTTGATCTGAAAATGAAATAAGGTACGTATTCCGAAAGTTCGTTGAATGCGCCTTCTTTTCTTTTTCGGACTGACGAATCTTATTTCATTTTTCGGCCAAACGTAACTCTGGAACAGTGGCGTATCTAGGGGGGGGGGGCAAGGGGGGCACGTGTCCCGGGCGCCACTCCTTGGGGGCGCAAAAAACGAAAAAAAAAAAGCGAAGAAAAGAAGAAAAAAAAAAACGAAGAAGAAAAAGAAGAAAAGAAAAAAGAAGAAGAAGAAGAAAAAAAAAAAGTTCGCCCGGAAGGGGGGGGGGGGGAGGGAGAATGATGGGGGGGGGGGCAGAAAACCAAATCAAACAAGATAAAAACAAAACATGATGATGACGCGGGCAAAATGACAATGTTTATTGTGTTCACACAATAATTCCATGTTTCGTAAGCTGAAATACACAAATTTTCGGCGCGCTCGCTGCGCTCGCTCGCCAAATATATATAAAAAAGAAGAACAAAACTTGATGATGACGCGGACAAAATGACAATGTCTGTTGTGTTCACACATGTCATTTAATATTTAGCAGGCAAAATGTTTCACTGAGCAGCGGCTGCAATTTCTTTCGTTCTGAAGCGATCGCCAATTGGATCAAAAGGCGCCAACGGTTTCGAACATACGGGGGGGGGGGGGGGGGCGCAACAAAAACCCCAAATCAAACAAGATAAGAACAAAACGCAATGATGACGCGGAAATATACAAATTTCGGCTCACTCGCTCGTACTAATTTAGAGTATTTTTCTAGTCCTCAGTTTGGTGGTATAAATCGTTATCTATAAGGCCGTCACTATATCTTGATTAGAATTGTAAGATCTAATAAGCAAAAAATGACAAAAATTCCATGTTTTGTAAGCTGAAATACAGAAATTTTCGGCTCGCTCGCTGCGCTCGCTCGCCAAAATTTATATATATTATTACAAAAAAGAGAGATAAGAACAAAACGTGATGATGACGAAGAAATATACAAATTTCGGCTCACTCGCGCGCACTAATTTAGAGTATTTTTTTAAAGTCCTCAGTTTGTTGGTATAAATTGTTATCTATATGGCCGTCACTATATCTTGATTAGAATTGTAAGATTTAATAAGCAAAAAATGACAAGAATTCCATGTTTTGTAAGCTGAAATACAAAATTTTCGGCTCGCTCGCTGCGCTCGCTCGCCAAAATTTATATATATATATATATATATATAAAAGAGAGATAAGAACAAAACGTGATGATGACGAAGAAATATACAAATTTCGGCTCACTCGCGCGCACTAATTTAGAGTATTCTTTTAAAGTCCTCAGTTTGTTGGTATAAATCGTTATCTATAAGGCCGTCACTATATCTTGATTAGAATTGTAAGATTTGATAAGCAAAAAATGGCAAGAATTCCATGTTTTGTAAGCTGAAATACAAAAATTTTCGGCTCGCTCGCTGCGCTCGCTCGCCAAAATTTATCAAAATTCGCTACATTTAAATCACCCTCAAAAGACCCATTTTAAGTGCTTGAAAAAAGCATATCATGTAGACTTTGTTTAAAGTCCCTACCGGGATGGGGTTGGGGTTGAACACTTTTTCAGAAATATGGGCGCAATTTTCACGCTTGCCCCGGGCGCCGTTTCCCCTAGATACGCCACTGCTCTGGAATAACGATCCTTAAAGTATTTCATTTCTGGGTTAACGAATATTATTACATTTTCGGACCTTCCAAATAACGCCACAAAATTTTCAGACTAGCGAAGCGTAAACTACTTAATTTTCGGATCAACGAGCATGCAGGTATAGGGAATTTGTCTGTTTTTGGAATAACGAACATTCGCAATATCGAAGCCTATTTCATTTTAGAATTAACGAACATGAACGTATAGCGTATTCGCCTGTTTCGGAATAATGAAACCTTCTGAATAACGAGCATGACTTAATCTTCGGATTAACGGATTTTCGGAATATCGAACATCACCATAAGAAACGCATATATGATTGCATTAAATATTATTGCTATAGTGTTGTCTCTTGTGGATACACGGCCTAAGAATGACCTGGACTTGACTTGGAATTACTTTTGAGGCTCTTAAAAGAACTGCTTATAACTCATGACTTTATTTGACACAATATCAGCCAGGCTTTGGAGAATGTAGATAAGATTTCAACATTTTTACCACATAAAACATCTCGCAATAGACACCTCTGTCCATTACGTACCACTATAAAACAATGGAATGAAATGGAATGGAATGATGGTATGATTTCTATTTATTTTGTGTGTCAACCAACGAGAGAAGATAGATACATATAGTGACAAATTCCTCACCAGACTGACATAATAGAAGTAATCTCCTGCTCCAGTGATCATCACAGCCACGGATATCATCCATACTTCTGGACAGCGAATAACTTCACAAATCTTTGTTAAAAGGCCAGTCTTTGCGAAACTGTTCCCGTCATTCTAAGACATGTTCTCGCTGTCAAGTTTTACTCCCTGCTCTGCTCCATCGACAAGACGCTCCCCGAAACTGCTGTCTTCATCACTCGTCACTTTCTCTGGGGGAGACTTGCGGTCATCGTCGACCACATCGACTATTGTTACCAACTCTTGCTGTTCTGAAGATGTCATCGTTTGATCGCCTCGATGGTCGCCTTCTCTCTGTCTTAGCTCGCTGAAGGTGAGAGAGCAGGGCAAGCCCACGCCGAACATCAGAGCAGCAAGAATGCGCATGGTCACCCGCCATCCGTAGCGCTTGATGAAGGGGTTGACGAATGGGGCGTATACAAACATGCCTAAAAAAAAAGGCACAGCCATTATCACAAAATCTATTGCAACTAATTGGCAATCATCACAGAATCACAAAATCTAGTCGACTTGTCAATTATAAAGGTATCTCAAGAGACTACACCAACCAAGAGATTATTCATTTTCAAATATAATTTATCAATGAAGATAATGTGTATTCACTTACGAACACTGATTGTATCAAACACAGGACAGACAAAAATCTAATTATCCTGTATTCTTACCATATGGTGATTGACAGAAATTTGTTCTCTTAAACTGGGGCAACTTAACAAAATTCTTGTCTGATGGTATCCTCTTTTGAGAAGACCCAAAACAGTTGAAGGCTCCAAAGGTTTATTGCTCTCTTAATGATGTTATTATACAGAGGCTCACAGCCGTGTAAATCATCAAGCAAAACATAAAAAGTGACCGCGAAGATTTACAAGGAAAGTTAAGGAGTTAGGAGTACTGTGAAGGAAAGAGCGATGCTTCCAACCCATCCTGGAATGAAGTTGTGTCAAAGAGTCAGCAGCCATGTATCCTGTTTACCACACCCTCCAAAAATCACGGAATCTATCCCTGAATATCTTGTCGGTGTCAGTTAAATACTTGTTTGTTTATTTTTTTGCACCCCATGCCCCGTAGACAAGGTAAAGTTTCAACGTTCAATTTCAAAACGTCAAGTGAAGGTGCTTGTTGGTGAGATATGGAAAGGTTATTCCAAAGTTTTGGGCCCATAATGTGAAAATGCATGCACGATTCCCCCCCCCCCCTCCCATATTCACCTGTTATGTAGGATTTGTGAGTTAGACGAACGGATATTGTGCTGAGTCTTTAAAAAAATTAAGGGTGTTTTGGAGCAAATCTGTGTCATGTAAGGTAGACAAAGAGGAGGATCTTATATAGGTATATAAGTGTATCACGCGTATGACTTATGCAGGGAGCCAATGGAAGGACAAAAGTATAACGGGGTAATGGCATGAAATTTTATCTGAATTCTTAGTGTAAGTAAGTAATCTAGAATGCCAATTCTGGATACGGTGCAATTTACTAACTAACTTCTTTTTGTGAGAAGTTACAAAACAAATAATTGCTCAAATTCACACGGAAAAACATAAATCAAGGCATGTATCAATATTTACGACTCTTCAACAGCTGATGTAGTTATGTATTTCGGAATTGAACCCAGACATTGCGATAATGAAATCTTACAGGTGGGATACATCTAAACAATGTTCTTTAATGATGTCTATAAGCTATCTCACGATTTGCCAATGTTATTTGTTCTCACTGAATGACTTTCCAGCGTGTGTCAACCTAGTATTATACATTGTACGTCATTCACATTCAGTCATGATGTCGAGTTTTATACGTGTGTATTATCAACCAATTAATAATATTACATTTTTTTTCGTCCAGAGAGTACAATAAAAAAGAAGAATATCAGGTAACAAAATATCAATCTGTTAAATATGTGTGGGTTTTTGTTGTTGTTGTTGTGTGTGTGTGTGTGTGTGTGTTTGGTTTTTTTTTTGGGGGGGGGGGGGGTTAACAGTAAGCGACAAAAACAAACAAACAAATATGAAAACAAGGTAAAAGTCTTTTAATGCTCTTTTTTTTTACCAGTAAATTTTCTGCTCATACCAATGAGAGTTACAGTTGGAACAACTGGGTGTTTACTGATACGACAGTAACAGGTCGGACCGGTAGAAAAAGAAAAATGGTTAGTGTGCAGCCCTGGACATCAGATGGTTTATCCGTTCAATGTCATGCCCAAGATGAGTTGCATGAATACGGAATGAGATTGTACTATAGCTGCATGAATGATCGGAAATTTCATGAAAATCGGGCAGGATACGAAAGTAACAGAATGTAAAAATCCCACACCAACACCAACTGAACACCATACTATTTCAACAGCCAAAAAGTTGACAAAAAGTGAAAGTGAAAAAAAAGAAATTATACAGCAGTTACGTATATTTATTTTATTCATATATCATTTTATACGTTGCATTATAGCACCCACGATAATATTCCTCTGAGTTCCGCCCCCACCCCCTTGGCAGTTGCTTGGGGCGAAATGAGGTACATATTATGATTATATAGGTACATGTGATATCACCTGCGTACAAGAGTCCTTTTGGTATGCAAAGTCGAAACTGGACTTTGGCTAGGGGGTTGATACATAATTATAGTATGGTCACTTTGAAAGGTTGTCATGGTTGTATCGTACGATGTGTACAGCCATTCTCACTAATATGAACAATCCGTTGTAGTACATATGTATACCACCTCATGGTGGATTAATGTCGCACAATATCTTGTGTTTACTATTAATCGTATCCGGGCAATTACCACCAGAAAGCAACTACCCCCCGGCTAAATACTGCTAGTGGTAAGGTGAGAGTAAAGATTAGGGTTAGGGTTAGGTTTAGGGTAAGGAGTTTGGGTTAGGGTTAGGATTAGGTTCAGGATTAGGATTAGGATTAGGATTAGGATTAGGGCCAGGGGAAGGGTCCGGGGTAATTGCCCGGGGGGTAATTGCCCAAGACCCACTATTAATATATCTTGTCCTTTCGTGAAACCGACTACTTCAGTAGCTTTAATTGATTATGATCATGCTGTGGACACTGTAGTATAAACTTCAAATAAAGAGGAAAAAACTGTATCTCCAGGCCATGCAATCAATATACTTGCAATTTATGTACTGATTTCTACTTATGATGTATAGCAGTCACTCATATTCTAAATTCATGTGTTTTGTTATGTGGAAAGGTGTTAACAAATAAAATTAAATTTTGAATGTTTCAGTTTTGTTTTTTTTTTCTTATATATTATGTTCTATTATTTGACTATAATTATTTCCATCTTATCTATCCATCTATCCATTTATCTACCCTCCTCTTCGCATATTTATCTATCATGAATGTATACTATAGTCTATTTGTCTATAGCATGCTAATATACGAACCTGTCAGAGTTGCGCTGGAGTTAAACTCGTCCTGGAATTCGACGAAGAAATCCCCAAAGGAAAAGACAACTCCGAATACGACGAGGAGGACGCAAAATGACGTGATAACGACCACCCAACCCCAATGTCGATGACAGTTAGCATTCATGATGCTTCTAAATTAAAGGGACTGCACAGTACTGGTTGAGGTGGGGATTCAGGTTCATAACATTCCTAAGTGAGATAATGAGAAACCTCTTATGAAATATGAAAGAGCATGTAATAAACGTTTATTTGATGAAAATTGGTTTTCAAATGGCTGAGATATCCAAAAAACTGATAATGATAAAAGGCGACAGGCCACGCCTTTTATTAGAATCTCTTTGTTTCATCTTTTTTTTTTTTTGGATATCTCAGCCATTTCAAAACCGATTTTCATCAAATAAACTTTTGATACCCCTTAGAATTGCATGCTCTTTGACATCTCATAGAGTGGTTTCTGAATATCTCGCAAAACGTTAAAAACTAAATCCTCACCTCAACCAGAACTTTACACACCCTTTAAACTGATTTTGCTGGAAAGTTGGAAACTTTGACAACTCCAAAACGATAATGACTTGGTCAGACGAGTTACGACAGGGATCGCATTGCACTTTGGTCGTGAAGACCATCATGCAGTTATAGGCGATAAAAAACCAACAACAAAAGGAAAACTAACCTTATGCTAAAAAGTCAAAGGGCAAACGTGGCTTCACATGTGAAGTTTCCTGTGGACGCTAACGGACGAGGCATAGCGTTTTATCCATATTGATAGAATTTACTGTAACTATAGGCTTACATAGATTTGACATGCAACGTCAACACAAAATCGGTTATGCGCATATCTTAACACTGCAAATTGCCATATAGGAGTCGTTTACTGTATGTCTCTTCAAATTGTTATATTTTTATTGTGAGGGATAACAATAGATTGGATGCATAAGGCGGTTAAGCAAACACATCATTATTAATGTTTTTAAACTGGTGTACTACATACTAAGATTCTTCCACTCGTTATGATGAATCGTTAAATAAGTACATTTTTATGACAAATTAATAACTTTCCTTGTACATGTAATGAAAATAGATAACAAACAAGCACACAAACAGCGGGACAGATGCAAGAAGTTACTAAATAAATACATTTACAAAGTCAGGTGAGTCCCCTCTCCACTGACAAGAATGACAGTAAATTCTATACCCCCCCCCCTTAAAAAAAAAGAAAAAAAAAAGAAGAAGAAATATTCTGATAAAATTTCGACATTTACCGAGGACAAGCAGTCAACATTGGTTCACGTTCATCAGCAGTTTAACAACAAATATATAGTTTTCAAAGTGACAAATTATAGGAGTACATAATGTGAAGGTCATGCCATTCTGGTAATGATCAAACCCATAGATAAAACAATAACGAAATAATATTGCCAACAACCAACAGAGACACACATCCATATTTATTATACAATAAGCATAACTACATTGATTATCCCTTATTATATCTTTTTAGAATAAGATCTAACAAAGACATTAGTAAATCCTCCGCTACCCCACCCCTGCATTCTTTTCTCCTTCTTTTGTGTGTAAATCCTAGAATATAGTTTTTAGTTGTTTGTCATGAGCAAAGGGCTATCATCTCATCAAGCATAATTTTGTATGTTTATTGTAAGAGCCTCTGCAACAGTTTCAGTTTCATCATAGCAATATGTTATGAAAGAGAAAATGCAATGGCTTACTGTATTTTGTAGCTAAATGATTGTTAATTTATTTTTTTTTGGGGGGGGGCGCTGCGGGAGATGATATTTCAATTCATGTAGAAAATTTATGTAAATTAGTGTATTTTCGTTTGTAGGTGTATGTTAACATTGCTGAAAAAGGTTGCAGATAGATTGAAATGGAAAATTGAAAATGAAGGTTTTATTTCATCATCACATGATATAAAAGATCATACGTATACTAAGTATATGTCTGTGTTTGTGTGTGAGTATGTTGCGAATTATATTCAATTCCGTTCAAAGCATAGAATCTAATACACATATCAATTCCAATCAGTCCCCGCAATCAGTCTTTATACAATGCTCAGTAGGGGCTCTAAAAACAGACTACACGTTTTCATTAACAAAAGCACGATTTACGTAATTTCGCCAATGAACATAAAAGGGCTCTTTAACTTTTGAAATAAGCAGACAAACGCAACAGTGAAGTCACCTCAATATATACGATTGTCATAGAGAAGAATTAGAAAAAAATATTGATAGTCCCCCTCCCAGTGAAATTATCATTTGTTAGGTATAGCACTGATACAATCTGTTTATTTTGATTCAGAAATATGAAAAACTTGTCAGGTGCTGGCTCTGTAAAAAGTTGCAATCAAGTTCGTTAACAGTTGTAATCAAACTCGCAAACAGTTTTCCATGTCGCAATTTGTCGTAAAGTTGAACATGTTCAAAATTTCTTTGCGAAAAGAAAAACTGTTTGCGACAATGAAAACTGATAAGTGTCAGGGCGTGGCCCGTCAAGTAATTTTTATTTCTATTTTTATTTCAGCAATATGCACAATGCCTATATTCTCGCATCCCGTGTCTCTTCCGCTCATCTTTTATCTGAGCAGGGATGTCAAAAAGTAATTAGGCCTACCATCATAAGAAAATTATCATCCTCAGAGAATGGCATGATCATTATGCAATCAGACATGGATATATTGTGTTCTTATATATGGGTCAGATCCAGTTTGGCACATATACTTATATATTGTGTGGCGGCATCGAACATGGATCAAAGGTAATAAGACCGTTGCCACTCCATATCTCTTGAACCTCCTTCCTCCCACAAGGAATTTGCTTGATCATAAAATCTTCAAAACAATGACACGAAATCTACAAGGAAGACTTATAATATCCTTCACCCCAAATTCTTTTTGGAGATTTACCGATTTAAGAAAGATAGGGTCAATATTTGCTCTACATGCATTTTATATGTTCAAGCCTAATGAAAAGTTATGAGGCGATTGGAGGATAGAGTTACACAGCAATAACCAAATCATAACGGATAAAGACATTTCAGACCAACATTTCATGGAATGACCCCTAGGCCTACTATCTAAACAGGTTGGTAACTACTCAGTTCGATGTATGTCTGGCCATTAGGTTGCGAATGAGATCAACCCCAAACTAATTTGCTCTTTTGCTGGACCGAGAGGTCTTGTACGTCACGCAACGAGAGGGTTGACGTCAATGTGATATCGTAGCGCAAGCCCACGGTGCTGCGCGTATCTGTATTGGAAGAAACATATGAAAGGAGCGTACGAAGCATCGCTTACGCGCTGCATCAGTGCACAAAAATCATCTGCCCGAAGATGTAGGATACTTACCGTCAAGATGGGAGATTTTGACTTTGACGAGAATGAATGGGAAACGTCAAAAAGATGTCAATCTCTCAAAACAGCAATGGATTCATACAGGTAAGTCAGGATATTATTGATTCATAGGTGTGGTTTCTGTATACACTTAGTCGGATGGGCAGTTAGTTTCTTGTTTGCTGTTATTTGCCATCAGCTGGTTAATGAGAATATTTTTGGGAGTGTGAATACATCAGTCCGATGTGCTAACATCTGTGTTAGTTAATGGAAGTTTTGCTTTCAGAGGGAATTTTACCCTGTCTACCTTGTAGTAGTGCTATGATAACACAGAAAAACCTCAAATAAATATTTCATGATATTGTTTTGTTCTGAAGTCATTCCCAGCCTATGTCCTTTTAAACTTCATGGTACTGAACTCGGCTCAGTGGGTGATGACCTGAGTCATGGTCACACACACAATGCCAAATCTGAAATGCCATGGATGATTTCAATCAAGTTCGGTGCTAACGGTTAGTGCTACTATCTCAGTACTAGCAACCCTTCGTGGTTCGCCCCAGGTGTTTAGCAATAGTCAGCAAACAGTATCAACCAGGCACACACTGTGCCATACGCTTCAATGAATGAATGGGGGTAGTCTGAGAAATTTTAACTAGATTGTCTAGATATTTTACGCAGAGCCTCTCCCTAGCTAGCTGGACATTAACGTCTAGTATAGGCCCAGTGCTCTAGATTTTCTAGCTTGACCATATTGATTTTAGTAAATTTAATATTAATCCTAGAATCTAGGGACCAGATAGCATGAAAACAACAGAAGTCACAACAGGTGATATTTCTTCATTATTTTGGTTAAAAGAACACAAACAAAAATGCATTTAATGTGGACAAGGCCAGTCCAGTCTTGATACAGTACAAGGCAGGCTGCAATTGACTCATTGTGCATTATGCTAGAACTTGGTCACTGATGAGCATGAAGTCAGTGATATAAACTCAATAATAGTGCCAGTCAATTAATGCATTTCATGGGATTTTTGTGCACCATGTGTAGTACATCAAGTTATGAATATTTGTCGTGTTTGAAGCCATGTACTACTTTGTAATTGAAAGCTGCAAAGCAGATTTCTGTGACAATCATATGGGTCAACTGTATAAAACAGATGAATATCTTATGATGTTCTCTTTTGTACTGCAAGTTAATGCAGAGTTTTGTTTCTATACACACATTCCTATGCAAACGTAAAGCATTTTACCTATAGATGGATACCCATGGATGATTCTGAACGCAGGCTTTAAGCCTCTATCTTGAGATCCAGATTTAGTCCTTCTTGAAGTAGCCTGGGTCATGGCCACATTTTGAGGCATAGTGTACATCCCAGTGCCCAATACAAGAGCTTTATGACTGTTTAGTCCCACTCTTTGTCTAATCCTTAAGCAAATTATTATTATTATTATTTTGTCCTCAGTTACAGACTGACACATGACTTGAGTCTGGACAGCTTTCAGAGCGAGGACATTTTCATTTTGGAGCGCCCGGAGAGAGGGTCTCCTACAGGTTCTGTCTTCAGCAACGATTCCTTCACATTATGTAGTAAGTTGTGGTTGACAGTGACGATGTCTCATTCTTGCCACTATGTTGTATTTCTAGCAGTTGCAGTCTGAAAGGAAAGAAAACAGCATTACTCTCTATACACAGTCACTTAATTTGGTTAGCATATAGCTACATGTTTGTTGAGTGATCTTCCAGATGAAAATTTAGATAAAGATTGACCAGACATGTACATGTAAGAGGAACTGGGATATAAAACAAGGGAAATGCTGCTAATGTAGTTACTTTTCTTTCCTTCTGTCAATTTACAATGTTACACATGATTGTTCAATTTGTCATTGATAAAAACAGAAACACAAAAAGTCATGCAGTTCAATATACAGTGCCTTCTATATGTTATCCCAGAAACTTATCTAACAACTGACCGACTAAGATTTTAGGAATGTTCACTGTAGATCTTTACATATGATATATACCTTATGCCGTGTCTCAGATAAGCCAAGACGGTTAGGCTCAACTTCCAGCTCCAAAGATGGCTCCCAGGCAGAAAAACTTCGAGACGACATGATTGAGCTTGACATTTCAGAAGACATCAAGTCTCATCCACTGAGTCAGGAGGATGCGGGGGATGAGGCTCGAAAGCTGCTGGCCATCTTGGATGAAGGGAGGAAAAAGCTGAGGGATGGGGAGCGGCTAGAGGACCAGGAGCCGCTGGATGACAGAGACAAAGAGAAGGGCTCTGTCAGTAAGACAAAGGACTCATCTACAAGGAGGAGAAGGAGTCTAAAGGTAAGTCACAGTATGCACTATGAGCAAGGTGAAATATGCACAAAGGTGCACTTCTGTCAGCAAAAGTCCACAGCCCAAATTTGAAATACAAATTATGATTTGTTTTACATGGCTGCTATGGAAGTAACCCCAGGACTGATGGTGATCATTTCCACTCTGAGGTACAAGGCAATGAGAATGAAGTGCCTTGCTTGGGAGCACAACCACCGCAACCAGGAAACTTGAATGACAAACCTTGTGATGGATAGATAGTCTGATAAACTGACCACAACACTTCCTCTGAAGGCATGCTTTTCTTTTTTTTTTTCCTTCGTTTTTTTTTTCCTTCTTCTTCCTCTTTCTGTTCATAGCCCGGGAAAGATCATGATGGTGTGTTTTCTCAGTGAGTAACCCAAATGACAGTACTCAAACCAGTACACATTGTTACTTGCTGTGTGCCATTTTAAATGACAGTTTCTTCCATGTACATGCCTAGAATTTCCTGATATTGATATTTGCATGCAATGACAATAGACAGAGTTACATGATGTTTGAATACTGATATCTAAATTGTAATTCCCTTTCATCATCACTTACACAATTTGTAGGTAAAAGTACTGTAGACATGTGAGTCAAATAAATAAGTGCAGCATACATCAGTGTGATAATTGCAAAATACAAGCAACACTCCCTGATGTTATACTTGTGTGATATGTAATTCTTTTGCTGTTAAAAAGTACTTGTTCAAAGTATGCTGTGCTGTTTGTTTGTTTTTAAATGTAAGATTGTAATTACTGTGTAAAAATCAGTATTTCACAGCTAACAATGACTTGGCAGTGTGGTTACTTTTGTTGTTCTGGTACAAGTTAAATTGTTTTCTGTTTAAGAGAAAATAGATGAAAGACATCAAGAACAATGTGACATGTGTTTAGGTACTGGTAGTGATTGCTGACTACATTCAGCTAATGAAAGTGTCATGACAAGGAAGGCACAATTTCTGTCGTCAATTTTGACTCTCATATTCAGTGTGGATTGTAATCTAACACTTACAGTTCGTTAAAGATTGCACATCAAACATGAGATTTGTTTGATATTTGTATGGACGTTTAGAATAAAGGGATAATTTTTCTTTTGTGTGTGTGTGTGTGTGTGTGTGTGTGTGTGTTCATACAATACGTGCATTTGTTTGTATGTTTTTTGTTATTTTTAGGAAAATGAGCATAGTCCAAGTCAGAAGTCTTCAGAAAGGAGGAAAAAATCCAGGAGAAAAGGAAGGAAACTTCCACAAATGCCAACTCAGCGACCAGGTAAGAGTTATTGAGAAAATGTATTCAGACCTTAAACTGACTACCAATAAAGATCATGATAATGATTTGTCATTTCACTATTTAAATCAAACTGCTTTTTTGTTCTCATGGCACAAGAATGTGAATTATTTTGATTCCAAAGTGGTAATGGATCAATATAGCTTGACTGATGTGAAAAAAACCCCAAGAAGTATGGGAGTATTAAAAAAAAGTCTTTAGCCTTGACAAAGTATATAATATTGATGAATTGTTGTATGACTGTAACTGAGTCCCACTTCTTCATACTACCATGCAATGTTTTGAGGATATAATTACTTACTCCATGTCTTGATCATGCTGTGATGGGATATTTGTGTGTGGTCCTGCAGCCAATCTCCAAGCAGAATTGATGGCAGCGGAACAGAAGCCTCTTTCATCACCCACCGAAGATTCACAGTCACCCACAGACAACTGCCAGCCCCAGTCATCTACATCTCCTGCTACCACGCCTGAAACTCCCCTCACAGGTAGGCGTCGTTTTCACTCAATTCTTGGTCCCTAATGAATTCTTCGTACCGGTAATAATGCAGGTCTCTTTAGCATCCATCCTTCTTATTCTTTAGTTTGTTGATTATTTTTTTCCAAAAAAATCTGTAAACGCACTTATCTATTTTCATTCTGTTGATGTGCAAAGCTTTCGTAATTGTACTTCATTGCCTTCTGACCATGTCATGCCCCACCCCCAACTCTAACTTGATACAAAATGTGATACTATTACAGAACACTGTTAAAATTAGCATCTTACATGTAGAATGGCAAAGCTTTTATAGTTTTGTCTCATGACCTACTGATTATGTCGCACAAGTGAGACATTTACAAAAATAAAATGGAATAAAAAAAATCATGATCAGAGGGCAGTTAAGAAGACATAAAAATAAAGTTTAGATTGTAACAATTTGTAACTAGAAAAGCACTCGGAGAGCACAGACCTCCGCCAAGCCAGCAGCTCATTTCCTTCCTTCACGCATGCAATTTCTCAAAATAGAAGCCTTTTGTTTACGTCATTGCACGGTGCCTTGTCCGAGCAGAGCACGCGCTTTACTGCACGTATTATAAGATTCAGTACACACAGCTTGAACCTCAAGTTTGTTGACCTTGTTGCCAAAAGATGAAAAATCCTTCAAAAATCCATAAAAATTCCGGATCGCTACCAAAATTGAATGAGGTGTTCCTTGTGTCAATATCAACTTTTTATGCAAGTTTCATTTTAATCCGTACACAACTTTTTGAGCTATTTTGCAAACAGACAAACCAACGCTGATGATCACTTAACCTCCTTCCCCCTTGGCGGAGGTAATAAAGTGGAGTGTATAAAGCTATTGGTGCAGCTACAATGCTTGGTAATGTGCATAGCCATAATGCCTGTGTTACCCCTGTCAATATCTCCTCACAGTACTACCGTCATCCCAGCCAGCCAGACCCAACCATCTTGGCGTCCATACCTCCTCGGCTCCTCCGCCATCACATTCCCACCTTCTCCAGCCCGTCTTGCCGCACGAGGAAGTACCAGCCAATACGGTGAACCGAGTCAGTCCTCACTACACCCCCTTCCTCTCAAATACTAACCTACTGCTCCAGGAGGACTCTAGTCCAGAGAGCCACCCAAAGCGCAGGATGTTCTCCATTAAACACCGCACCCTACCCATCAAGAAACCACCTACTCAGAACGATGACCCATCAGGTGAGTCACCTTGCTTAGCAAAACCATTGGCATGCACTCTCTCTCTGATGTTGAAAACTTTGATGCAATTACGCTAAGTTATCCCATCAGAATTATCACTTCACAGACCTTTATTTTTAATTTTTTTTAGTAGGGTTTGTTCTGTTTTACACTCCCTGCTTAACCCTAACTTACGGGGGGGGGGGGGGGGGGGGGGGGGGGGGGGGGGGGGGCATAATGCCCCCCCCCCCCCTCGACGAATTCTGCGACCATTCTGGCGCGCAAATTTTTTTGACCGCGCCGCTCGCTGACTTTTTACTTTCAAGTCTCACGCAACTTTTGAGACCTAATTTTATGCTCCCGGGCATACCGTTCCGAAGCCACGCCCCTTCAAAAAATTTTTGTCAACCCCAAAATTGCTCAAAAACGTGATTTTGTGTACAAAGTCAATACAAATTGTGTTTTTTCAATTAATTCACATAATGATTCATGTTTTTAATTTTGATGGCTGAAATCAATTTGTTTTAGTATAATTATGCTTCAAAAAATGTGTTTGACAAATTCTGCTGAAAAAATAACAAAAACAAAAGTTCAAAAAAACAAAGAAATACATAAAAACTTGATAAAACAATAAAAAACATAAGAAATTAATTTTGATACTGAATTGTTTTTTACGCACAAATGTTTGGAATGTCACTAGGAATATTTACACCAAAAATCAGCATTCCATAAGCTTTTATAAGCCAATTACAGACAAAAATGAGGTTTTTTGCATATATTTATATAATTAATTAATTTAAAATAGAAAATGCAAATTTTTAAAAAATTTTACTTAACAGTCTTGTAGATTACATCCAGCTTTATGTTCATGCAAAATTTTGCGGCGATCGCGCGATCAATGGCCGAGATCTGAAGGGGGGACCATAATGCCCCCCCCCAGGAATTCAAGCTCGCTAAATAGCCCAGGTAAGTTAGGGTTAAGTAGCAACCCATGCTGTTTGCATAGTTGTTTAGTAATGATTTTACTGGCGGCTAGCGTTAGAAAACAAAGTCCTTGGGAGCAGCAGTTTTCTTTTGTTATGTCGAAATTTCATTATAGGCAAACAGTAAAGTATGTAATAAAGATATACAGACAATGATTTTGGGACCTGAACTTTTACTTTGTTGTGACATGTTTTGTTACAACAGTGTTCATTATAATGGGAGTGCACCGAAATTATCAATGACATGTGTTACAAGTCATGCACTGTTCCCCTCCACAGGGGCTGCAGAACTGGGGGAAGGGTGGGGCACTTTTTTAGCCTGTCCAAAGAAAAGAAAGAAAGAAAAAATTGAAAAAAACAAAATCAGGGAGGGCTAACCACTAATCATCCCTCAGCCCCCCCCCCAAAAAAAAAAAAAAAAAAATTAAAAAAATTCTGCAGCCACTGCTGCAAAGTTGTAACATGATATGATAGCAAGAACATATGGGCAGATATCAAACATATTAGTTGTAGATTTGCAAGTTGCTGAGCAGTTTATATGTCAGAAATGTGTGTTGAGTCACAGAACAGTGCACTAATTTTAAAGATTGTCTACAATTTTGCGTAGATGAGGACAAGCCAAGCTTCCAGCCTGTCACTCTGGTTATTGATGGTGAACTGAAGATGCAATCCCACAAAGCTCTCTACCGGTTCTTCCCTCGCCATGACGATGAACTCCTACTGGATGTGGGTGATCCCATCTATGTAGAGGTCAAAGGTGACGACCTGTGGTATGAGGGCATCAACCTGAGAACAGGTGATGAGGGGTGCTTCCCAAACAGATATGTGCGGGAATTTACAGCTGATGTGGATACAGAGCCAGGTGAGTTGTCAGTCTCATGAAAAGCTTTGTAAAACCTCCAGTTGATTGTAAAAATGTTAAATTAGGAACCGAGGATCCAAAACGTCTTTTTTTTTTCTCACAGAGGTTGTGTGTTTACTTTCGGTAACTATTGCGAGGAACGCTTGCTATTTCTTTGCAGACACTTCGCTCTAGACTCCAATGCTATGCCAAAAGTCCAGCAAGTCTGGATGCTGCGTTGATAAATAATCCAGTGAATTTTTGCTTATGAGTGAGCACAGGACACATCCTCTATAGGTTCATGACTGTAGATTTCCTGTTCAATAAGACATACAAATGTGTCGGCCTCTCAAAAGAGTGGTAGCCATATCTGAGCCAAATATTGATACAGTAGTACAGAGGAGGTAATCATCAGATATTGAGTTAATGCAGCAGTGAGCGACTTACTGCTCTGATTTAAACAAAAATGGTGGCCCTTATAGACATGCAGCCAATTTGATTTTATTATTGTAATTAAAGGACAAGTTCACCTTCATAGACATGTGGGTTGAGTGAATGCAGCAATATTAGTAGAACACATCAGTGAGAGTTTGAGCAAAATCGGACAATCCGTTAAAAAGTTATGAATTTTTGAAGTTTCTGCTCAGTCACGGCTGGATGAAAAGACTACTATAGCTTGTGATGTCACATGAGTACAACGATATAAAGAAAGAATAAAGAAAATTCAACATATTTCCATTTTTCTAGCATAACAAAAGAACACTCGACTTTTCTCTTTCAGAAGGCAGGGGGAATAATATTACCCTTAACATACGTCAGTAGCAAGTCGAAGAAATGTGCACTTTATTCAAAAAGTAAAGTTTTGTGAAATTCTCTTTTTATTTTTCTTATATAGTTGTACACTTGTGACATCATTCACTGTAGTAGTCTTCTCTTCCAGCAGTGACTGCGCAGATACTTAAAATATTCGTAACTTTTGAACGGATTGTCCAATTTTCCTCAAACTTTCACTGATGTGTTCTACTAATATTGCTGCATTCTCTCAATCCTTATGTATATGAAGGTGGACTTGTCCTTTAACCCTAAAAAGGCCGGGGGGGTTTCAATCAACCCCCCCCTCGACATTTTTCGTGACTACTCCGCCGCGCGAAATTTTTTGATCGCGCCGTTCGCTGACTTTTTACTGTCAAGTCTCGCGCATCTTTTGACACCTTTTTTGCAAAAATCGCGCATACCGTTACGACGCTGCATGACGTTTTATACATGCCTGTCAGACCGAAAATGGCTCAAAAACGTGATTTTGTGTATAAAGTCTATGCAAATGGAGTTTTCTCTTCTTATTCATAAAGATATGATTATTTTCACTTTCATAGGCTGAAACTAATTAATTTTAGCATAATTATGCTTGAAATAGGTTCTATCATAAATTTTGTGGAAAAAAAATGATAAAACAAAAGGTCGAAAAAACAAAGAAATACATAAGAAATTCATAAAACAATAAAATACATAAGAAATTGATTTTGATACCAAATTTTTTTTCAAGTACTTTGTTACGAATGCTACAAAGAATGTTTTCACCAAAAATTAGGATTCTAGGAGCTTTAACTTCTGATTTAGAGCAAAATGTATGATTTTATGCATATATTAGCATAATTAATTATTGTGACAAAAATTTTCATTTCTTTTTGCATAGCTTGGTAGATTACGCCACAGGTAATGCACGTGCCAAATTTCATGGCGATTGTGCGATCGACGGCCGAGATCTCGGGGGGGGGGGGGGGGGTTGGGGTTGAATCAACCCCTCCCCGGCCACAGAACACCCAAAAAAGCCCGGCCTGGTTAGGGTTAAGTGTAATATGTCTCCTGCACTCTTATGAATGCAAAAATCATATATACTAATTGTTGTGTCTCAGAAATAGGTATGAGTACACAAATTATTGCATAGATCTAACTTCTCTGAGTTAGATCTATGCTAATTGTACAATCATACTAATTGTTGTCTCAGAAAAAGGTATGAGGACACAAATTATTGCACAGACCTAACTTCTCTGAACTCTTGGGTAAACCCTAAAATAAAGGTTGTTGTGTTAAAAGTAGGAAGCATAGTAACAACTGGTAATTCTTACCCAAGTACTTCTTCACTCTGGAGTCTATGGCCTCAATAAGCCAGTTTGGAAATACTAATACCAGTAATAATAATGATATTAATACCATACATTTATTAGGCACTTACCAAATTCAGATGTTTCTAATCGCATGATTTACTGGAAAATTAAAGATTTAACCCAAAATGATACAAAAATACAAAAATATTAAAAACCTTATGTAAGTCAAACATTAGATACAGTGTATAAATACAATAAATGAATACTAAAAATCAAAGTCAGTGTGCACCTCCATCGACCAACACACAGCTGGGCTATTCCAGAGGACTATCTATTAAAAAGATAAGTTTTCAGCATCGGAATTGCTTTGCAACTGAGCAGGAAATTGTCACTGGCACCTATAGGCATGTTACCTATGGGCATGTTGGTTTTTAAATCTATTGAGATAAGCATCGGAAATGTACAGATTATTCATGTAATCCTTATATAAATGTGCTTGCGAGCACATCCGCCTGACAGCAAACCAGGTATTTGACAATAGTAAATATTTTGTCAGTACATTCAATGCAAAAAACAAAAAAAAATGAAATGGATGCTTCCCATAAGTATTTAAAGTGATGACCCATTCTGGTCACCTGGTATATGCACGTTCATTTTTTGTTTGAACTAGACAGCTGAATTGTAGATAAATTGTTATGTCGGGCAAGTTTTTTGCATCATGTCGCTTTGAAAATGAGTGAAAGGCCTAACAACAGAAAAAAGTAAGGTCATTTGTACCAATTTGCACATTAGCCAACTCTGAACTAAATTATACAAAAATGCATGCAATTCTGAGACAGTAAAGGAACTGAACTTGATGGCAGAAACTCTAATTTTTTTATCAAAGTCACTCCTCGACTCATTATAGTACAAAGAAGTGTGAATTCAGGCCATGAATGCAAACATTCTTGTGTACATTTTAGGAACCTGGTATACTATACTATACCCAGTTTACATTAACACTGAGAAAAGGCCGGGCTCGGCCGCGGCTCGGCCACGGCCGAGACCACCTCCAGAGCGTGGCCAAATGCGAGGCCAATTTTGGCCTCGCATTTGGCCTTTTGCGCGTTTACACTGAAATGAAGGTGGGCTTGGCCATGGCCGAGCCACGACCTCTCCTCGCACTGTAAACGGGGTCTTAGTCCCTGAAAGGAAAGGGTTAACTGTTTTAAGTGAAAGTTTCAGTAAGTAACTTTGTGAGAGACAGGTGCATTGTATTAATAGGTGATCAACCTATTCCCATGCAGGGGTTCATGGAAGGAGAGTTCACATGAATCGATTCAGACTCAACTTTCTTGGCTCCATCGAAACATCATTTCACCGCGGCAACGAGGTGCTGTGCCGAGCCATGCAGAAGGTCGTCACAGCACGGAGAATGACCCCTGAACTTCGACCCCCAACAAAGTGCATCCTAGAGATCAGTGATAATGGTGTGCGGATGGTGGACCAATCAAAGTCGCCTAGGAGTGAGGAGGTGAAGAGACCAACGTGTAGACTCTCTAGTCTGATATGGAGTGATTTGTTGATGCAGCAGTTAATTGTTCAGTTTGATATGATGAGGAATGTCTCAACCTGTTACCTAAAGTTGCTAGAAAAAGATGGTGCACATTAGTAATATGCAATGTTCTTCTTATCGCTGATTATGGTAAAACCAGAGATAAGAAGACGTGAGTTATCACATGATTTTATAAGTTATACAAGTTAACATTTTGCTTGCATCAACATTGCAAGTTTTCCATCCACAGACCCTAGCAGTGTGTGTAAGTGTGAATGGATAACATCAAAATTACTACCCAGAATAAAGGTTTGATACACATAAACAGAAAGAGTGATGGAGGCAATCTTGATTAAAGTCTGTGCAGTGCTATAGTCTTCTCATTTGTAGTCAACAATAATTTTATGTTTTATTTTGTGTTCTTTGAATTCTAGAAGAAGGATTCTGTCAGGAAAAAAGTTGAGAAATTTCTGAGTGGAAAGAACCGTGGACTTAACTACTACTTCTCACTGAAGAACATCTCATACTGTGGGTTCCACCCCTCCAGCCCAAAGTGAGTTTGTACCTGTTACAACGATCTGTTCATTGATAATGGAACTATTGCAGAAAGTGTTGTGGTCATCATGTACACAGGGCTCGACACTTTGGTCGGCTGCTGGGGCCACTAATATATTTAAATTTCAAATCTTGTGACGTGAAAAAAAAAAAGAGTATCCTCCCCAAATAAAAGAAAACATGAACATAACAATCCACTTTAAATCTTAATTGCCTGATTGGGCCACCAAAAGATGAACCTGTTTTTGGAAATTTGGTGGCCTAGCATCAATATTTAGAGGCCCATGGCGACTGGGCCACTGTTGGTATCAAGCCATGATACACATGGAGTGTTATCAGGTACCAACACATTCAAAGTCAATGTGTTCTCAAAGAGGACTGTAGAGATACATGAAGTATAAGATATTACCCAAAAAGAGAATGCTAGTTACTTTGATTTGAGCTCCTGTTTGCTTCGTGATGTGAAGGAGTTGGGCCTTTTGCACCTGAATAAGTGCTTACAGTTTACATTCTCTCAATTATTTTTGACACCTCCAAGAAAACTAAGATTTAGAGAGGAAAGTGGTCGTTTTGTAAGGAGTAAAGAGAAAAGCAAGTGACATAATTAAAGAATATGTTGTTGTTTTGAAGATAAGCCCAGTGTGATTGAAAAAAACAACATAATGTAATCTAGGTTATTCAAGCAGTACTTAGATGTCTATAAAGATTGACTGAGTAACCAAGGCAAAAAGCATAACAGTTACTATGAATGATATTAGCTGGTATATCGGTTAATTTCTGTAACTTGTCAGAGTGGTTGTGCAGAACATATTCATATTAACTTCTGTAGCTTGTCTGATTCCCATATCACATCATATTTGCTGTGTTAATAATGCGATAGTGGCTGTATTAACAGCATAGAAAACTGCACTGTTGCAGTAACCAATATTAGAACATAGTTATTTTGCCTTTATCAGAAAGTATATGCACACAAGTAATCAACGCGTGAGAATGGTAATTTTTTGAATCGTAACGACGAAGTTGCACAATAACTCATATCGCGGATCACTAGAAAGATTGCTGGTGAGTTGCTCAGACTCATTGCGAGACATGTGCTAAACTGCAATGTGTGTTGTCGTTATAGTTTTATGGACTGCAATTACTCAAATATTTTGTAAGCATTTGGCAGGCTGCAAAAGCTCAGTTTGCATTACTGAACAATAAAAAAAAAAATGCATGAAGTCATGAATGCCAAATCAAATAGTGATTGTACTAAATGATTTTATTTCAAAGGATGTCAGAAATTATTTGGCCCCAACTCATGCAGTCTTTTCTGGTTTTCCATTAAAGGCAATCCAAGATGCTGTGAATATAAAGAAAAAAAAGAAGCAAAACTCTCCAGGTGTGTGATTGTGTTGCAAGGTTGTCATTTTTTGTTGTTGTTGAGTTGTGATCAGTGATAACTTTTGTATGATAGGACTCAAATTTGAATTCACTCATGCCTGCTCCTTCACCAGATATTTTGGCTTCATCACCAAACATCCAAGTGACGGGAGGTTTGCCTGCCATGTGTTTATAACTGAGAATGGACAGACTGCCCAGCCTTTGGCTGAGGCTATGGGGTGAGTACAGCTTGATCAACTTTAATCTTTCTATGCCAAGCAGTGGGGGGTTATCAACTTCTTTGGTTTCAAACTCATTGAAAGACTTACAAAAGGCATCAAAATATTGTAAAGCAAGATACTCTCATGGCATTAAATTTTTGTGAATTGCCTCAGGCATTCCTTGCATATAGTGTAGGCAAGAACTTTTGCGTGGATTTTATTATCGCCAATCTTTGCTGTCATGAAAATGTGCAGATTTTAAAAATGCACCCAAACATGTCTGTTTTTACAGTAGTGGATACCATGAGTTTTATGATGTTATTGATAGATATTGTTAAAGGTCAGTTGAACATAGGATTGAAGGATAGAAGTATGTAGATGGAAACCCTGAAATATTTTTCAATTGTTTTTGTCCACTTACAAATCTGCGAAGAAATGAGAACTGTATGGCTATGGACATCAGAGGCTTGTAAGATTTACTTGAAATTCAAAGTTATGGTCACATGGCCTAAGGATGTCTTACAGTGTATTTGGTTCAAACTAGAACAAAAATGTAATGCATATATGGGATAGTTTCACTAAACTATGTATGAGTGACTGGAACTCATGGCACTTAGTAGCTAGGAAAACAAGTCAGTCACAACATGTGATTTTCATCTCCTATCAACCTGAGATGAAATAGCTACATCCAAGCCATCCTTTTCTGCCTTGATTAGACAAATGGATAACCGATACCCAGTAATGACTGCCCTCAGAGGAAATGTTTGTCAATTTGCAAGATTTTTTTTTTGTTCTTTTTTACTCCACACATTCATCTTCACTTTATTTCTCTAATCTTGCCCTGAAGATCTTTAATTCTTTTTACAAATGTTTGCATGTTGCTTGTCTTTTCTCCTTACAATGATGATACCAACAGAGCTGCTTTCAAGAGATTCTATGCTGAGTTCTTAGACTACACCAACCCAACAGAAGATATCTACCTAGAGTAGCTTCCCTTCAGTGGGCGGAGTAGCTCCTCCTAGAGTGGGTAGAGTAGCCCCCTCCCTGTTCAGTGGGCAGAGTAGCACCCCTTCTTAAGGTGGAGCATCCCACTCGAGGGCAGAGGCTTGATCCCTATCATGTCCACAGACTGCACTTCAACGAGCACCTGAACAGTAAGGTTGAACCACTCTCTATCAAAGATGACTTCTCTTCTATTTCTCCAAGAGTTCTGTAGAGCTGAAAATTACAGGGTGTGTAGATATAAAAAAAGATGGCAAAAAAAAAACTTTAGAAAGAAAGGAAAAGTTAAATCACAAAGTGCTAGGCAATTGTAAAAAGCCTGTACAAGTAAGAAGCCTGTACAAACTTCATTGACTAACTCAATATGTCACATCTCAAGTCATGAATGCAACTCTAAGGATCTTTACTTGGCAAGGTATCCAGCTAATGGTTTATGCTTCTACTGGATTCCAAGCCTGTGTCATATGCTGTCATTAGAATCTAGCAATTCATGAAAATATTTTATTTGTGTCTCTGGCTAATTCTCAAGATTATCTGCAGCTCAACCATTGCATATTTAAAGGGATCGTATAGTTTTGGTTGAGACCTAATTTCAGGTTTCTAACATTTTTTGGTGAGATAATGGCAAACCTTTTATGAAATATGAAAGAGCATGTAATTCCATGAGGAATTCAACGTTTATTTGATGAAAATTGCTTTTGAAGTGGCTGAGATATCGAAAACAGAGCGATTCAATAAAGTGTGGGACCCACATTTTATTACGATCGCTTTATTTTACTTTGTTTTTGGATGTTTCAGTCATTCCAAACCCGTTGTTTATCAAATAAACTTTGAATTCCTCTTAAAATGGTATGCTCTGTACTATTTCATAAGTGTTTTCTTGGTATCTCACAAAAATTTAAAAGCCCAATTCTAATCTCCACCAATACTGTACTATCCCTTTAAGTTTCTTAAAGGCACATTGTTCATGTAGTAGACCTACCGCTTTTGTTCTTATTAGTTATTATTCAATGGTGCTGTGTGTATTGGTTCATAACGTTTTACCTTATTTGTGTGCTACTACAATGTATGTGCTATGTGTGGCCTGCTTGCTGCAAGGTATATTGTAAAACCAGCCATCGTGCATGACATATTCTGTGTTTTCACAAACTTAATTAAGACGGGTAACGAAAACTATCCATTACAAGTTACAAACCTCTGTACTGTGAAAGCAGATTCTACATTGTAATTTTTCTTCTTGGTAGCATCTAGAATAGAAGAATCACTTTGTACATGCTCTAGCTAATGTATGAAAATTCTTTACTTTTGCAAACCTTGAACAGTAATATCTATACAAGAGATGTGTGAAGACATGCAAGTACATGGTATATACGTCAATGTTGGACAAATGTGAAGGTATATTTATCTATCTTGGTAAAGAATCCCAAGAGTATAAATGAAGACCTCAGAAGCGTCATATCTATTATTAGGTTGTCATTAGCTCTAAAGTTGACCCAGAAAAGGAAGCCCTTTTGTGCTTGATGTGCTATAGCCCATTATGCTGAAAGACTTGCAACAGGGTACAGTATTGAAAAGGCTGTAAGAGTATATGAAAAGGCAAAATATGAGAATGATGTATGAAGGTATAACAGTATTCAGTCACCTGATCAGGTTTCCATCTTTCATATTGGCTTCCCAATTCACTTTGGACTTCAATTGATGAGATATGATTAGATGATATCAAGATTTATTTTACCTCTGGCATTTATTTGTTTATTTAATTTTTGTCAGGATTTTTCCTTAGAGTAGAAATTAACATCAACACAATACCTATGTCAAGTTAGATAGTCAGAATTGTTTGTGGAAAGATGTTGCTCCAATAGGAATGTAAAACATCATTTTTTTCATTGGTGCACTGTAGGTGCTCATATGTATGATGTATGACCTGGGCTCTGCTGCATAAAAAGGAAGAGTCAAATATAAGTCAGAAATCAAATGTAAGTCAGGTATCACCCAATCAAAATTGAGTATTCAGAGATTTATGTGTGAAGTTCTGCCATATGTTTGATCTCATCTTTTATGCAACAGGGACCTGGTAACTTTGAATGCCGTTTCCAAGTTGTGCAATACTTCTTTCTAACTCGCTTCTTGACACAAAACACACACACACACACACATACACACACACGCACACACACACACACACACACACACACACAAAGAAAAAAACTGACAGAATTCAATAACTGTGGACACATTTTCAAAACTTTCAAATGCATGAGACCATTCCTATTCAAAAATGGATTGATAGTGAAGGCTTGAGATTTTATGGAAGGCAGAAATGTGAAAGAATATTCAAGTTGAGGGAAGTTTAGCGGTCCTTGAAACAGAGTCACAAAATCAAAATGAAATTTGATATTCAACTTCAGAGATGGTAAGATAGTTGGAATACAGTTAATTTTTAAGCCTCCGCAACGAAGTGGCCGGAGGCATTATGTTTTTGCGGGTCGTCCGTCCGTCCGTCCGTCCGTCCGTCCGTCCGTCCCGTTTTGTTTTTGTCGATATCTCAAGAACCGTGTGGTGGTTTTACATCAAACTTGGTATGAGGGTATATCCTTGGGGGATAATACTTTATGTGGATTTTAGGGTCACAGGGTCAAAGGTCAAAGGTCACAGGGTCAAAGGTCAAAGGTCACAGGTTATTTTGTGAAAAAAAAATGAAATTTCATGTTTTTCTCCATATCTCGCAAATGGTTCAAGGTATCTTCATGGAACTTAGTATATATGCTTGTACCGATGGGCAGTGATTATCTAGGGAAGTTGGGGGACATGGGTCAAAGGTCAGGGAGTCAAAGGTCAAGGTCAACTCCTCAAAATATCACTACTTTCCTTAAAATGCAATATGCCTGAAGGGTTTTTTTTTAAAACTTGATGTATGGCATGTATTACCCAATATATATTTTTGGGGAAGTTTCTTGCCAAAAGGTCAAAGGTCAAAAGGTAAAAGGTCAAGTGAAAGTGCTAAATTGCACTTTTTCCTCCATATCTCGAAAGTAACTCAAGGTATCATCATGAAACTTACATATTTATGCATGTTCAACCTAACAGTGATTCTCTTTGGAACTGTGAGGTCAAAGGTCAAAGGCCAGGTTTAGATAATGCTATTTTCCCATTTGATACTGAAATTATACTTTTTCTCAATACCTTGAAAATTACTCAATGCATAAACTTATAAAAGGGTCAAAAGTCAAGTAAAAATCATCAGTTCCCCAAATACCTGCACTCTGACATTTTAATCATTCATCCAATTGAACCTAGTTCTAGGAAAGTGAACATTCAGCACATTTGTGTCAAACCTGTCATTTTAATATTGTGCCAATTGTGTGAAACTGTCATCACACATTGTCAAGACATTGTACTATAGACCTATTAGGAGAACCATGCATTATGGCGGAGGCATATCAGTAGCCGTAGCGATATATCTAGTTTTGGCATGTTTTCGTCTTTTTATTTTCATGGAAATTGATGATGTGAGAGTGTATTTATAAAGCGACATTTCAATGTAATAATTTCCAATTGTCATAAGATGCATGCTTACTTAAGGTGTCAAATTATTGGGTTTTTTGTGGACAGAAAGAACAAAAAATTTTTAGCAAATGAAGATACTTACAGATGATAAAATGCATTGTAATGCAGCATCCAAGAGGGTATTTTTCTATTAAAGGACAAGTTCACTTTCATAGACATGTGGATTGAGTGAATGCAGCAATATTAGTAGAACACATCAGTGAAAGTTTGGGGAAAATGCGACAATCCGTTCAAAAGTTATGAATTTTTGAAGTTTCTGCTCAGTCATGGCTGGATGAAAAGACTACTATAGAGACCTTGCCAAAGGTATTATGCGCTATATAAGAACAGTGATAATAATAATAATAATAATGATAATAATACTATAGCTTGTGATGTCACATGTGTACAACGAAATAAAGAAAGAATAAAGTAAATTCAACATATTTCCATTTTTCTTGCATAACAAAAGAACACTCGACTTCTCTCTTTCAGAAGGCAGGGGGAATAATATTACCCTTTACATATGTCAGTAACAAGTCAAAGGAATGTGCACTTTATTAAAAAAGTAAAGTTTTGTAAAATTCTCTTTTTATTTTTCTTATATCGTTGTACGCATGTGACATCATACACTGTAGTAGTCTTCTCATTCAGCAGTGATTGGGCAGATACTTAAAAAATTCATAACTTTTGAATAGATTGTCCGATTTTCCTCAAACTTTCACTAATGCGTTCTACTGATATCTGCATTCTCTCAATCCTTATATATATGAAGGTGGACTTGTCCTTTAATGCCATATCCTTGCATTAAAATCACACCTCTTTCCTGTATAGAGGTTATTTCCTCTTATGGGGGGTTGTTTTGTAAAGCTGTTCTTAAAGTTACGAACAACTTACGAACGACTGGTGATCAGTTCTTGTGCTGAATTATTGAAATTCTGATACGTATAGCACATCTGAGCTGATCACCAGTTGCTCTTAAGTCATTCATAACTTTAAGAACAGCTTTATGAAACACCCCCAGGTTTTGTATTTGTTTGTGATATATTATTCTGGCATGAAACATTCACCAGTATGAGGAATACATGCACTGAGTAATTGCTACTGTAGGCATTCTGCTGCTTATATATATCTCTATAGTGTGTGCTTATTGGTTTGATATATTATTTATAGTACTTAATCTGTTTTCCGTCCATCCGTTTTGTTCCATTCCAACTTCAGCAGATGAGTTCTGTTTGTCAGACATTAACTCTATCACCTTGCATGCATTCAAGTATGGTTCTGAGAGATAAAATGTTATGTTTTGGTAGAAATCTATAGAATGCAAAGTTGTGCTTGTGTTTGTACAGATGACAAAAGGTACACCAGCTTTTGTTTTAGATGATCATGCAAAATTTGTATGTTGGGTTTTATATTTTAATGAAATCAAGAGATATTTGTATGAAACAGAATGCTAGCAGAAGGTGGCATCGTGAGAAGTACTCTGATGAAATCTGTGGAAATGTGAAATATTGGCCGAGTGTCCTTTGATACACAGTGACTATTTTGTGAAAGAGTTTGTCAGACATGAGAGTACTGTCTATGTGATAGACATGGTCAGACATGGGAGTACTGAAAAGGTTAAACTGTACAAATTTTGTGACTAGTAGCGGATGAATCAAGCTAAGGTATCACTACTTCATGAAACCTTGCCAAGACCCACTTTTTGTCGAATGAAATTGATCAGGCTAGTCAAATCACACCATCTCTTCAGTAAATATTTAGATTACATTTTGAAAATTTGCTCTGCTGAGAAGCAGAAAGGGTCTTAAAACCAGCAGTTTTCAGAAGTAAATTTTCTGCTGCAATTTGTTTTGATTTGACTTTGAGTACAATTCTTATTTCTGCTTATGGCAGCTGAATTATGTTCTGTACCATTCCATATTCGTTTTATTAGTACGTTTTGCACATTTTTTTTCTTCATAAATGAAATACAGTTTGTATATCATAATATTCATATTATGTATCATAATATTTCTTTTAGCATAACCACATTGTTTGCTGCAGATTGAAATCTCCGCAGCCAAAGTTTACAACTCCATATAGCCTTCACCTCAGCTTGCAACATGCAACGTCAACTTGTGTATGTAATACAATGTACACAATTCCTGATCAGGAACTTGACAACCTCAAAAAGTTGCATTTTTAGCTACATTTTTTGTTGCTCTGACAATCATAGTTTTTAGTGATAGATTATTGGATATGTAAGAAATAATTGGTGATTGAATATCAACAGTGATTATAGTAGCTACATGGTCTAAAACGATCTTTTATTCTTATCCATTTTGTGTGACTATGATCTAATAGATGAAAGTCATCAGTCACGTGATTAACTTGAAAAAAATATATTGTAGGGAGAACAAAAGCTTTGTGGAAATTTTGTGAACTAATGTCAGTTTAAAATGGAAAAGAAGGGCAAAACAAGAATATTATTAGAATACTGACAGTTATGGAGCACACTTTGGCTGTCATGACTTTGATATTTTGATATTGTTTAATGATTGAAATCAAGCTCTCCTTGTAATGAGATGCATTCCAGCTATGTTTCCAACTTCCATTTGATTCTTTGAATGACACACCAAAAGTGACTCTGATATTTTGTTGGATAGAGAGTGAATGTGTCCTACATCTTGCATGTTGCTCATGCTGCGTTTCCCATGGGAAGAGAGAGAGAGAGAGAAAGAGAGAGAGAGAGAGAGAGAGAGAGAGAGAGACCAATGGATGCACCCAGACATGTTTGTCTAAGTGCTGCCACGTTTCCAATATTATAGCTAATTGCTGTTCGTTATGCCTTTTAACAGCACACTCTCATCAGCTAGGGCCCACTCTAGGGTTTCTTATCCATTGCTTTCAACTTGGCATGGAAATGAAGGTGTATGTTTGAGGGCATGATGGTTAATTTATGTCAATGAAATATGTATTGCATGTAAAGATTTGTTCCTGTAGGAAATGTATTGGAAGAGGAGTTCGTTGTTCACAAGTGTGATGGATCAAAGTGGAGGAAAAGATAAGAAGAAGATATGAATGTAATGTAACTTGTATGTACTTTTTAAAGTCTCTGGTATATGTATAATGTGTATTTAACACCACTGCCATCCCCAAAATACTGTAAACCCTTGTCAGTTTTGAGTGTACAGGAGCCTTTATTTTGTACCTTGGTGAATTTATTGAGACGTAAAGAGAAATGAACATTTTGAATGTGCATATTTGAAAAAGGATTTTTTTTTCAAGGAATTGTATCGCACTGCATTGGTTTGTGTTGATTTGCTATGGTACAGCTACTGTCAAAGGCGTCTGTGGAAGTGAATATTGGATCAAGGTTCAGTCAATTACTCAACGTTTCTAATGAAATCATTTTTTAGAGAAAGTGTCTAAATTCTGCTCTTTTCTATTTGGTACCAGGGTATGTACAAAATGGTTTATTCTCAATGATATGATCAGAAAGAACTAAATGTGTTAATGTGAAGTCTTGCTATAACGGTAAAAAGTGTGCCCAGACTGAAATGAGGGGGTGAGACTATCAGTGATGACACTTCAAACGTTTCACCTTTATGCGATTTCTGATTTTATCTTCCTTGTCACATCATAGGTTATGTTTCTTTTTTTTAAATGTATTTTCATATCGTACGAAAATGCAATGGAGTGTTCTACTTACCAGCGGTTTTCCAAACTTATACCTGGTCGAATCATACAATAAGTATGACTGATTTTTGTTTCTCAATTCAGAGCTGTAAATTTGAAGTGAGTAAAGATAACAAAGGCTTTAATGTTAACATCATAGTATAACTTTGTTTTCAATTTTGGAAGCGGATCATACTGTTACAGCTATATTGTGCATTGCACCTGTCGCTACGCTCTTGGTATATTGTTGATGCTTGCTCAATATTGGCTCAATATTATTATCCAAGTAATGGTTTATTCAAAGAGTATAGATTTCCAAAGGCGACTTCGTATCCTGTGCTTCCTCTAACACTAATTTCTTGCATCTGGATCCCAACGTTTCCAGATGTCATTTGGACTCCTCATACCGTACGAAATCAATTTATCGCATTTTTCATTATTAATGGTTCGACGAACGCCTTGATCCATTTCTCGTGTGCGTCCGTCCATGTTGGACGTCCACAGAAGATTGTCTCCAGAACGGGAACGACAAAAAACGCACGAAAAGAAAGAGAGAAATTCTAATTTATGTATTGCAGTGTGTAAAATTCTTATACATGTATTCCCAAACTACCTGGGAATCATGTGACCCCCGAAGTCATGTAATTACCCTAAATATTGAAACAAAACGTTTTCGGCATTGGATAGAGGATTGAGGCGCTATATCTACATTGCCTCTTGAGGACAACCCATGGAGCATTAGAGAGCTCTGTGGGTTGTTTTCATTTAATCCTATATAGTATCGATAATTTCCATTACTTTCATAATTCTGTCGTAATCATCCTTCATGTGATTTCTCATGCGAATATCTATATCATTGTCATCAATGTTAAATTCTTAGTGCCATCATCACCTCTGTATTTGTCGTCGTAGTTTCATAATGATCATTGTAGCCCTAATTCGCAAAAAATTGATAGAGACTTTGACAAGGAATTATGCTCATTAGAAAGCATAGCTACATTGTATCTTGTCAACAAGGACTATTACATGCATTTTATGTGAGGGTAATTGAGACAACAATTTTTGATTAGAATTATGTTTCATAACAGCCAGCAAGGTCATGCGTGAGGTAATGATGAGGATCCTAGCTGTGAGATCGCCGCCTCTGTCTCGTATTCCATTCACACAGTGATCGATTCTTTCGTGTAATCGTTCTCGTGGGCCCTGTCAAGTACGTAGTGAAAGCCTGGATGCAAGTGTGCCATTGGACATTCAGTGTCTTCTACCGTTAGACGTTTGATTGGGTTAAAGTGATTTGAGCCTTACGAATCCACACAATATATCGTCTGTATCAGGTCAATAGGATTGCTTGCTACCGAAGCGAGCTCGCGGTTGAAGCTGTACCGCTTTGTGTTTAAGCCTTCTTTCATATGAATGAATCGACACAATAATTAAATGTTTCTCAAATCATAATATATATATGTAATATCTTGGAAATGCTATTTATCTGCTCTCTGTATTGGTTGACTTGTAAATAGCTGTGCTACATTTTATGTGTGTGCATAAGAAAATGGCTATACAACTGCTGTTTGAATTTTTATTTTGGTTCAAAAGCTATTCTATTGCCCGTTGGAAGGCTTGTAGATATGACAGTACAAATAGTAATATATCAATATGAAAACGACAAATCTAGCCGCGTTTAGTCGCAGTGTATTCGGCCTGAAGAATTTACCATGTACGTATACGTGGATGTTCTAGTTAAAATTTGTGCGGCATTAAAAGAAAATGAATATTCAATCATTGACGAAGTAAATGCATTGTTAGTTTTGTGTTTTTTCGCATTTGCCTTGGACTTGTCTGCATGCTTGCCAATATAAAACACAGGGTGTGTTTCACAAAGAATTTAAGTTGATTTTAAAAGTAAAGAACAACTTAAAAGTCTGGTATGCTGTGAGTGTCTTCAATAATATTCTATAACTTCGTAGTGAAAACGAAAATTTTGGAGACTTTTTAATGCTGCCATTAATATACAAAGTAAAATAATACACAAAGGCATTTGTCAATTTTGATAACAATTTGAAGTGGATTCTGAAAACCTTAAAAAAAAAACTGAACAGAGAAACCAGGATATACCCTAAGTTCATGTCGATCTTCACTTATAAGATCAACTTAAATTCTTTGTGAAACACTCCCCAGGTCGTTAAAGGGAAACATGTTTTTATTTTTTGTTTGCTTTTTTGTTTGTTTGTTTGTTTGTTTGTTGTTGTTTTTTCTGTAATCTTTTTCCCTTCTATCTTTTCGTCATCTGTTTATCTCACTCCCCGATCTCACTCCCCGACCTCACTCCCCGATCTCACTCCCCGATCTCACTCCCCGATCTCACTCCTCGATCTCACTCCTCGATCTCACTCCCCGATCTCACTCCTCGATCTCACTCCCCGATCTCACTCCCCGATCTCACTCCCCGATCTCACTCCCCGATCTCACTCCCCGATCTCACTCCCCGATCTCACTCCCCGATCTCACTCCCCGATCTCACTCCTCGATCTCACTCCCCGACCTCACTCCCCGATCTCACTCCCCGACCTCACTCCCCGACCTCACTCCCCGATCTCACTCCCCGATCTCACTCCCCGATCTCACTCCTCGATCTCACTCCCCGATCTCACTCCCCGATCTCACTCCCCGATCTCACTCCCCGATCTCACTCCTCGATCTCACTCCTCGATCTCACTCCCCGATCTCACTCCTCGATCTCACTCCCCGACTTCACTCCCCGATCTCACTCCCCGATCTCACTCCCCGATCTCACTCCCCGATCTCACTCCTCGATCTCACTCCTCGATCTCACTCCCCGATCTCACTCCTCGATCTCACTCCTCGATCTCACTCCCCGATCTCACTCCCCGATCTCACTCCTCGATCTCACTCCCCGACCTCACTCCCCGATCTCACTCCCCGACCTCACTCCCCGACCTCACTCCCCGATCTCACTCCCCGATCTCACTCCCCGATCTCACTCCTCGATCTCACTCCCCGATCTCACTCCCCGATCTCACTCCCCGATCTCACTCCCCGATCTCACTCCTCGATCTCACTCCCCGATCTCACTCCTCGATCTCACTCCTCGATCTCACTCCCCGATCTCACTCCTCGATCTCACTCCCCGATCTCACTCCTCGATCTCACTCCCCGACCTCACTCCCCGATCTCACTCCCCGACCTCACTCCCCGACCTCACTCCCCGACCTCACTCCCCGATCTCACTCCCCGATCTCACTCCTCGATCTCACTCCCCGATCTCACTCCCCGATCTCACTCCCCGATCTCACTCCCCGATCTCACTCCCCGATCTCACTCCTCGATCTCACTCCCCGATCTCACTCCTCGATCTCACTCCCCGATCTCACTCCTCGATCTCACTCCCCGATCTCACTCCCCGATCTCACTCCTCGATCTCACTCCTCGATCTCACTCCCCGATCTCACTCCTCGATCTCTCTCCCCGATCTCACTCCCCGATCTCACTCCTCGATCTCACTCCCCGATCTCACTCCCCGATCTCACTCCCCGATCTCACTCCCCGATCTCACTCCCCGATCTCACTCCTCGATCTCACTCCTCGATCTCACTCCCCGATCTCACTCCCCGATCTCACTCCTCGATCTCACTCCCCGATCTCACTCCTCGATCTCACTCCCCGATCTCACTCCTCGATCTCACTCCCCGACTTCACTCCCCGATCTCACTCCCCGATCTCACTCCCCGATCTCACTCCCCGATCTCACTCCCCGACCTCACTCCCCGATCTCACTCCCCGATCTCACTCCCCGATCTCACTCCCCGACCTCACTCCCCGATCTCACTCCCCGATCTCACTCCCCGATCTCACTCCCCGATCTCACTCCCCGATCTCACTCCCCGATCTCACTCCCCGATCTCACTCCCCGATCTCACTCCCCGATCTCACTCCTCGATCTCACTCCCCGATCTCACTCCCCGATCTCACTCCCCGATCTCACTCCTCGATCTCTCTCCCCGATCTCACTCCCCGATCTCACTCCTCGATCTCACTCCTCGATCTCACTCCCCGATCTCACTCCACGATCTCACTCCCCGATCTCACTCCTCGATCTCACTCCTCGATCTCACTCCCCGATCTCACTCCTCGATCTCACTCCTCGATCTCACTCCTCGATCTCACTCCTCGATCTCTCTCCCCGATCTCACTCCCCGATCTCACTCCTCGATCTCACTCCCCGATCTCACTCCGCGATCTCACTCCTCGATCTCTCTCCTCGATCTCACTCCCAGATCTCACTCCTCGATCTCACTCCTCGATCTCACTCCCCGATCTCACTCCTCGATCTCACTCCCCGATCTCACTCCTCGATCTCTCTCCCCGATCTCACTCCCCGATCTCACTCCTCGATCTCACTCCCCGATCTCACTCCCCGATCTCACTCCACAATCTCACTCCCCGATCTCACTCCTCGATCTCACTCCTCGATCTCACTCCCCGATCTCACTCCTCGATGTCACTCCCCGATCTCACTCCTCGATCTCTCTCCCCGATCTCACTCCCCGATCTCACTCCTCGATCTCACTCCTCGATCTCACTCCCCGATCTCACTCCACAATCTCACTCCCCGATCTCACTCCTCGATCTCTCTCCCCGATCTCACTCCCCGATCTCACTCCTCGATCTCACTCCTCGATCTCACTCCCCGATCTCACTCCCCGATCTCACTCCTCGATCTCACTCCCCTATCTCACTCCCCGATCTCACTCCTCGATCTCACTCCTCGATCTCACTCCCCGACCTCACTCCCCGATCTCACTCCCCGACCTCACTCCCCGATCTCACTCCCCGATCTCACTCCCCGATCTCACTCCTCGATCTCACTCCCCGATCTCACTCCTCGATCTCACTCCCCGATCTCACTCCCCGATCTCACTCCCCGATCTCACTCCTCGATCTCACTCCCCGATCTCACTCCACGATCTCACTCCCCGATCTCACTCCCAGATCTCACTCCTCGATCTCACTCCCCGATCTCACTCCACAATCTCACTCCCCTAACTCTATTTTGTGTGTGCTGCCATGAGGCTCGTGGCCTCCCAAAGTATGCTATGAATTCTGGGTCATGAATGTAAGAATGAATGAAGTTTCGATTTTCGTCTGTGGAAATGAACAAGAACGCGCAGAATGAAGAAAACGTGTGCAAGCAAACATCACACTGATCTCTCTATCCCTCACTTGATTTATTCCTGTTTAATGGGTACAAAGAATTGTCCAGAGCATCGGAGGACTGACTTTCGAACAAAACGTAAGGCATAAGAAGACAGAGATATCATCTCGGTTTCGGCGTCGGAAATCATTATCATGGAATATCAGTCACATATCTCTCTGTCTTGCTCACGAGAATATATCATAAAATGGCTCCGTCCAATTTAATTATGGAGGGTGGGGGTTGGATGTAAACCATTGAGAATTCTCTTCAAGTTCAGAGAAATGAGGCAGAGTGAGGAGATGGGAAATGAAATTCATGGCAAACCTCGAAGCTGTTTTTCTCCTGGGCCGGGAGAGAGGATTGGATTTGGGAAGGGCTCGTGTCTCTATATAGTCAGATAGTTAATGAAGAGAAATATGTGAGATACCTTATAATCGTTTAATCAAGATTGTGTCCGCCATAACTGGGGTCAGGCATATTAGGGAAGGTTTCAGTCTTAACTTTTTCATCTCTTGCAATCTGCTTGAATAAAAAGACACAGAATCACGTTCTTATACCTCTCTCGCGTGGCGTTCCCCAGGACTGTGTGGGTGGGCCCTCCCTATTTTCCATTTATTTGAATGGCTTGAGACACATTTTGTAATGTCACGACATCATGGTTCGATTTTAGTAAAGCACCTTTGATTAGTCTCCCCAAAGTCTATTGTATACATTTAAAAAAAAACTGTAGAGCACTGCAACTGGCACTATTACTTTTTCTACTAGACACATCCACATACTCAAATTTGATAACATCTGCGTGCACTGACCGTCAATTACAAATCGTGCTGATTATAAGATTCTGTTGCGTAATTGCTTTTAATCGCTTTGAAGTTTTAGCCCATTGATATGATATAACATTTCTTTAGAAAGTCATTATGTTCCTACTCATAAATTGCTATCAACAAATTATTGTGCCCTTGTTATTTCAAAATCGACTAGAACGTGGGTATGTAAAAAGAGCCTTTTCGCATATCCCGAACCTTCTCTATGAACAGCCTTCTTGAAGACATAAACAAATGTAAATCATTCGACTTCTTTAAGAATCACCTTATAACAGATAATGTGCCCACTTACTTCTTCATCAACCGTGTCGATTTTCTGTGTTCCTTGGTTTGTTCTTTGTTTGTTGCGCGTGAGCATTCTGCAGAGACGATTTTGCACTTCGTAAGTCACATTGATATTATCATGACAATCGTGAATTGTTAATTGCCATTTGTTGTGAAATGTGTGAATCTGCCTGAGCTCTAACCGTTTTCTTGCTTCTCTGTCTCTGCTTTACAGTAATTTTATTTTCAAAAGGTAACACAGACTTACATTTGAAGGACGGGTGTTGGTAATGAATGACGCAAATATCATGTCTTCACTAATCACAGTCGCATCGTTTGTGTAATCCTTTAAGTTATTAATGGCAGGCGAGTTAAAAACAACAACATGTGTTTTCCACGTTGACCATCTGCTGAAGGGTAATGTGGTGTAATTGACTCGATGCTTGGAGAGTATGGCCTTTAAACACTATTCCTAGTTCGAACTATCTCGAGCAATGTCAAATGAGAATAAATTTTATGTCAGTCACGTTCATGTATCCCATTAATTCGAGAGAAAAAAAGACCACGGACGAACAACAAACCTGACAACAAGCAAGCATATAGGTTTCGACTTCTCTCTCTATCATGGCACAAAATAAAAACACATTTTGTCCTTCACCAGCAAATTATAGAGTGGACTCCCTGTACAGCAATTATTAACTGATTTAGCGACTATCTCCCCACTGGTTTAAGAAGCTGGACGTGTTTCAGCATCATGTGTAATGATTAGAGATAACACAATCTGCATAACCCCATAAGATTTCGTCACTTGAACCAGAATGAATCTTCTTCAAAAAGTTTACTATCTCTATTGCTTCGTGAGAGGACTGTCTCTCTATAGTCTTTGAAAAAAAAATATATATAGGCCCTATACCTTTTAATCAAATGAGATTTAATGCAGTGTCTTTCGGGTGCACGTCACGAGACCGACACCCACGAGTCATACAGCCCACGAGTCATACAGCTCACAAGTCATACAGTCCATGAGTTAGTTATACAGCTCATGAGTCATACAGCCCATTAGTTCGACACTAAGCAAACAAGGCCCACGAGACCGACGCATTAAGCCCCGTGTTGTATCTGTCGAACCCGTGGGCTGTTTTTACCCAGTGTCGAACTCATGGGCCTAGTGTCAAACTCATGGGCTGTATGACTCGTGAGCTGTATGACTCATGGACCTATTTTCAGTGTCGAAATCGTGGGCTGTATAACTCGTGGGTGTCGGTTTAGTGGGATGACCCCGTTTCTTTCTACCCTTTATCATGAGAAAGCAGACAAATTATTGTCGCTGTGATTGATGACTTACTTCTCATCACAAATAACTTGATACGAAAAAAAACACTTCTCCTTCTCCACAAGAAAAATCCCTATCAGAATTTACAGGTGATTTTTGAATCTTAAAAAGATTCTTATCTTGAAAAGTGATCACAGGAAACAGAGGAGGAAGAAGAGGGAAAATAAAGAAAGAAAGAGGAAAGAAAAAGGGAAGACACTTAGTAGGAGATCTTCAAACATTCTCATTCAAACTCAATGCAAGACTTCGTAATCTGATTATCGAAAATCGGGCGATCCATTCAGAAGTCATATTAAGTCCTCCTCCTCCATTGACATTTTCAAAAAGAAACTCATGACCCATTTATTTCATGAACAGTACTGATGATAATATATTGTCGATTATTTGTATTCATAGTTGATTTATGTTTGTTTTCTTTTGGTATTTGTAAAGCGATTCGAAACATGTTTGTCTTAGATGCTATTTACACTTTCCATATTATTGTTATTATAGATTTGATTTGTTGTTGTTGTTGTTGTAGACACCAATAGCCGTCATTATACTCGATAAGAAGGCTGCGAAGTAATGGAAAGATAGTATGAAGAAATTATATGAACAGATTTCTACCTACCATTTTATTTCTTTATGATTAAAGGACCTACTGAGCAATGTTGTGTGTAATCACACCGTTCCCTCTTGTAAGAGGCAAAACACTGTCCCTCAGATAGGATATAAAATGGAGGTCCAGTGTGTGAGAGAGCCATAATTCATGCACGTAAAAGATCCAACTTCATTTATTCATCGCATAAGAGCAGGTGCCTAAAGGGACTGGACAGTACTGGTTGAGGTAGGGATTCATGTTTTGAACATTCCTGAGTGAGATAATGAGAAACCTCTTATGATATATGAAAGAGCATGTAGTTTTCAGAAGGATGCAATATTTATTTGATGAAAATTGGTTTTCAAATGGCTGAGATATCAAAAACAGTGATAATTATAAAAGGCGACAGGCCGCGCCTTTTATTATGGGATCCCTTTGTTTCACCTTGATTTTGGATATCTCAGCCATTTCAAAACCGATTTTCATCAAATAAACTTTTGATACCCCTTGCTCTTTTACATCTCATAGAGTGGTTTCTGAATATCTCGCAAAACTTTAAAAGCTAAATCCTTACCTCGACCAGAAGTGTACACATGAAACGGTCCCGCCTGATATATATACATATAACTGGATCCCATGGAAGACCAGCTATTGCAGCTGAATATGGGCTATCCAGCCATCTTGTCAGATGGAAAATGAAGCAAAGAAATGACTCATGACTTGTTCCTTCAGAGGGCAGAGAGAATGATATTACTCTTAACATCATGATTATTTTGAGGGAAGAGGCCCTTCCAGAAAAAAACACCCAATGAAATTCAAGATATATTTTGTATCATTCCCCTTTACTGTGCTATCACTTCATTTCTTATCAAACACTGTCCAGCAATGATGGCACAAGGACATACACGTTTTGAAATTTATAACTATTGAACGGACTGCCGTACTTTCCTTAAACTTCATTGATGTGTTCCTATAATACTTCTGTATTCATTGAATCCACATACGTGTTTGGGTGTAAATTCCCCTTCAATACAGCTGTACTATAAACCTAAGGATATCCGGGGTTCCGTCTCCACATGCCCTCCAAGGGGCGTTTCCCTTGAGCTTATCCCTTCTTACCAAATACATCGTAAGAAACGTTTGGCGGCGTTGCGTGATCAGCTGCTGTACATTGCGTGCCTAGTCAAAGATCACGATATTTGAACGGTGATTGAAGCCACAGTGACTATAGGGATGGTCTTAGATTTCATGGGTGATAAACGCGGTAAAGCCTCTTTGATGAGGTGCTATGTCCTGTCTGTCATATTATCTTATGATATATTTCTTGCCATAATAACCATCATTTTTTCTTTATTCGCAACCGTTCATGAGACACATTCAGTAACTATAATCTTAACGTGTTATTTGTCACTGTCACCACAACCACCATTATAATCACCATCATCATTCTCATCATCGTCATCATTAAGCATCATCACTACTAAACAATATTTAACAGTGCTCTTCGACTGTGAATCTGTTTCGTCAGTTTGCGTTTTCGTCATAATTTGAGCAAAGCGATCAATCAACTACTCGAGGAATCAAATGCAGTTATGGATTTTTTTTTTTCATAAAGGCATAACACAACCACAAGATTTGGATGCATATACCACAAAAGGCATAACTCAGTCGATTTAGAAAGATACTATATGAGAGGACAGAAAACCACAATCTTCAATGGTAATGATGTGGAAAGAATAAACTTCTAAGTGTTGACGTGTTGTTTACATAGGAATCTTGATTCAACGGGAGTTCAACAAACGATGTCGCATGCAGTCTTGTGTTTTAGGCATAGTGATTGAATTGTCATCATATTTATATGAAACACAAAATACAACGTAAAGAATTAACGAATTTGACAATTTCTTCTCATCCAGTTGCTCTTTATTTGAAATGATCGACACACGAGTAAACGCGTAAATAGAATAGACCCGTGATAGACAAACGAACATTCAAACAGTGTAGTATCTTGGAGTAAATGTCAACCAAACAAATAAATATTGTTTCTCAATTACACTGAACATGGAATAGTATGATTTCGCTGTGTACACACGAAGTTATTTGTTTACTTAGACAAAGACAGTGTTGAAGTGATGTGTCACAATTCCAGGGACGATGAAGACGGATAGACTCTGAAGTCAAAGGTCTACCCGGAGTCTTGTGAATACGGTGGAGGTATCAAATCTCTGCTCGCAATGATGTCCATCACCATAGAAACGCTTTGACGCACACGAACATGGTTCACCCTCGCGCTTGAACAATTGTAGTATGTCATTTCCATGCATGTTTTAGCCGTGTTGCTGCTAAAACATTAAACATGAAACATCGCTGGGGATGTTTTTCATCTCGCCATAACATTTTCACAAAAGCGAGAAGATGCTGTTGCGGAGTCACGCTATTTGGAGGAAGTTACCTTTTACGGGATGATATCAACATACTCGCTGCCAAAAGGAAACATCGTGGTATCATTGTGAAACTCTCAACTCCTTCGCATGATCGAGTATCAACATACAAAAACCGTTGTACAGTCAGTATCCCCTGTAACTCGACCACGCGCAAGTCAAAAAATTGGCAGAAGTTGAAGAAAAATTCGCCCCAAATTGTGTAATTCTATTATGTAAGTCGTAAGTCATTTTTCTTTGGTCTCCATGGATTCAACTCACGCGAGGTTGACTGTAATTTGAATCATGGAACCATGACATTTACGTGAAAGAATGATGGGCGAATTGAGGGTCTGAACTTGAATGAGATATTAGGCCTTTTTCCATCTCCTCAGTTGATGAAGGCTGAGTTTACGGATACATTTCAAAAACATAAACGATTCCATTAAGTTAGAGCGAATCAACTGAACAGTACGTACGCTTGTAAATGGTTATGGCTATCATATCAAATTCTTTAATGAAAAAAAAAAGAGTATTCATCGGCTGTGTGGAGTAACGCCCTTGTAGACTTTAAATAGAGTTAACTGTGTATCAATATGGGTCAGCTAATAGTGACATTAGGATGAAGATGATTTCATAAGGCAGTTATCGAGGTAAAGCGTCTCCATACCTCCCATTTCCGCTTTTACTAATGGGTTTCTAATGCATCATGGGTTTGCGTCTAGAAATAAACCAAGGAAACTCATTCTATACAGTTATAGTTGCATAGATGGCTCCATCGGTCATTTCAAGGCAGAGTTTGACAGCAATATTGTTTTTAAAAAATATTAGCCTTACGGTTCTACTTTCTACTAGTGTTTATAATAGAAGTGAGATTGCGGGAAAAAACAACAACATAGTGTTTGACTGTTTATTAAATGCTGCAACAGAGCGAAAATCCATACACAGAGTGAACTTCAATTTTTCGTTTGACAATAATGAAAGCTTGCACCTCGAAGGTTTTCCAGCACGGTGCTATATTTTTTTTTTCACATATACACTTTGACAACAATTTTCAGTAAGACTTGTATGCCTGTGTTTCTTCATCAGTGCGTTTGAACATTTGATGCAGCTGAGGCTGTATAGCAAGACAAGTTTAAGAATGATCCACTGCAATGTATAGCGGTGTCTCTCGCAGACCAACTTCTTTATGTCATAAATTGCGTAGTGATGGTGTGCCTGCCTGCGTACAATGCCAACAGATTCTAATTGTCAAAACTGACAAACATATACAGTACCATAACTAATACTGCCATAGTAATCATCTGTTAATGTGTGTGATGCAAATTCTTTGGAAACAAATATCATGTTGCAAAATAAAAACGATATACATACATGTCAAATTTACATACGTCATTATTTAAATCACATCGACCGTCTAAAATCATTGTGTCGTCAGAGTAACATTGAATATGCATGAGATAAATCATGTGCGAATAACATTTAAAAAAGCGAGCATGAAACGCCAGCGTTCCATCATCAATTCAAGTTATATCACTGGATATTGAGGGAGAAGAAAGAAGTGACAATAACAAGAACAAATGCAACAACAAAACAAGGAAACAAGAACCAGCTGATTATGGAATTGTATACATTCAGTGCTTGACTTTTGCTTCCATGGACTAAAATCAAATGAGGTCCGTTTGCGTTTCATATTTTTCTCTGTTCTACTGAAAGCATCTAGCATGTCTAGGGGAAAATAACCAAACATGAAAACCGTTGGCTAATATACTTGACCTTGCAGATATATTATATCAAAGATATGGATACCATCGCAGATTTTGCAAATCCAGTGCTGTTTGTGACTACTATTTTGCGGCTACGGGGGCATCATTGACCAGTAAATAAGAGGAGTCACCATCCATTGGCAGTCATTACCCATTAAGTCAGGAACACGCCACAGATACTTCTGCATATATTATATTAGTGATCAAGAGGACATTACTGACCAAGCAGCAGGCGCTGACCATAAGTCACGAGCGTCTAGCTCATTCATCAGCGCCGCAACCCATCGGAAGAGTCTTCGAGAGGTTTTAAAGGACAAGTTAATCGGAGTGACAGCCGACATTTCGACGCGAAATTGGTCATTATTGCTGCCGCTTTTGACCGACATGAGACGAAGGGATGGCTATGTCCTGCTTCCTACCCTCCCAAAGATACGCCAGTCTTACCAGGGAGATGAGAGTTTTCGTCTCACATTCCTGGTCTTATTCAACTCCGATCGGTAATACCATCCGTCCTTGTTACGAACGGGCCTTTCTGAAGATTGTTCAAATCTGGATGGTCTTTACTTTCTGCTACTCAACTGGCAACGTCAATCTTCGGCGCAATTCTCATACCAAAGGCAGCCGAACTACAAAGTGAACAATAGAACATTTCATTAAGTTTCTTCTGTACTATCTTATTCTCACCTCTGTGACACCTTTGGCTAGAAAGAGACAAAAATTAACAATAGATTGCACGGCCAGTATTATGGGAGACTGATCTTTATACTCTTCAGATGTTTGTATACAAGTTTATGTATAATAACCGCTGTGTGAATATCACGCAATAATAACTGAATATATATATATTTTTTTTTTCAGGATAATTATGGTTAACTGTATTGGTTGCCAATCGTGATATAGTTGTGTCAGTCTGCCATTCAGCAGCTTCAGCCAAAAGCTCCTTATGTGATTTCGTCTCACAGGAGTACACAATCCCAATCTTCTACGACTTCCCTTTTTAATCATAGATGCACATGATAAATAATGTGCAGACAATGATGTCGACGAACAATGAATGACGAAGGTGAAGTCATTGCTTGGGATAGCTAAATCAATCTAGTGGAATACACATACGGATTTTCGAAAAGAAGAATTCGCAATTATGAAATAGCCTAATCAAATCGATTTTCAGTTTCGTCTCACGCCGTTTGATTACTGTTCGTAGTCTGCCGTTAGTTGTGTCATCTCGACTTATATGGAAAGACTTTCATCCTGCAAAATGCTGCCATAGTGAATGACCGTAATCCTGCGAGGGGGCAATGGAGTGCCCTTCCCTCCCACGGCGCATCGTAAATACGACCGCGCGTTGAGACAAACGCAGCTGCCTCCACATCACGAGGTCAGTAGACCAACAAATGATTGCTCTTCGCTCTTATGTCAATGAGGATGAGCAGCAAGGAATGGGGGCAATGCAGAATGTTTGGTCTTTAATTGTACGAGTATGCAGAATATGGGATAGAAGACATCTCGAGAAGAAAATAGTTGTTGCATTCGTCAGCATTTGTAGCTGGTATTATGTTGGTTGGCATCCTGGAAGTTGACTGCATTTTCCCTCCAAACCTCTCCAATGTCCATCAAAACTGCCTTATGATGGCGCTCTGTATCATAAGTAGCTCACGGAGCTGCAACCAGCATGTGCTTACCAATAAGAAATAAATACAGTACTTTCTTACTTTCCCAACGATTGGCTTTAAATGTCTTAGTTTCTATTTGACTTCAGATCATCGAACGACCGGTATCGAGCCACCTGAAAATGAGGTCAATATTGACAACGAATGTTTTCATGAACATTATGATGTCTACGTCAGTCAATCTTTATTTCAAATTTGACGAAGCCCAAACGTTTTCAAAACTCACAGATTTCCCGTCAAGTTGTGTGAAAGAGGAAAAGTTAATAATAACATTAAGTCACGTTCTCTTCAGCCTTGTCCTCCTTTATCTAATTTTCGCAACGCTTACAATATTCCTATAGATTCACATCACCATTGTTGAACAAACACGATACCCTTGTCCTTTCTATCTCAAGGAGCCCTTGGCAATCAGTCAGCAGTATTAGAGATTGGAATAAAATCAAAATATGACATAAGCCCAGCATCATCCTACCGTCTCGGCTTCTCACGATGCGATAAAGAAATTAAGTGGTTGCCATGAAGGATTGGACCTGACCAACGCGTATGGTTGGGCCTTTTGTTGCTATAGGAAAATGTATTTTGCATCACATTGCTCATCATTCTCATTAATTCTACTTGTTGCCTTTAAATCAAGAATGTAGTCATATCTTAATATACTGCAACCACTGTTCATGGCCTACTGTGGGATAGCCGTAATGAATACGTAATACCAGTCAAATCTATTAGTCATGATGGTGGAATGATATTATATGATAATATATCACGTGATGCGTAAATCACAGTGCGCAAAACATAACGATACCGTGTGCATTTACTCCGGTCATCATACGATATCATCACATCATAGCACTCCTGATAATAGAATCGTTTCTCCGTTTAGAAATAAAATGGTGTCAATCCATTCACAGTGTTGATACAGATGTTACGATGCCAAGTGTAGGGCCTACCATACATCCGGGCTTTTTTTTCTGTAGACAGCTATTTGAATCCTGAATGAGTGCAATTAATGCGTGTACAAGCTGTGTGCATTATTAACCCAATACGTCAGCAATGAGTAGTCTTCACAAAATGCAGGCAATGGATATTGGCGGCAATGGTTAAAGGGAAACGGACCCAGGATACATGAGGGCGCTCTAACATGGACCTTTTCTTCCGGATCTGCCTTGTTCTAACGTCAGAGAAAACCAATTCATACCGTGAGTTTGTCGAAACAGTGACAATCTCAGTTCGTCTTTAGATTCGGCAGTTGCTCCCAGCTGGTTCAGACTACCTCATGCTGATCCTTCAAAGACAAAGTTTGTTTGCTTGCTAGCCGCGGAAACATGGGTGTAAATACGTGTAACATTTTTAGTACACGAGTAGTCAACGGATTGCTGTGTAATATAAAGAGACTAGATTTTCGATCTACATACGATCTACTCAGCATAACATGATCTGTCCGGTCTAACACATGCGTACCATATTTAAGCTACGTAGGTCTACAGTGAACCGGGAACAGTTGAACCTGTACAAATGAGCGCTCACACATACTGTCCTGCGATTTACTTTTATTGACAGTTTGACTAGCTTTACATCGTCGATCTTCGTAAAGATGGCGTCGATCATCACGCCATCCAAAGCGCCCTCTTGAATCCTGGGACCGTGCCCCTTTAAACATGGACAGGTTTTACAGAGGATAAACAGTGAGTGTTAAATCCCTTGCTCTGATACGGGCAATCACTCCATCATCCTATGTATCCTCCATGGTAGTCAACGCAGAACTGCCTTTTCAAACAAGTTCAGGATCGCGGATTCGCAATATTCTGGGGTCAGTGGGCAAGGGTCACTGCACTATAGAGTGTTCGTTCGCGATCGATAGAGATGCCTGTCGGTGAAATTCTTGATAGTCTGGCGAAGCTGCAATCGAGATGTGATCTTCTTGACTTTTGCGCGCTTTTCGGCGCGGTAGAATTCGCGGTAGAGATCGTGGAACGCATCGACCACAGGCACAAACCCCTCGCTGGCGCTCATCTCGCAGTACGCGCACCCGTAATCCTTGGCCAGCTGCACGCCTTCTTGTGTCGTCACTTTTCGCAAATGGCAAAGGTCGACCTTGTTGCCGATGATGAGCGTCGGGGCGCGGTCCAGGTCGCGCCTTGACTTAAAGATGAAACGTTTGAGTTTGTGCAGGTAGATAAAGCTCGACCTGTCCGTAACAGAGTAAACCAGCACGAAGGCATCCGATCCTCGAATTTGCTCAATCCGGCTTGAGCTCTCGAAATCCTGAAAGAACAAACAGGAACAGGATTGTTGCTATGGTGATGACAATTAACCTCTACTAATAACTCATATATACATTCAATAAGACGCCAATACTAAAAAAATAAATGACAGATACGTCCTAACAACAGAAATCACGTGACCTATAACCAGAAGCCCATGACGCAGTGTATAACTTCTTGATTGCAAGCACGACGAGGAAATTGTCCATTGGACGTGATTTAAATTGCAAATTCGCTACTTTTTCAATGGGGGAACTTTTCTATTGCACACTTGTAACAGTTAGAAACATCCTGTTGACAATTTGAATTTCCAACGAGGTGACGTTTTTCCCTCTAAGAGATATTGAAAGGCATGAAGAATGACAAAGACTGATGAAGATTATTGCGCTATGTGACGTACAGTCTCTGAAAAACAAATTACTCTTCCTCACTAATAATTGTCTGCCTACAAGAGAGAAGACGGGGGGGGGGGGGGTCATAAAGTCCTTAACATCATACAGTTGTATGAATTAGGGTTCTTTTCAATTGTGTTTCCTCGTCAGAAGCAATGAAACAGAAAAAAAAAGAACAAACTTAGCAAATCGACTGCATTCATTTGCCGGAATCTGCGCAGATATTAAGTGAATGTATTTGTGTGGAAGCGAGCTCCGCGACATAATAACATACAATTGAACCCGTGGATTACAGTAGTAGAATGAAATATACGGCAAATGGACTACATCGAGAGTTTAAATACGTCCTGACAATATTGACATTGAAAGAAAGCTATGAATTTAAGGCATTTGGGAGAGCCATGTCTTGCAATGTCTGCAATTTACATGTAAATACCGGTGGGCCATCAAACAATCTGCCTTTAGAGCGACTTTATCCCATAATGCATCACATAATATGGAAAACTTGTGTTTAAGATGTTTGTTTATATAAATTCAACGACATTTACCATATGCTGCATGATCATAGATACAAAGGACAAAATATAGAAATAAACTGGAAAGGAAAATTGCATTTATATGACGTATTTTTATAAAATGATTGTACTTGTCTGCTGATCTCAAGGACGTCTGAAAGACAGGTGAATACCCCGACATCCCCATATTTCTATTGTGCGTCATTTAGACTGTTGACATTGTGTCTTCGTTTCTGCTCGTACCTCTTCTGTTATCCGTAGGTGGATCATTTTCGCTTGTATGTTTTTGTTCATCCGAAGACAAACCACTTCTAACAAATTAATCGAACGCAGAAAGCCAAAAATATTGTCGTAAACATTCTTAATGATAGTTGTTTTTTTTTTTTTTTGGGGGGGGGGTTGTCATGCGGGAGAATACAAAATATGAGCGCCACAAAAGGTATTTTGTATGGTATTTTAAACTGTTTCCCTTGTCTGCTGTCAAAAAACAAAACAAAACAAAAACAAACAAAGCAAAACCCAAGAGTTGAAAATCAAAAGTTGCCTAGGGTGTTGTCAACCAAACGGTCTCCTACCGTATACCCAGGAGATACAGTCTCATTTTGCCAACGCCTCATTATACATCTTACAAAAACATCATTATCTTTACTCTACAAACTACGAAATATTGGCTACCTGCAAATTCTGTTTTGAAAAGGGACGCAAAACAATCGATCCGTTACTGACTGTACCTGTCACCCTTCTATAACCATCATTAAGCAAAATGTAGAAAATGCGTTATTGTATGCTCCATGGAATAAAAAAAAAAAAGTTTCAGAAACGCAGGTCAGTATGGGATTCCTATTTTTAACCAGAGTTGTGGGTGAATAATGAGAATTACTGAAATAGTTTCTTTTGATATCGCAAGTCTCTGCACTCACATTAGATACGTTATCATGATCTCTTAATCCTTTGTGTGCTTTAAGTGTTGATTAGAATAGAAAACCCTACAGTGTTGCACATACTGCCGAAAGTCCCTGGCAGGGAAAGGGTTAATTGAGCCATGGTATTCGTGAGGGATAAAGCGGGACGGCTCCCGTAAATATTTTGCTTCCATCATGCAGAATTAGAATTAATGGTGTTATTTTCAGCAAGACTGGCAATAAGGTGATACGTGTCAGTGTGCTATAAAAATGTATGTTTGCTTGTTTTTGTCATGGGATCGATCCCCAGGCGACAAGCCACCTGATACATGCGAATTTAGAGCTGGATGTTTTGATTGATAGGGGCTGATTTTATGAGGAATTTCATCGTCATTTCAAAAACTCACAAATTCTCCGGCTGTATCCAGGACGTGCAGTGTGATGCTTTGATCGTCGATACGCGTCGGTTGTGAATACACGGACTCTGTAGGCGAAACAATAGGAGAAGACAAGAAAAATAAAACAATACAAGTCAGAGAGGTACTTACGTGGATCAAATGATTTTAGTGGAGCGCGCCACCGCATGCGCACAACTGCTCAGGTCCACACCCCCCCCCCCCCCCCCCCCCCACCGTCTTCCAATTTGATGACTTTGAAAGTCGGTCGACTTATAACCCACAATGCACCGCGTGTTGTTGTAAATCAAACGCATCTTGAATATGCCTGCCGGGTAGAAATCTATAGGGCCTACTGATCGTCTCAAGGCTGGGGGTATTGAAATTCAACCCTTAACGCAGATGTATAGGGATATTAACTTTGATATGGCGAGAAATTTGAGAATACCACATTGTTCAGTTATTACTGTATTCAGTTATTATTCTTATCTTCGCGATATTCATGTTGAGATATTTCGAGTAAGAGCTCTGTAAGTCTCTTTTTGTTTACAGGATTTTGTTAAGGAATAAAAGGCAACAAGTTAAAGAGGATTTCCTTGATGCATTTGCTCTGACCCGCCCCCCCCCCCCCTAAAAAAAAGAAAAAAGAAAAAAAAAAGGAGGTATACATGATACTAATGATGGATGACGTATAGATATCAAAACACCGGTAAACATGCATGTGTAGCTCATGTCGAAAGTAACATTTTGTCCTCGATGAGCAACAGGCGAACAGTATTATATTATAATCATTGGTTGACGATTACATCACCAGAGCAGGCCTACATACGTTCTCATACTGCAGACGATTGATACAATGAATGTTGATATTGATCAGCTGAAAATATAAATCTGTGCCATAATGACCCATTATGCAGGCACCACATTTCAGTGTAGATGACGCTTGGTTGTCTGTAAGTTTGTAAGTTTCGTCGATCCAACAAAAATAGGAATATGTTTACGTTTTTTTCACCTACAATTGCCCACAAGATTGTTGAATTATTTGTTAATTCGTCAGGACCTCTGAATGTTTACAAAAATAAAAAATAAAAAGAAGCTGAAAATATGACGAAAAAATGTCCAAATGATGTACATAGACAGACAATGAAATGTGAAACTGACGATTTGGAATTATGATACATAGTTTTTTTAGTGTGGTTTAAAAACAAAAACACTTTGTGTTCATGTGACTTTAAAATTTTCATGACATAAGCCCCTTTTTGCACTCCAAATCTCACGAACATACTTCACGCTTGTTACTTTTTCTTGTCATCGCAAAAACAAAAACAAAAAAAAACAAGAAAAAAAGGAAAACAAAAATCACTCTGGCTATTTTCATTCTGGTTTGCGGAGACTTCACTCGGGTTCTAAATGGATTGTAAGAGGCAGACTGGCCTACTTTCGGAGTCTCCTTCTTCTGGGTTTCATGTTCACCGTTTTCCTGCTCCGAATGGCAGTGGTGGGTGGCTACGTTTCAGCCATACCTTGTGCGTGGGTTGGACTTGTCAGTGTTTAATCGATAACATTGTCAGGAGGCGACGCAGTGATCGATAAAAAGCTCTATATCCACAACCCAGAGAGGCACATATCATGTCTTACTGCAGTTGTTTGGATGTTGAGGAGTATGGGGGAAGGGGGAGGGGAAGGGAGGAAGACGGAGAGATGAAAGTGGGGAAGTAAGTGGTAAGAGATTGCATGCTTCTATACGTTTTTTGACCTTACAGAAAACTACGTTACATCCTATAAAGACGCCTTCATACCTTCCGATCATAATTACTTTTTGGACATTTTCCAATCATCGGTTTGAACCCCCCTCCCTCCCCATTTGAACCACGAAGGGCTTGACAAGGGCGAATATCAGAAAGAAAACAAAATGGTTATTAACTATTCAAAGCATATACCAGATCCTGCCAGGACATTCTACCACGTTACTGTGGCATCCTGAGGATTTTGTGTTCACCTACATCGAATTCAGGGGAGAGAAAACAAGATATAAATGAGAAAGACTGTGATAAGAGTGAAAAAGAAAATAGATTTTGTGCAATCTCACTTTTGTTAATGCTCTTTCTGTGTTGTGAAACTTACCATTATCAATTCTTACGTTATTCTTAGTTATTTTCTCATGTTTACCTTGTGATGGTTTTCAAAGCATCTTATAGAACAACAATCTCTCTCTCTCTCTGTACCTCTCTCTTTTGCACACAGGAAATATGTTCAGGTTATTCTGTAAAAATGGATATTTTCGCGCGACTCATTTTTCGCGCTCAGACGGGTAAGAAGAGTTTCGCGTGTTTCTAATTCCGCGGAATCAAGATATCAACTATACTGGAACCTATGGCATGCAAAAATATTTGCGTGTTTTTATTTTCGTGCTAGTTTCAGGTTGCGCGAAATGAGCGAAAATTTCCACTTTATTAGTACTGTGCAGAAAGAGCTTTTTATTTTACGGATGTGAGCATCGCATAATTTGGTAGACTTTATAATGTGCGTTCTTATTATGTAAGCACAGTCATATCAATATATGCCTTTTGGCTGTAACTTAGTGCCTTTCCTTTGCTGTGTCTCCTTGCTGTTATGATGGAGTGTTTATTCCTCTGTCAAATTTTGATGTGAACCGAATGTGGTTAGTCCTCGGACTTTTTTGCCATTAATTTCGATAGAACCGAAATTGACATGCATTGATGAATTCTGTGAGCACCGGGTACTCCATCAAATTTCTATCTGTCTATCCATCTATCCACCTATCTATCCATCCATCCATCCATCCACCTACGCATCTAACTATCCATCATCTGTAGTACTATCTATCTATCTATCTCTCCATCTACGCTCTCACGTCTCACTGGTGCTTGACATCCGTCCATCATGTGACGTGTCTGCTATTTACTCAGCAATCATGGGCTGAATCTAGCCCAACTGCCGCACAATTCACACTGTTTAACCTCTCTCTTGGAAGTAACAACTTGTTCGAGTATTCGTCGTGGCACATATTGACACAAAACACGCTAAGAGCAAAAGAAAAAAAGTCCATGGATAGATTCTATTTCCTTCCGACTGATGTACACAACGAATCATGACGAATGACGATAATCAACTTCTGGCATTGGAGAAAAAAAAAGATGAGTACCATGACTTGGGTCATATTAAAAAGGGTTAATCCGTACTGTGAGTGTGTAAGATCAGGGATAAACGCACAGGTTTAATTGGTGAGAACCTTTTTCTGTAATAGTTACACTATGATCAATATCTCAGCAACTGTATGTGATAATACGAATAATCATCATGAATATGTTGTATATTCACACTTTCCTTTTGCACTGGCGATTGACATTGTATTCACTGATGATGATCTAATGGTTATAATACAAGATAATCAGTGATAAAGACGATGAGAAAAATAATAGTATTAATAATGATAACATTATGATTATATCATTATTATTATTAGTTATAGTAGTAGTAGTAGTAGTAGTTTTGTTGTTGATGCTCATGTTGTTATTACTATTGCCGTAGCACTATTTCTTTCAATATTTATGAAATAGGATAATTAGCAAAACACAGCCAAGAACAATTGAATCGGCAACATGAGAACATGACTAGACCAGTATGTGAGCAATATGTCGGCCTACACTATAGATCTAGAGTAGAAGCTCTATATCATGATATTGACTGTAGAGGGGGTAAGTTAAATCGCCTTCTGTTTCCGGTAATGGCTCCTGCCTCTAAGCGTATTGACATTTATGTTCTCATCGGGCTCGGAGACCCAAATGCGTCGGCCAGATGGAAAGCAAGCCAAACAGACGACAATATTTTTATTTTCTCCCTTTCCTTCTTGATTCCGTTTGATAAATCGATGCCATACTAACACTGGGCCCTGTATTATTCATTTGGTCAAGAAGATATGAGCACGTATTGCATAAAAAGTGGTTCTGAAGCCGCTGGGGGTATCAGAGAGAAATAGAATGACGGATGATGTCGGCCAGCTAATGACAGGGATATTTTTTTCTTCTCTTTCATTCTAAGTAGATCTGCTTTTTTTTTTTTTGAGCAAGTGAATTAAAAACAGCACTAAGCGAGTCGCAATATATGGAAGACATGCATCTTCTAGAAAAAAAGGGGGCAGGAGTTTGAAGGAAGGAAAAAATGAAACTGACGGATTTTAGACTTTATCTGCGTAAAAGTTCGTTGCCTTTGACCCCTAGAGACTGAACACACAGCTCCGTGCGATGCTGTAATTACGTGTGATTGAACACATGGAAAATCGTTAATGACTGCGAGACAGGTAAACACAGCGTCAGCGTAAGCAGGCATTGGTACCCACACACTTAGGCACTTCTAATAAAGACGCACGCAACCACTCACACACACACATAATGATAGGACGCCCATGTGAAGACCGAAAATGTATGGGTATATACTTGGACTGGGTATATCTTGGAAGCAGAAATATCAAAATAGTAAAGTCAGTGGCATGGAGCTAATTTTGAATGGTAATATCTAAAAGAGAGAACACTGCGAGATGACACAGAATACTGTTCTTGGATTCGCTAATGATTAGCAAATTGTCAATCAAACCTGATTACGACATCCCCATTGTTACATTGTATTTGTTACTTCATAATTCAATATGCGCACAATGGATTATTTTTTTTTCAAAAGTATATATTTTCGGGCCATCACTTAATGCAGAGGACAAGTTTCATTATTCAAAATGCACGTTCGCACGTATAAAACTGGTAAAAATTGGTAAACGCATTCCCACACAGCGGTGTTTTTTCTTTGAACCTTCCAAGCAAACAACAAGTTTCGAAGACCCAAACGAAGACGTAAATGAGATATACCACATGTTACTGCTACGAAATATTTAGAGGTAGGTCCTATCATTTTTCCCTGTATGTTCTTCCTCAAGACATGTTAAAGATATTTCCTCACTTACGATTGCACATCAGAATCGAAACTCTACTTCTTTTTCAAGACTGTAGAATGGCTTTTTGGTTCTTTGAATAATGCAAGGCTTTTTCAGACCGGCTCTTCAGTGACAGTTCCAACGGCACTTGGATGGTAAGGCGAGGAGAGGAAACGTAATGTTTTCACCTGAGTGCGCGTGGCAGTCGGATCAACCGTGCGACACCCGATCTGATCATACGCGTTGCTGTCCAGACTTTTCCAGATTTTACGGATTCTCGTCACCTTCACTGTCTCCCAGGACGAATGAAATCTATTGTAAAATGATGAGGGAACGAAGAGCTTGGATTCCGTCTGCGATGACGCACAAAGATTAACTCCAGAGCGCAATAACACCACCGTGAAGGAGTCGAGGATATTCACTCTGCGAACGATTGTAAACCTCTCGTCTTAACTCTCATCCGCGGGCCGATTTTGTTGACTATCCACATCATCAACTTACACTGACTGCGTCTTGCCTCCCTGTCGTCATCATCGTCGTCGTCGTCGTTTTCATCAGCCAAAGTACTATTGTCTTTATTATAATCAAGGTCATCTTCACCAACTAGCATATCGTCTTAGCTTTTATTCAACCATAAAGACGCCATTAGCAGTCACTTATACTTCTTAAAGGACTAAACTATTTATAGTCTTTTCTGTAAATTCGGTTGGGCTTTCTTACGTAGATATTGAAGAAGTCTGCATTGAAGTTCACTCTTCCTTTAAGGGTAAGTGATGCGCACTGATGGCGAGAAAATGATATCAGCCTTCATTTGATAGACCATCCAATCTATCATTTTGAGATATTGTCTTGACAGTTCACATTGAGTGCGTATAGCAGCGCCAGTAATGGTGTTTTAAAAGGGCGAATACACACATAACGGATATAGGTGTTTAGTCTGGTGTTTTCAGACATCATTCATTTCCTGTGATTTATGACACTCCGGAACAAGGGCCTTGATCTATAGCAGCCACCTAAAAATTGTTCTACTAACAAGAAGTCACACCAAACTCAAGATCAAGACTAAGACATTGAATATAACACAATAAGTGCCCTATGGTGTTTCGTGATTTAACATCCCCTTAAAATGAAATCAAGCAAAAACACAAAGCGAGATGTAACAAAGATATAAAAAATGATAACATTCATGAAAGGTTGTACAGGAGTGAGTAAGGACGCGAGAGAGAATGAGATATGTGTTTGTGTGTGTGTGTGTGTGTGTGTGTGTGTGTGTGTGTGTGTTTGTGTGTGTTTGTTTGTGTGTGTGTGTGTGTGTGTGTGTGTTTGTGTGTGTGTGTGTGTGAAAAAGGAGGAGAGATAAAAAAGGAAGCAGGAGAGATTCAGTATCAATCGTTTTCGTTTCTTCACGTAATGGACTCTACGGAACACACTTCTCGCCTTAATGCTAAAACCCTTTTACCACTTGTGACTCTTCTGCTCTGCTTTGTAATCTCACTAGGAGCGGATGAGATGAAAAGTTGTTTTAGGAGGATGTCTGCTAATCTTACATTAAATAGGTTTATGACAAGCAGTGTTGAAGTGTGATAACCATCTGCCACTTTATTGGCTTGCTGAACAAAACCTGGAACTTATCACTTATATACGATGACGCCGAGATCGTGACCACCATGCTCTTTCATGAGCAATCAGTGTTAGCAACAACGAATTACTCTTTTATAGATCTCTCTGATGTTTGCCAATACTTTCAACTAAAATATCAGCGTCTCCTTGTCATTTTGCCCTGCAATACTCTTGTCTTCCGACCTGTGACATTCTATACTGGCACCAAATGACAATAATTATGTCAGGTTTCATGGCAAAATTGGTGGTTATTGTAACCACCAATAAATTCATGGGCGGGGTTAGCTCGGAAGAGCACTAAATCTGAAAAAAAAAAATCAGCGTAACATAAAAAAACACAGCCAACAACGAAGCCAACAAAACTGACCAACTATCACTAAAGAATCCTTAATAAAACACACACACGAACATACACACATACATAAACACAAAGAAAATGGAGGGATTTCTTGAAAGGAATAAATTTGCTGGTGGGTCGAACTTTCATCACTATAATGACATCGATCCATCTATCACATATCTATTGCATGCTATGTCCAGTGACTGATTAGTAAAATGAGCGCGAAGTAATCTAACAACCGAATCAATCATGTGACGTGATTGAGATAGTTAACACACTTTTCCCCTCCTTAATCAAATAACTTATCCAATGAGAGAGAGAGAGAGAGAGAGAGAGAGAGAGAGAGAGGGAGGGAGAGAGAGAGAGGGAGACGAGGAGTGACGGCAGTAAAGAGGTACATAACATATTTACGTATCCAGTGTGATAATATTGCCCTTCTGGTCTAATGTTTTTCTTAACACAGCCTCAAACAATATATTTTCAATATTAACTTATTCAAGAAAATATGTAGGAATCATAACAATCACCCTCTCGCTTTTATTTCCTTGTTTGTAAATAAGCTCTTAGTTGACCTCCAATATATTCAATTCAGTATCATCATGGCATTTTCTTCGAAATTTCTCATTCACTGTAAAAATGTAATCTGCTTCTCAGAGTGACATTTTCGGCAGTATGAAATGGCGGTAAATCGTTTTCTGTGCATTGCTATATGATGCAATATATCAATCACGTTTAGGGAAGCAGGTGCTGATATAATACTACCAGGCAGCACACTTTTGATTCTGTCTTCTTCTTTTCTTTCTCGGCATTGGCGCTCCTGCCCAGGTTCTGACACTGCGCCGAATTTGAAGTGGCATTGGATGAAATCTCATTATTTCTATGGTGAACAGCGAGTGCCTCAAATTCATATATTATGTCTTGGTACATTTGGAGGTGAATGTTGCTTCTCGGGAAAAAGGACAAAGGCGGACTTGACAGAGGAAACTAAAGTAATACACAATGAGTTTTAGCGATCCAAAGTATCATGGTTTGTGTTAATCAACTAAGTATGATTTGCAAAACCAGAGGACGCTTAAGATGTTTTTTGATCATCCATGGACTGATCAAAACGACAAGCAATATGATATTGGGAGGCAGGTCATGTATGATTTTAACTCCGTGTCTTGATTTACTGATAGCAGACAATCTAGCCATATGGATTAGTATCACTCATAAAGACTGCAGTATCGTCAAGCCAGGCATTTACCTTTGGGACAACGGGACATTCAATGCAAACACTACGAATACCCGTGTCAGTCACGTCCTTACGTGTCGGCCTTTAATTCGGCAATGAAATGTCGTAGAATTATCTTCCGTAATTGCCCGCCGAAAGGGATTAGATTGATCAGTCAATATGATACCATCTCTCACTCTGCCTATCTGTGCTGCTTAGACTTTCCTTTCTATTGTTCTCGTTCTCTCTCTCCCTTAATTCTTCCTCTCCATCCTCTTCTTTTTCTGTCTCCCTGTCTGTCTGTGTGTGTGTCTCTCTCTCTCACACACAGTCACACACAGACAGACAGACACAGACACACAGACACAGACACAGACACACACACTCTCTCTCTGTCTCGACATGGGCGTGTATAACCTGATTGTAATGACTGAAGCGTTTGGTCTTAAGATTTACTGATTACAATCGATGCAATGATGTCAGGACTATGATACTAATGGTGATACTGATCATTCTGATGAAGATACCAGTGATTATAAGCAAGATTACACTAATGATGATGATGATGATGATGATGATATCAACGATGAAGGCAATTATAAGTGTTATGTGTAGGCCCTACGTACTTGCTCATGATGACGACCACATAATGGTGTCTGATTGACGATGTCTGTAATCATGACGATAAAGATAATGAACTCCTGATATTGTGGTGAAGTGTGTAGTGAGACCAGCCATTATTTAATTTGAAAGCCTAATGTATTTATGTAGAATATGCACACAACGATAAGAATTCGTGCAATCTACCGAGAATACACGAAGCTGTGAGGAAATATTTGCAAGTACATCGTACTTCGAAATCCATATTCCCGCTGGCAAACATTACCAGCTGATTATATGCGAATCTAATTACCTGTTGAACATTCATAACTTTCGACTGCAAAAGCAGCCCACTTGTTTCACCTCGATAAGATTTACAGTAAATAGCTCCCGCCAGACAAACACAGGCATCCCGTCTGATCACCAAGGGGTTGTTAATCATGAACTCTTCGGGCTTTTTCAATTCCACGAAATGAATTGGCGACGGCTGAAGATTAATTCAGGCCGGTTGGGTCGGAGTCTTTCCAGCTGATCACCAGCCGGCGCTGCACACTTTGCTGCTTGGGGCTGAAATATATGCCCACGCACCAAGTGTTTATTGAAATCGTGAATGACTTTGTATATATAAATGACCATTCGTGATTTAGTATCTCCTTATCAAGGAAAAATGCGTAAACAACGCGTTTATTTATGAGAAAATCTCTCGGGCAGTGGCTTGTTTACTGAAAAACGCAACAAAAAAGGTGAATTCCTCTTGCCATGATATTCATAGCTTAGAATATCAATGTAATGTATAGGACCTTACCGCTTGCTTTCTAAATCACATTTTGACATCAAAATCTATCAGCTATTTTAACTCAGCAATTGAGACAAATTGGACAAGACGAGTGTGGGTTCAATTTCTGAAAGTTAAGACTATTCATAATATTCTTCCATCTGCATGTTAGATTGTCTCTTAAAGCAACGCGGTAATCATTTCAGGCCGTGTTGAGTTTGGGAGAGATTTTTAATGGATGACATCCAATGCACTCCCTCAACTCTCTCGAGATTACTAATGGAAATCATGTTTTTGAACCTCTCCCACTCTGCCTCCAGAGATTTATTCTTTGGTGCTCTATGGCCGAAAAGAGGCGGCTCATCATCAGAAGAGGAGCAGGCAGCATCAGGAATTGAAGTCCTCCAGAAAATTGATGCAATATCGCAGGAGTTAGCTGCTACGGTGTCTAGTCAACTCTTATTCTGGCGTTTATACTTATTGAGAGATTGCATCCCACAATGCATCGAGCTTCCATTCCTATGCAATTAGACGAGACACTAATCATCATCTTCTCTCGCTGCTGAGAACGGTGAGCATGTGGCTCATTATATCACACACGTGGTATACCCGTCTTAAACTCTAAATTTAATCTTCCCCGTGCGATGAACTTCATGTCATGATGTCGGGGATCTACGTCAGTCACGTGTAGCCTACTGGGGGCGTCGATGAAAATGAATAAACGAATGAATTTCATGCGGAAGTGTATAGATGGCCTTTAGCAGTTTGATTGTGCATTGTAACAATCAAGGCTTTTTTTAATTTAATGTCTTCAAAATTCACATGACCTCACCTTCCATGCTGATCAAGTCTGTCTTGAACTGTCACAAGTCTCATCAAGCGGTGAAGCTCATTGACAAAACGAACTCTGAGGTACAATCAATCGTTTTAGTTACTTTTGATTTTACAAACTGCGCGCATACACAAAGACAACATTTTTATTTTTTTTAATGGTACTTATTCAGTTCCATTCAAATAACACCTAGACAATATTCTAAACGGGTACTGCTGAAGAAAGCTACAACATTCCAAAATTTGGGCACATACAAAAATAACACATTTCCATTCCTCTTTATAATGTCTTCAAGTAGAAGCAAAAATTAGGAGTTGAAAACTGAAACACATACACACACACTCGTATGAATTACATCTACAGGGACTCGTTGCTATGCATATCGAGAGCTGTTCCACACACATCAGCCCTTGCGTTTAGTGTATTCCCATTTCAACAGTCATTTTTATTTTCCACCATGACTTGGTGGTGAACGAACTGGACTCTGGCTCTCGGTGTTGGTGTCGACTTTAGGAGGGTCACTTTAGTCCGCTTCCAATTGAATTCTACTTCGTATAATGTGCATTAGCCGTGGTGTGCCATTAAGAAAACAAAAATGGAAGGAATACTAAAGACACTGCCGATGGCTAGAAAAGGATGACTATTTAGGTTGTTGAACGTAAATCGGATTTGGTGAAGAATCCCCGCCTCCCGTCTCGACATCAGCGGTTGGGGAATACGATGGGGGAAGGGCGGCCGCTATCTTACCCACTGACTGAACGCCACCGGGCGTGAAACAAGATGGTATTAGCCAATTAGGTCTTCAGAGGGGTGAAACGGTGAGCAGCCGATCGATGACATGCCACGACTTACACGCATCGGGACACATGAAAGAGGGCAGCATCATGCAGTCAATCCAGGTTCGTTGACGCGTCCATACAGGTTGTAAAAGGAGAACATCGAATTGAAGCTTGATTACGCAGCGACACTTTACTATAATGCAATCAGTGCAAAACTATGCAGATATAGAACTACACCACAAAAAATTTGAAATAGTCCAACATCTATCCAATACATCTCAACATAGCAGTCGTAGTGGTAGTAGTAGTAGTAGTAATAATAGTTACGTAGCACAAATGTAGTAGTAGTAGTAGTAGTAGTAGTAGTAGTAGTAGTAGTAGTAGTAGTGGTAGTAGTAGTAGTAGTAGTAGCAGCATAGTAGTAGCCTAGTAGTTGTAGTAGCAGTAGTAGTAGCAGTAGCACTACTACTACTACTACTGCTACTACTACTACTACTACTACTATTAGTTGTAGTAGTAGTAGTAGTAGTAGTACAGTGTAGTAGTAGTAGTAGTAGTAGTAGTACAGTGTAGTAGTAGTATATGTATAGTAGTAGTATAGTAGTAGTAGTAGTAGTACTTCTTCCTTCAAAGATCATCTGAGTAGTAGTAGTAGTAGTAGTGGTATAGTGGTAGCAGTAGTGGTAGTGGTAGCAGTAAGTAGTAGTTGTAGTCGTCGTCCTTTATAGTAGTAGTGGACGACGTTGGTGTAGTAGTAATAGTATTAGCAGTAGGAGTAGCAGTGTTAGATTGAACTTATAGGAGTAGTAGTGGTAGTGATAATATTTATTTTCTGTCTGTGAACAAATTTAATGGATCAGAAGCAATATCATGTAATAAACAACGTCTGTTAAGGCCACCATCACCTTTGCCCATATACCGCACATCTTCTCTTCCAGTGCTATAGCCTCGTGCCATGATCTTTACTAAAGAATCACTCGACACATTGTGGACTTCATCAAATCACGTAAAAGTAATAAACCCTATTCTCCACAATCAAACACCCTCATAAGAAAAGAGAATATCATCAAAACATAAAGAAACAATTAGGAATTTATTATTTACAAAAACTACAACGTTTACAAACATACCTGAGTCTAAGCGAAGGAAGAGTCCTTACACAATAAGGTAGACAGTATTACAGGGTAAAAGTTTGCAATGTCCTTGCGAAGACTAGAGAAAGATGATCTTATTGGTAATTGGGAAATTATCATTACGTATTTCTAGGTATTATGTATTCTACTGATTTGTTCCTTAACTCAGTATGTCCAAGGTTATGACGTTCCTTATTAGGCTAATCTTCTTATCGCAGAAGGATCTATAACGAATGATATAAATTGGATCTACCAACAATGTGACCAATGGTATAACAAAACTCTGAGGTCTGATAATAATGTAGAAAGATCAGTGTTCTCTATGACGTCATGCACTGTGCGGATCTTCTCTAACTACGCTGTTGAGATGTAATTCAAGATTTAACTGTGTGTTTGAGAATCGGCGTGAAGTAAGCAATGGTCGAAAACCTGTCTAAACCATTACGTTACAGAAGTTTCTTTTATGTTGTTCCATGTGACAGCTGGGTGAGCAGACGAATTTTAATTCATAGCATTTCATTACATTTTACTATCATTGCATTACTTTGCTGGGAAAATCCTACTTATGATTCCTGTACATACTTAGGCAGTCTTGTGCAAGACATATTCACCTTGATATTTCAGGCCAGTCACCTTAATTTCCGTTAGCACTTGAGTTTGTGAAGCTGTTTGGCGGGTATAATGCCTGAATGGATCGATCGCCGCTACCTTCTGATTTTTTTTTTCGACTTGAAGTAAATATAGACTGAATCACATATTTCTATGACAGATATGCAATGGTACAGACACTGAGTTACTTGCTTATGAGTTGTTCTCTTACATGCAACTGGTTCGTTTCACTACAGGCACGTTAATTAGAAAGATATTATGGCATGGTGTTATTAGTCTCATCTCTAGACCTGACCACGCCGATACTGATTCCCCATTCAATGCAGGTATAGTAACGACGACTACACATGTAATGCGATTTGTATCTGTACGCACGCACTGGTGAAATTTATATCTGGCGATGATATATTCCGTGACGAAAGAAACTGAACAAATCACAGACACATATTATTCCTCGCAGGACACGTATTTCCTTATAAGAAAAAGTCTTGAAACAATGCACGCCGTACGCCCCGTGCCCGTAGCTGACCCAGAATTCCCGTAGCGATTTCGCAAAATCAAATTAAGTTGCCGGAAAAATTACCGAAGGGGCGCAAATAAACAACTTATTTCTCACCATGGGTCTACAAGCCCCGGTAAGATTCTGCTTACTCCATGTTCGACTCCCGAAATGAAGTCATACCCACATGCCTCGAGTCCAGATTCGAGTTGAGATTACTGCGGGAACGGCGTCTCATAACAACTGGAGTGTGACATACTTTATACAAAACGAGGGCAATTCTTAAAGGCCAGACAAACAAAAATACGATTCGACTTATCATGCATTATACATGAAAATGGGCGATTCAGGTGTACAAAGATTTCTTTGGTGTTAAGCAACTCATGCAGACCAAATGAAATAATTATCACAATTCTTGCGTATCTTCTGTGGAGGGGTGGTTTGTTTGTTTGTTTGTTTGTTTGCACATATTTTTCTGCATTTATTGAAAAATTAATGTTGACAGTCATAATGTGATGAAAAAAAATGAACAGATGATAAACAAACATATTATACAGTGAAAGCAGATATCAGTACAAAAAACAACAACCTTGTTTGATAAGATAAACACAATCCATTGTGATTAATGCAGAAGGTGAGATTATCATAAGCCATATACTTTAAGCGATAGTAGTCTTAAAAGGTAAATAACCTTCAGGTATGGGTATGGAGGACCCAAGATATTAATGTCGCCATTTTAATGATTTTTGACTTAGCATAATTTCAAGGGGAACCGCATATATTAACCTTTTGTGCTATGCATGTAAAGTGTCTTGGCGGAGTGTGAATATTCTTGGGAATTTCTTCCCAGCCATTATTATATCATAATAATCATTGCGATTGCCATTATTGTGATTATTGCCATTATTCAGAAGAAAAATGTTTTTTAATTTAAGAAGAAAAAATAGAAAACATAATCGGGTCTCGACATTTGAGTCGATAAACAATTCATTTTAGTATTGACAGTAAATGCTTTTTCATTAAAGTCTTGAAAGAAAACAGACAAGTGTAAGCTTTCATAATAATATTCGGGTAACGAATTCCATACATCAGGGCCGATTATGTCTCACAGTCATTTGAGCAGGGAGTATAATCTGGAATTTCTTTTTCGAGTAAATATCAGAAGAATGACGAGTTGGATAAGATTAAATACTTGTTTTATATAAACACATTTTGAAAAGTTAAAGGTAAAATTTGGTTATAAAATACACGTGAGCAGAATGCTCAAAATTCAATGCGCGCCTTTATCTTGGTTCCAAAATAGCTGGCACACATTCAATCATTGCAAGTTATTCTTTGCCGGTGTAGACCATGTTAAAGCACAAGTCGGCGCTCTGTTTCACCTAAAGAAAGTGCACAAACAAACAATCAGGCCCACCAAAAGTATGTAATCTAACTAACGAGTAAATTTAATGAGCAAAACCTTTTGATCTTTGCTAAGACGAAGCAGAAAATCGTCTTGTATTCCTACATCTTTCCATGTGTTTCCTCCACGCAAATAAGAAAAAAAAAAAAGAGCAAGAAAAGTATATCGTCACTGTCGGAACACCGTGTGAGTCTACAGCGCGCGGACTCCATGCTGAGATATCAGTGAGACACATATCTTAATGAAGAAATATCTCCATGCAATACAGTTTTCATCATGGTGAGATCATTCATGGGTTTCGAAAACAACCGTGCCACATTTTATCATGAATCCCATACTATAAACTAACTTTGACATGCAAAAGTTGTCATAATAATATGACCTCTGACCAGCACCGCATCGAGCTGGTTTTCTCAGTGCCGGAGACGAAGAAAAAATGCCCATTCACATGTTACTTTTCATTCTATCAAGCCCAGTTGCTTACTGAATTTACAGTATTAAATGGGGCAAAAGACGCGAGTATCAGAAGCGCATGCAGGTTATCTCCTTGGCGTCTTGAACGTACGAACCAGTCATGAATTTTGTGTGAATTAGCTCCCTGTCGTCACAAGCGCAGGAGAATTCCAGTGGAGAACAATCATTTATTCGCGCCACCATCGATTAGCATTACTGCTCATAGAGTCTTAAGCTTTGCCTCCCTTTGCATATTGCCGCCTCCTTTTCTATATTCACATGACAGTAGACAACATTTTGCTAAGAAATAGACCCCCCAAAAAGTAGCGAGATACGAGAAATTCAATAATACCGCCAACGTAACATTACTCCAGTATAATGGTAAGTTAAATTCTACAGCACGGCTGGGACGTCATCATTTAAAATGACAATAATCCTGGATACATCATGTCTACGGGCTAACTCTGTTCCCTGTGCATGTGAATTAATCATAGGCAGCAGACGTGCAGTAGATAAATCTCCCAGGAATCAGTCTAGCCTCCTGGATATGGTAGATATAAATAAATGTCGCCAGTGAAGACATTTCCATATATTGAACACCCTCGGGCAGTATCCTTACATCACTTATAATAGCACTAAGGGCATTGCTTTGCGCTTTTTATGTTGTCAGTCAGGAAATTATAATCACTCATGGACTAAATCAGCATTAGCATGACATATGATACAATAAATTTCCGGTCTCATCTGACGCTGAATTCAGCTGGAATTTGGCTTTTTGGTTAACTTATGAAATTTCATCTTTACTTGCCTACACTACGCGTTTCTCTATCTTCTGCACAATTGGTGTCGCAAAGCATTTCAATAATTATGGAAGACAAGAACCGGGTTGGCGCTTATAATTTCCCTTGAATATAAGACATGATTACAAAAATACGAGGAACTGGATTAGTTGCTTGGACGCAATCTCAAAACAAGGTAAAAAGTGTCTCCCCGATGACTTCAAGATAATTGTTTTGCTGTCATTCTCGTACAAGTCCCATTTGACCGCAAACCTTTCAGCAGCAAGTCCCCTTGGATTCAAACAATTATTAGACGGGGGAGATTAGAAACCTATCCTTCGATCCTAATCAACAAAATCGCATTTTACTATAATGGCAGCTGGAAAAATCTAAGAAAACGTTTATGTGCAAGAGGATAGATTCACCATCTTTCCAAATCCTTGCAAATTTGCAGTCATAGGATACACAGTCATAATATTAATACGCATCTACATATTTTAACGTCAGCATGAGGAATGATGATTGAAGTTAGAGGGTATCAAAACGGCAAGGATTTAGGTTTTGGGTGTATGACAGAAACATCACAAATAAACATCACTACACTCTTTTCATTTCGAAAATCCCCACTGACTCCGTAAAATAACATTTTGTGCTGTCTTTTGCCAGGTTGACGATCGGTAAGGATTATCATTGATCATTCGGTGTAATAATATGATGTAGATCGATATATCGCTGGCTGCTGAATTCAACCAGTCGCAACCACCGTACGTAAAATGCCTGATAAACAACTTTAGTAGTACAGAAAGTGTATAGTTAGTTTATACCTCTTTATGTACGTACCTAAGCAGCGGCCTACGCTTTAAGAAACACTATCAATAAACGTTTTGCTGGTCGAATTCCCTGTGTCAGTGAAAGTACGTGGCTCGTGTGATCATACCTATTCAAATAACCCTTGGATGCTATGAGTAACTTTCATCTATTCAATTTTTCGAATCTGAAACCAAAATTATGAGGTCCACGATCGGTAGTTTACCGATATTTTCAGATTTCTGAGCTCAATTTGAAATTCTGATTTGAAGCTTTGAACAAGGTCACTTACTGCTAGCAGCTTCACATGATTTGTGAGCTATCATAAAATGGTGAAGGATTCTAATCAAATGATCGGCTGAGAGCTATCACGTGACCACTCTTTTACTTCACCTAAGGCCCAGCTTGACTTTTATAGTATACTAACGACGGGTACCAACGACCGCACGTTTGTGCTCAGCTGCATTGTATTACATAGCGTGCTACAATTGCATTGCTGCTATTCTTGTGTAGAGTTAGTATCCAGTTAGCCTTTAGCTAATGCTGGCCTGGGATCTTGCAAAAATGGCTGCTGCGGAATCTAAATCATTGCGCCATTTCATAAAATAAATAATGCACATTACTTAGTTGGGCGTTAGTAAAATAATCCGCCCACAGTCCATGCAACACAATCGGATTCGCCTTGCGAGTTTTTATCTGATTCAAAGTTACTATCGGGATGGGGCAAATAATTATTACTATAGCGCCCTGTGTTATGTGCATTGTGTGTGCTAACATGTCTCCCAAGTCGGTGTTACATTTCTCCTGTCAGACATAGCCACTCTTGCATTAACAACAAGAATAATAAGAATTATCTTTTCAACGCAATCTTCACAGGTTCTCATCCTCCTACGACCAAACTAAAGAAGAAATCCACAGATGAAGAAGACGTTTCTGCCTCCATGAATCTCACAACAATTGATAAATGATATCTCGTCTGTGATATAAATCAACGGGATCTTGTTTCAGAACTGGAGAAAACACGCACATCCATAACGGACAGAGAGGACGGTAATTCCGTTTATATCATGAGAAAATTTGTATGTAGAAATTTCTATTTGTATGTACGTGTGCCTCAGCACCTTTCGTAAAGACTATCAAGAATATTTAATACAATTCTTCCTCATCAATAGCCATTAATGCATTTTTACGAATTTTTATAAGCAAGATTTCAAATTTTTAACTTGTTCGGTTCAAAATTCTATGTACTAAATAAGATTATTCGGAAATAAGTGGATAGACGAAGGTAAAAGATGCTACGACCAAAACAGTAACTGATCCGATAGATTGGTGGAATTGTTATGTTGTTTATTTGTCTTTTTAGTATGAAAATATAAGAAGAGATACGAAACAACTTTGAAGAGTTGTCATAGTCATGATAGTGATCATAGTAGTCATTTGTGACGTCAAGCAAAATATCAGGCTACACACAGGTAAGTAGAAGGGGGAAAATACAGGGGACCATCTTCATAAGTAGAGTTTATTGGAAGCATGTAAGTATAAGGACAATGAAGACTTGCCTATACCTTATCCGCTGCTGAGAGTATGAATTTATTCAAAAATTGAGAATCATCTCTTGAGTTTCTTATTACAGAAACACATAATGAACATTCTGTTTTACATTACTTTCTACAACCACGTTCCCGAACCGACAGTCTCTAGACAGAAACAATGGCATATTCCATCCAACGAAGATATCGAAGAAGAAAGGATTATTGGGATTTTGTTTCTGCTACCAGAGAAACCTTTTTGATGTCCCCTGAAAGCTCACTCTGTGCATAATTTTGGACTCAGGCGCCTTTTGTGAAGTCCTGTTGTTTTTTTCCATTAACCCGGTGTGACACACATGACATCAGATCCGCCCTAAATCCCGAAGGGCGTAAGGGCATTGACAAACCATTTTATCCAGCGCGACAGCTCATGCGCAACTGTTTTCCATCAGAAAGTGAAACAGGGAATCAAAACAAAATGCACCTCGGTGAGTCACCCCAAGACAAAGATGATGCGTGCCATTTTCTCAAAATCTTGAGGTGGTTTTGGGAGTTGGAGGGAGGTAGAGGTGGGAGCCATTTCGGAAACGGATCACCGTCCGAGGGAGATCGTTATCATGCTATCGGGTGAATTAAGAATTCACCCGTCTTGAATATTGAGTTTCGTCATATCGTGGGCAGTAATTTCTCATGGGTGGCCTGTCCCTTAGAGGACATCGTAGGGAGTCGGAAAGAGGAGTGAAGATAAAGGAAATTGTTACTTTGGCGGCGGACATGTCAGGGAGAGCAAGGTCGTACTCTCTTCTAACAAAGAAGAGGGCGGAAACAATCATGAATCCGATGTTCGTGAACCTGGCAAATCCGACATCCGAACGATTAACAACATAAAAGTCTGCTTTGTAACAAAATATGGATGGAATTGACACGGAATGAAATTGAATACAATCTGGCATGGATGGAGCGCGAGTGAAAACCCTTCAAGACATTCGCAGTATATTTCACATATACTACCAACACAGTATGGACTGACTACGAGGAGTACGCACGGATTTATTGCTAATTAGTACCACATCTTGAAGTTATAGTTTTCGTCATTAAGAAGACCGGCTAGCTACGTGTGGAAATATACAGACGTCCAACAATTATGCACAGACTTTGAGGAACTGCATTCAGAAAAGGACTATCTCTTGAATAAGAATTAAGACGGAAAGGAGATTATATTGAGTGTGAAAAGAAACCAAATCCTCGTTTTCTTTTTCTTTTGACATGTTTAAAATGGGGAAAGAGGAATATCTCCATATGATACTTGGGTTATGATAGAACGTGGGTTCAGAGCATACTACGACCCTTGCCCAATTTAATTTCATAACATAAAAGATATTAGGCAGAATAAACATCTGAAAATGAACAGATGTATGAATGAATTATTGTGTATATAACATTTTATAAACCGTGAGGGAAGCAGTATTCTTTTGGGCCTTTGCGACTGCTTCAAAGTAAGGTCTATCAATTTGCATACCTACACTCCGCACTGTTCACGCATTAGTTGCATTTATTTCTCTGAATTTTCAAGACAACTCTTTAGGAGAAGATTCCAGACAATACCAAACATCACAAGCAAAGTCATGGCGGAACATGAATATTAGTTCCGTGTGTGGAAATATTGACGTCATTCTTCCACGGTGGAATACGTCTAAAGAGGGACGGCAGCACTTGAGGGAAGATTAACTCTAAAGTTATTATTTCCAATGAAAGAAAGAGGCACGTATGACTTGTCAGGAGACAGAGAACATGAGACTAATTTTAGCAGCTCAACGCCTTGGGATTTGTCGCTTGTCGAACGAGATCGATTTGGGGAGGCGCTAAGCCGGCCGCACACTCCAGCCTCATGAATACTGCACCATATTCACAGGAAAGGCTTCAACAAGGTGCAGGAGATACCCCCTCTTGGTGAGGATCGAGAACTCTCACCTGCAAATTTCAGATTCTTTTATTCGTGAAACAAGTGAGAACTTCCGGTTCCTCCTACACGCATTGCTCAGCTGTTGCTAAACCCGGCAGAGCGATTGTACAGAGTCTAAACCAAGCAGACACCCGCACATCCGCTTCACTTCCTCGGAAGGATTTACGGCCTACCATGAAACCTACTGTCTATCAAAATGTCCGTTCCATGCACACTGTGTATTTTCAATGATTGCTTCTTTTAGATTCCTCCTCTACTCATATTAACTGAATTAACTGAAACTCTGTTTACGTGATTTAAGCTGGATGAGACAGGATATACGTCTAGTGGTCTGGTCTTGTCTTTCACGTCTTTGGGGAATAAATGTTTACTTTACTGCGATGATTGAAGAAGAAGACCGAAGAACTTAAGGCACAATCTGCACCGTAGACACGTCCGGAGGCAGCAGATTTCGTGGTAGCATCTTAGACTTGCGGAAGACACGAGAAGCGATCATTTGAGCTTAACGTTACTTAAGCAAACTCCGGAATACAAGACGTGATGGTATTAAACGACACAAACATAACAAAGAGGAACATCTGAAGAGATGTCAGGTGTGCGTGTTTTTGCTTTGCTTTGTTTTGTTTTGTTTTGTTTTGTTTTATAAAAAACAAAGATTATCACGTGTTCCTTGGGAGAGGAAATAAAAAGTAAACCACAGGCAACATAATCACACATGCCTCGTTATTGTGAGCTGATGCCAAAGCACAGTGATAGTTTCACATCTTGCGTAGTCAGCAAATAAATGATTTACTCACGAAAATAATATATTGTTTAGTATCTTCTTTCGAGAAGAATTACATCAAGATATGGAAGATGGCTGACTTCAAAAACGTGATTGTCAGACTCGAGGGGTGGGGAGGGAGAGTGAAATGAGATATCACTTCAACAAAATGCTTTCAATCACAGCATGAAATTTGATCGGGTTTGGTCATGATTAGAAACGTGGCTCTGCCTTAGATAGTGACGGGGGTGGATAATAATGTAGCTGGTGAAGGAAAACTGCGCAAGATTAGAAAACTGGGACCGAAGATGATCGGATTTTGGCCTAACCCGAGGTGGGGGACGCGGCACGTAAACAACGCGAGGAAATAACCTTAGGGCGGATGGTATACTCTTCAGCTTCGTTCGTGGGTTTGACGGCCGGATGGCGCTACACCGCTGAAACTAAGACTACTGCGGCTGGGTTTATACAACGGACATTTCACGTACTTTCAAGGAAAACTAACTGCTTTTGATATTGTACTTGTGTAAAGAGGATAACGTATTTGTTATCTGTATTCATCCTCCTGCTTCTCTGTCAATTATGTTACAGGTTTATGGACTTCTCATCTAATAATCAAGCTTTATTCTCATAATCACTTTTTTTCCAGTTTCTCATATCACGAAAGATGAAATTCGCTTTGGAATGACAGTGATGTGCTAAAGTAATGGGGTAAATTATCGAGATTGTTGTTGAGTCAAATGCAAACTCCATTAGATGTTTATTAAGATAAACATGACAGTCTTGCAATGGCTATCTAAACACTCCACTTTCGATTCTTATAGATTTCCCTTATGATCAGTATCACTAAAAATTCATTGATCTCTAACTTTTCTGTTACTACCCGAACTACCGCCCTTGTTGAACCCACAAATGTAAAAATCGCCCACACATGTAAAAAAGACCGCCCACAAATGTAAAAAAAAATTTCAACCACAAATGTAAAAACGAACAGCGCCCACAAATGTAAAAAACGCCCACTAATGTAGTACAAAATTCAAACATCAACCACAAAATTTTAATGTAAAAATTTTTTACATTTGTGGTTGACGTATTTCTACTAAGTGGGCGTTTATGTAGACCCTAATTTCGTGCGTCTTACCTGCTACTAGACGCGCGCTACTTAATTGCATGTATTCCGTGTACTGTGACCTGTCGAAGCCGATCCGTTTTCAGTTACGAGCGACATGCGGGGACTGGAGCTCTAAAACTAAGGCCTTGTCATATCGTGTCTGGGGAAGCCTGCGGGTTGACTTGCGGGAGTTGTTTTTTTTTCCTCCGGAGCTCCCCGCAGTGGTGTTGGCCCGCACTAGTTATACCCGGAGATACGCACGCAAGTCTGATTTGCCAGTGTCGCTGGTCATCTGCGTGCATGTTGAGGGTCGGTTACTGCCTCTCTGCTGGTTAGTTGAGAGTATAGACATTCTGTATGACTTTCTGCCATTTCAAATTACTTCAGAGGGATTCCTTCGCAGATAAGTCAGTCCTCACCCGCCGCCCAGAAACAGAAACTTGCAGGAAAACATACATACACACACACACACGCACACAGTCACACACACACACCCACACACACACACACACACACACACACACACACACACAGAAGACAAGCACGTTACTGTAATCACAGTAGTACATGCAACGATACTCCATGGCAGGTCGGCATGCAAGTAGCAGGTAAGTGGCACGCGTCTAGCAGGTAAAACGCAAGTACGGAACTCTTTAACATCTTTGTCCACCCGCAGAAATTGTACTGCTCGTACTTGCAACAAACCCGCGTAACTTGCCCGGAGGCGCAGCTGCCCGCCCGAAAGGTGTGACACGCAGCACACCGTAACACACAGACAGACACACGCACATACATCTCCCCCGCCGAACTGTCCACCACTATACCCACACTCCACACACACGCACTCGTCTCCGTACACGTTTATACACATTATTTCACAAGAAGTGCACTGCTATCCTAGAGAAGTGAGTCTATTTATATCAACGTACTATCCCTACTTGTCGTTTTTACATTTGTGGGCGACGTTTGAAATCATTTCTACATTAGTGGGCGTTTTCTACATTTGTGGGCGATGTTAAATTTTTACATTTGTGGTCGATTTTCTACATTTGTGGGCAATGTATCTTTACATTTGTGGGCGTTTTTACATTTGTGAGCGTTTTCACATTTGTGGGTTTAACAGCCCTCCACAGGCAGGTTGGATTAAGTGGTATGAGGAATACACCCATAATGTATCTATAAAGAGAACACACTGTTGTAACATCGCTCTACTACATACAGAGACCCGTTCCAAGCAGGCGACTGCGAAGGAACACTCCAAACCGAAAATCACAAAATGGCGTTGCCTTGGCAGCTACTGTCCGGCTCTATAGTTTAAAAATCCTGTTGACCTTTGGGAACAGTGGTTTCTAAAATATTCAAGATATGACATACAATGCACGTGTGAAAGTCTGTTGCACCACAAAACATCCTATCATATAAAATTTTCGAGATAAAACCTAAGATATAAGGAGATATCTGTAGTTTTCTCAATTAACCGTATACTCAGTAGCTGTAGACGGTTTGGTCTGGAAACATTTTTTATCATAGCTATTGTTCACATTTTGTATATTCAACAATACTTAATGTCGACTTTACCGAAAAAAGTTTTTACAGTGGTTGCTTCTATCCCTAACTCACATTTTAGAAATATTTTGAAGCACTAATGCTGGGTGTTTGTTTCATCTACAAATGCTAAATTATGCGTTTAAAGTGATTTTCGACAACTGAAATCGTAAACTTCATCAAACACGAAGCAAAACAAAGAATGAAAAAAAAAACCGGAAACACTTGCACACGGCCGCCAGTTAAGTACATTTTGAGTATGGAATAGAGATACTGGTGTGTCTTCGGCTTTGAGCAAAAGAGCGCGCGCATACACACACATACACACACACACACATACACACACACACACAGCATGGTCTGTGAAGGATTCTTTCACGGACAACAAACATTATAAACACCAATCAGTGCAAGCACAGACGTTTACGAACTATACCAATCATTGACCCCAAAACGAAAATCAGCGGTTAAGCTTTACTGGAATAACAAATCGCCTCGTTACTCCCCATCTTATCTTCGGTTTAAATACGGTCGCTTTTGTTAATGCCTTTACATATACGCGGTCATTGTTTTCAAAAAGAGAGTGAAGACAATACGGAACCCGCTTAGAATGAGGTAAATCCCCTCTCTGCATGAGCTCTGAGTAGTAGCCTCCTTGCCAAATGTCAGCGACCTTTCTATACCTCCCGTTTTAGCGGAAGGAAGGTGTTTGCCGCAAAGGAAACCTGCCCAGGGAAGGGGACATTTCTTTCGAAACTACATTTAGGAGGTATAGGGGGACTCCCTGACCTGTTTAGGTGGCAGTCACTTAGTAACCATGGTAACAGGCAGCTACATGTCGCTCCAGCAATCGAATACAGTACATTGTTCAACGCGCAGATTCGGAAGCCATCTAAATTCGATGCTCTGTAACGCTTAAAACGCTGGGGGAGTGATAAGCCAGTATTACACATCATTCAAAAGTGAAGCGGAGTCAGGGGGAAGCAATCAAATAAGATACTTAACAACACGGTGTGTGTTTCCCTTTGTATGAAAAGAAGAGAATTGGCAACATTGCAATATCAGAGAGCATCAAAGGAAGAGGCTGTGATGGAATACAGACTATACAATGTACTCGGTCTGCATCCGTATAATCATATCAATTTTCGACAGCCATTTTGATACATTTACAAAATAATTGGAGTCATAATGGGAGAGAGAGCACATCGCATTAACTTAACAGCGAGAAGATTTATTCATCCTTGAAACAAGCAAAGCGCTAAAAGCGTTGTAATACACTGTATTAGCATTTCGCAAACACTGTATGGCTGTAGCAACTGCTACGATTGTAGTTGATTGTCGTTAGATGAAGCAGAAACATGTGAAAACGATGTCCACTAGGGTTTATTTATACTTAATGGTATTCATTTTCCATACAATACTTAATGATATTCATTTTACATAATATACTTTCAGCTCAAAATTTCTTTTAATCACGTAAAAAAGGTGGCAAAAAGTGACGACTATACCTGTAAAGAGTGTTAATCATAATCACTATGAATACCGCGTATAGCTGACATATTATACAAGGGGGGGGGGTTGATTTGTAAATAAGGGGTGTATCGTATCACAAATATCCTTGAGAAAGCTTATAATTGATGAAATATTTATCAAAATACAACAAATAGCTACATATTAGATCTAAACCTTTTTTAGGATAGCTTATTGAAGTCCTTTAGTGGTGCCACACGGCAGGTCACTGCAAGTTCATATGATGCTAGACACGGCTTCGTAAAGTCTAATGAATATATGACGATTTCTCAGCATCATTTTGTTTTTGTACTATGTACTCTCTGTAAAATCAGGTGTTCCAGTTTGATTGTTATGCACTATACCAATCAGATTTGGAGATCTGGGTCAAATTAACGTTATCTACAACACAAGTCGGCCTACTAGGAGGCATCTCCCCCAGGAAAAGACAATGAGCGTTCTGCATTAGTCACAGGAGTTGCCTCATACATTATACTAACATATGGCGGAAGAGTGATGAAATGATATTCCAGTTAGACAGGCCGGTGATGATAGTATCAGTGTCCTACATTACACAAAGAAGTCACAATAATTCTATCTTTGACGCATACAGTATCAACAACAATATGGACACATGACACACCCACACGCACGCACCCCGCCAGTCTTCCACCAAGCTTTGTGATAGGGCAAAATAGAGTGCATGCAAGTTGAGAGAAAAACGTTTATAATGGTATTTCTTGACCAAACCTTGTAACCTTATCCTCATCATATTCTCAACGGATTTATGGACAGATGCATACAGTAAGCCCTCCCACCCCAGATTTTGCTGTCTTGTAAGCTGATTAGCGTGCAGGTTCAGTCTATGTTTTGAGGCCTACATCTGACGAGTAATAAACTGTATGTAACATGTGTGTAACATAAGCTGTGTAAAATGTACCGGTATATTATGTATGTAACACTTCAGTATAATTTATATGCATTTTTTGGCTTTTTAAAGACAAAATAGGAAGCAAATCCTTACGAATGATTGTACGCTTTATCAAACTTCACTTTAATGACCGTTAGATCAATATACTATAGCACGTAACATGATGCATTTTTACATTTATATGTTATGCACATGCACGCCTATTATAGATCTGAAGCTGTGGCACGTAACCTTACATTACAGTCTCACCGCCAATGACTCGAAACGATGAACAACGCAGAACTCGATGGGACCAAAGGCAGACTCCCCAAGGAGCGGGAACTCGGGCATGCTATCAACCACTGTGCCCTGCGAGCCGAAGCAATTAGGGCATTGCAGTAATAACCATCAGTATACACGGCACACACACATAAACACACATAGACACAGACAGACAGACAGACAGACAGACAGACAGACAGACACACACACAAAAAAAAAAACACACACACACACACACACACAAACAAACATCTACACACAACTGGACAGGAAGACCTAAAGACGATGAACGTATATAAGCTGGTAATAATAAAAAAATGAACAAAAACACTTACGGCAGAGAACAGGCAAGATGGAGAAATTCCGATTGGTAGATCAACCCCTCCCCCTCTCCTCCTCCTTTTCTCTCTCGTAAACATAAACAAGTATAACTATCGTGTATAATGTACATTATACTTATGTATAAATCTATTGTGCAGGCTCTATATATATTAACATTTCATATATGAGTCCTTTAAATGCTTCATACATTAGATTATGAACAGGCGTTTTACTAGAAGGCAACAGAACACTGAGCCATTTCACCTATTAAATTATTTACGCTAGTCTTCAACTCCAGGGCACAGATTTGCAATATTGTAATATGCTTCACATAAACTTCAATACACTCTGAAATGTGTCAGGAGAGATATTTGACCACATGTCCATCTCAGAATGTCAGTAGTAGAAGGAGAAATGGTCCAGAATCCATTAAAATGAGCGGAAGCTCCTAGAGAAAACTAAACATTCACTTCTTGACCGCAACAGGGGTTCCAAGATTGAGCAGACGTCTTTGCTAATAATCCGATTCGTTGAAAAGCAGGACGTAATAACTGGTGCTGCTTTAGGGCCCTCCTGGTAATCGACGAGCAATGTGTCGCCAGGTCTTGTCAATGCTTTCTGTATAACTCAATCTGAATGATTTTTTTTTTCTTTTTAGTAACGAGCGTTGTGGCAAATATCCTGCCTCTATTCCCATGATGCCAACAACGATTTTTCCTCTCGCGATCTTGTCACGGTCGCGCTGGAGTATTCATTACTAGCCATTAAGCATGCGTGCATCGTGTGCTTCCCGAAAGAATTCCCTAAGGCCCCCATCTCACGAAAGTTGATGAAAACGATCATCCAGCAAGGATTAAGGTAGTTTGCGTGAAAGCAAAATCTGCACATGATTTCATCGCTCTTTTCGGAGAATTATGGATAAACTTATAACAAACAAATATAATGACGCTAGAAGAAAACAAGACTTCTTCCCCCTCCCCCTCCCTCCCTCCCTTACATTGATAGCGATTATTTGTATCTGTGTCAATGTGTATTTCTGTCAAAAATGTTTTTCACCGTTGTTGAACAAGCAAAGATATTCTTTATAATAATGATATTTTTTCTTGCTAGGGAGGCATCTGTTTTTATTATAGTATAACAAACGTTTACCCAACATGAAACGCATTCTCATAACATCTGAGATCAGATGCTAACAAATGAGAGGAATGATTAGGCGTCAGAGTTAGAGACACTTTGCGATATGAACAAAACACGAAGTTTGGTTTTTTGTTTTTTGTTTTTTGGAGCTATTTCAGGCCTCATTACCAGTGCTGCTAACGAACAGTACAAGGTTGTTCTTGCCATACAACCTCAAGGCCTACTATGACGTTCCTCTCCCTATAATCTACTCTGGATATCAAAGCCCCTGTGAATTTTTCGTGGTGAACTTTATTCTGAGACAAAATCTTCAATGGTTTTCTTTGAAATAATGATGGAGTTAAAAAACAAACAAACAGATCTTTGAAACGACATGGATTGATGCAGATTGTATTACAAAGTGTTGAACATAGGTAGTCCGAGTATGTTTTTATAGATTAAAAAAAAAATATCAGAAGTTCTACTGGGAAATTAACAAAGGACTGCAAAGACTACATTTATGAATAGCACATGCAAAAACATGTGATTAAAGATGTTGTTTTCCCCCAATCCTCCACAACATAATAGATTTAACCAGTTTCGCTGTTTTTATAGGTAAAGCGCACACGGCCATGATTGATATCACACTCTGGATGTGAGAAAGGATAATATTGTGTAAACACCGTGGTACAATAATTGAGCTGAAACTTACGTTGCTTGGGGCGAATTATTTCTAGAGGAGTCACAATAAAAAGTTTAAGAAAAGCAAGAATATTGACAGTCGCATCTGCTGGTGAAAGCTCATGTAATAATTATCTGTTTAATCACTGAACATTATAGTTAGCGTTACGGAGTTAAGGGTCTGACAAAATAATCGTGTCAGAACATTGCTTTACCTGGATCTAAGTCACCCTGGTTTTAGTACTTATGACCTTATAAAACCATTCGCGACGACAAAAAAAAAAAAGATAAATATGTGAGTAATTGCCCTCGTTGTTGGTCACGTGGGACCATTGTCGCTACATTAATGAGGACATGTCTGCTCCTCTAACAACACACACTTTGCCATGGGACTCAACAACAGCACTGTATTTCATAACTTGCATAATTTTCGATTTCAATAAAGTGACAATGTTTAATGAATATGTGATAAGTGAAAAGATGTCTTCATGACTCATATATAGATATGATATGATATGATATGATATGATATGATATGATGGTATATTATATTATATTATATTATATTATATTATATTATATTATATTATATTATATCATATTATATTATATTATATTATACTATATTATAATATATCATATCATATACGTAAATTGTATAATGTGATATTATATATAATGTGCGTTTTTGTATAACATCACATTTATTAAACCAAACCATACTACTACAAATGGCATGGTAACCATTGTCCCCCCCCCCCCCCATTGCTTTTCCTTGCTCTTTGAAGCAGGACAGGAAAAGAATGTACATGTATATTAATTTTCTCTCCATACTATCGTCAGTCTAGTTATCTGTATTCTAGAAAATCCCAGTATTCATCAGTGTGTCCATAAAACAACACCTAAAGTTGTCAGACGATGTTCATTGTCAGCAAGATGGCTGGCAGAGTCTGCTCACCAAAGAATTTCTCAATAAGACCTGATGCCAACTGGCAGAGTAAATGCATCTGATTGTAGATAGATGAGATAGGTATTTTTAAACTTTTTTCAGAAGGAGCATTCACTATAACCGTAGGGAAGAATCATCAACAAGAAATTTTTGTCGTAAACCTCATTAGACTTCCGCCGTCCCTTTCTGTTCAGTCTGTCAAAAAGGTTTATTCATCAAGAAGCTTCATTGTAGCTCGCTTTTCTTGCTTTACTCTAAACTCTTCCGTCATCTCCAGAAGAGCAATCAATTCTAATTTGCCGTTTGCCGCTGCGATGAAACGCCTGTTTGCTGGACGAAGCATCGTGGCAGCCATTAAATCCTTTCTCATTCCCCCAATGTGGAACGTAAACATGCACCCATTGCCAAAATTATTTGATATCTGACGCAGATCATCATAGAGTCCTTCTCCGAAAAGCGATGACAGCAATAAAAATTAAGTAGTCTTGTGCAACGTAATTTTCCACTGTTTGTCTTGGTAACACTGGCGACGTCGCGCGCACTTCACATCTCTCTCAATGTTTGTACGTGTGTGTGTGTGTGTGTGTGTGTGTGTGCGTGTGTGTGTGTGTGTGTGTATAAGTTTGCGTGATATGGTGTGTGTATGATCACATCTTTTCCGTGTGCTTGCGAGCGGTTATTTATGTATTACATTAACTTTTTTTCCAATAGTATCATAAAATGTGATACATATTTGTATTGGAAATAAAATTTTATTTGAATTGATTTGAATTGAATTGTGTATGTTTGTGCGTGTGCATGTGTGTGTGTCTGTTTGTCTGTGCGTATGTGTGCTTGCGTGTGTGTGCTGTAAGCATGACATAGATGTGTGTCTTTCCATCCAGTTTACATTGCTTTCTCCTCGTCTCCCAGCTCCAGTCTCTTTCTGAGGGGCTTGGGATTAAAAAGTTCATCGTCCTGATGTTAAAAGGGTGACATTATTTCAGTCATGTGTAAAATAATAGTATGGAGATGGTCACACGAGCGAGCAACACACTTATATTGTAGTGTTTATAAGAATAATAATAATAATAATAATAACAAATTCTTATATAGCGCATTTCAAACTTGAAAAGAATTTCAATGCGCTTTACAAACAAACAAATTATACCATAATACAAAATATAACAGAAATTACACATTACTAAGCACAATATATTAGTGTTGCCAGTACTACTGAGACAACTGCATTAATGACTTCAAATTTAACAATCGTAGGCTACTTTGTATAGATAAGTTTTGAGTTTTTGCTTGAAACTGTCTGTTGGCATCTGACTTCTCAGTGGGTCTGGCAGAGAATTCCATAAAGTGGGTGCGACAAAAGAAAAAACCCTTTCCCCATAAGACTTTGTTCGCATGGTGGGTACGACAAGTAAGTTTCGAGCAGAGGATCGGAGACATCTAGAAGGCTTGTATGGGGTTATGAGTTCTGTAATGTAGTGCGGGGCTGTTCCATGTAGTGCTTTGAAAGTGATGAGGAGAATCTTGTATTGGATGCGATACCTTATAGGAAGCCAGTGCAGATTTTGAAGGATTGGGGTTATGTGTTCACGTTTCTTGGCAAGTGTAACAAGGCGGGCAGCGGAATTTTGAATTCTTTGAAGTTTGGAGATCTGTTTGTCCGGCAGACCAATGAGGAGACTGTTGCAACAGTCCAAGATTGATGAGACAAGAGCGTGGACCACTATTTCAGTAGTGGATTTACTGAGATAACTGCGAATTTTCCCTATTTTGCTCAAAGCGAAGGATCCGCGACGGCAAATATTGTTTATGTGACTGTTCATGTTGAGGTGACTGTCCAAAAGCACACCAAGGTCACGGACAGATGAAGAAAAATTAACTTCAAGATTGCCAACAGTCAAAGGGGTGAGTTCCTTACATGGCTTCATGTTGGAACGAATGTGAAGCAATTCCATTTTACTGTCATTTAGTACCAGAGAATTGTTGGACATCCAGCGACGGACTTCATGCAGACATCGGGCCAGATCTTCCAGAGTGTGTTCCATGTCAACGGGGTCTACGGTGATATACAACTGTGTGTCATCAGCATACATGGCGCAGCTGAAACCATGCGATTCAATGATGTCTTGAACTGGTGTTGTGTAACACACAAAGAGGAGTGGACCAATCACTGATCCCTGCGGTACTCCAAATTCTAATGGTGCACAGGAAGATACATGTTGTCCCAATACCACTTGCTGTCGTCTTTCCTTCAGGTAAGACTCAATCCATTCTGCTGGAGTACCAGATATCCAAAAACGTTGCCTCATTCTATGGGATAAAATTGTATGGTCAACGGTATCAAAAGCCGCAGTCAGATCAAGCAGGATGACCACAGCTTCCTTTCTTGCATCAAGGCCAAGGAGAAGATCGTTCATCACTCTCACAAGAGCCGTCTCAACACTGTGATCTTGTCGATAAGCAGATTGTGATTTAGCTAAGAGAGAATGTGAGTGAAGATGAGCAGTGAACTGGCTACAGGCTGCTCGCTCGATAACTTTGGCTAAAAAAGGAAGGTTGGAGATTGGTCGGTAATTCTTCAATATTTCAGAGTCAAGATTGGGCTTCTTTAGAATAGGTGTGATTAAAGCAGTCTTGAGGTCACGTGGAAAGATCCCTGATGCTAATGACTGATTTGTTATATCAGTGATAGCTGGAAGGAGAATGTCGACACATTTTCCTATGACAGATGCAGGGAGCGGGTCAAGCTGACATGTCTTTATCTTGGATGTAGTAATAATCTCCTGAACATCAGAGTGACTGACAGCATCGAATATCTGTAACATGAACTCCTGTGGAGCCTCTGCTGAGTCGTTAAATGATGCACTGTGAACTTCACTTGCTGTAGGTACAAGAGAATGGCATAAGTCTGAGACTTTTGCTTGAAAACTGTTGAGAAACAGTTCAGCTAGCTCTTGTTTCGAACTATGAGATGGAAGTGGAGAGGTATTGTTGCCACTTGAGATGCCGTTAACGAACTGGAACAGTTCCTTCTGGCAGCATGTTTCCATCTTCTCTCGATGATAATTTCTCCTAGCTATTTTGAGAGCAGAATGATACACACACAAAGCAGACCTCATTGACATTTTATCAACAGTCAGATGAGACTTCCTCCATTTTCTTTCAGCTGAACGGACTTTGCGCCTAAGAGTAATAAGGTGGTGGTCAAACCAAGGCGCATGAGGTCTTAACTGGACACTGGCAGACTTCACAGGCGCATGATGATTAAGTGTCTTCATGAGTGAGGAGTTATAGAGGTTGACCTTTTGGTCTATGTCGAGGTAATCAAGATCCTCAGAAGCTGCAAACAAGTTCTCCAGGTCTCTTCTGAAGATGTCATAATCAATGTCACGAAGCTTCCGAAAACAAAATGTTTTTCTAACTGGCATTGGCCGTGACAATGCTACTGTAAAGACAATGGCACTGTGATCTGAAGGCATCGCATCTCGAAGATATAGCTCCTTAATGCATTCATTGGCTTCTCTTGTAATGACTAGATCCAAGGTATGCCCCCTTGCGTGCGTAGGCTGAGAGACCAGCTGCTTCAGATTAGCAGAAAAGAGCAGATCTATGAGTGATTTGGTTTCACTGCTGTGCACGTTATCCATGTGGAAATTAAAGTCACCACAGATCACGAGCTGGTTGTCTCGCAAGCTGGCTGACTCCAGAAGATGTGAGAAATCAGATAGAAATTGTGTTACAGCTTTGCCCTTAGAGCCAGGAGGTCTGTAGATGATTATGAGTGAGAGTACATGGCTCCTGGTTGAGCGAAGGGTAAGCTCCATGCACTCAAAACTGGTGTATGAATGGATCACCATGTTTGTGCCAAAGTTCTGACGCAGGACTACACATATACCACCTCCTACTTTACCTTTCCTTGGAGCTGTTAGAATGTGGTAGCCACGTAAGGTATTCTGGATTTGCGCTAGGGTAGGGCTGTCACGATCATCACCCCTGAGCCATGCCTCTGTGATGGCCAGAATATCCAAGCTCTCTGACACCACAAGGTCATAGATTGAATCAGGTTTGTTCATCATTGACTGGGCATTCCATACTGCTATTCTGGTCGGTTCATTCAATGCAGCATCATCTAAGGAGATGACATGAGCGGAAGATGGAGGCCTCTCAATAGGGTTTGTGAGACGAATGTGCCTGCGTTCACGAATCATAACTCTGGGTGTGGTGGTAGAAAACAATTGGGATGTGACAGGAATTTTGTGTCTCTGTTTCCGTGCACCAGCTCTCTTACCCCGATGACATCTCCGTTTCATGGCGATGCCCAGTGAAGTGAGAGTCTCCCAGAGGTTAACGTCAAGTCTCTGTTTGTGTAACGCCAGTGAGTTTAATTGCAGTAGCTCATGCTTGCCGTAAACACTTGGACTGTTCACCCTGTCAATTGCAGTGTAGTTAGTTGTGTAGCTGCAATTATGCACACTGCAGGAGTCATCGTTGTATCCTGGTCCTGGATTTGGGTTTATGTCTCCCGATACAAGAAGCAGTTTGATTTGGAAGGTCGATGTGGAGTTAGTGTAGTAGGCAAGGCGAAAACCAAGAAACTTGGTTTGCATGGGCCTATGGTGTGCATGGCACACTAAATCTTGCTTGTAAGCACAGGGATTGATGAAAGCTTCATGTCCATTCACCCCCAGGATGAACACAATGAGAAGAAAGGACAAGAACTTGACTGCATCCATTGTTGGCTGGACAGGCTAATCAAGGTCACAAAAGGCGATGATGGTTGAGTGCACTTGTACAGCACAGCAAGGATCCATGGAGGCCATGCATGTACCTCTCCCAGTTCACTGTACACAAACTTCAAAAAACTTTGTCTCCTCAGAACTCTCTTGCCAAGCTATCATAAATCTCAAAACCTGTCCTGTGTGATCCTGATACTAAGATGAAACAACTGGTGGCAAACTGAGTACACTCAGATATCACAGTCAACAGTTATAAGCAGAAATATGGAGAGCCTGAAAGGGGTCTGCCTGTAAGGCGAGCCACCTACTTACCTACTTACTTACACACATTCTCATAACAATGAGAATGTGTGTGTATGAATTTTAAAGAGAGGGAGAGAGAGAGTGTGTGTGTGTGTGTGTATATATATATATATATATATATATATATATATATATACCTGCTATACGGCAAATTTAGATCGAAACACAACCTCCGAAATCTAATATCATGATAATCTAATAATGATATCTAATGATAAATTATTTTAACAAATTTCATGTGTGCATATAGCAGGTCATTACGGACATAATATTCCAGTAAATATCAATTTCCATGCACGTATTTTCATTTACGGATGTATTTCTGTATATGTATGTACTGTAGGCCTGCCATGTGTTTTTTTTTCTTTTTTCTTTCCTTCCTTCCATTCTTTCCATCTATTCTGTCGAGTCGTGTTGTGTTTCTCCTGTTTTGTTTCGTCCTGTCGTAGTACATATTTGTGATGAGTGTTTGTAAATAAGTAATTCATAAGTTTTTTTAAGTGGTTCACAGTATACAAGCTTGCTTTTTAGTGGACCTCTCAATTCTTCTTTTTTTTTTCTCAACTGAAGTATAAATTCGTATTTTTTTGTTGTTGCCAATATGCATTCTTATGTTTATCTGTATCATTTATCTTCTGCAAAGTCGAATGTTTATGTTTCTGATGTAATTCCTGATTTATTTTGTGTTATGTTTTGTTGGAAAAAGAAGAATGAAAATAAATTAATTGAACTGAATTAAATTGAATTATGTATGTATGTGTGAAGTCTGTTTATTCGTATGGACTAAATCTGCCATAATTTCAGTTGGTATTTATTTGAAACAACTAAAAACAGTACTATGGTCAAATGAACGAATCACCTATTTTTAAATCATCTCATTGATTGATCGACAATTTATTCAGGTAAATTTTCTTTTCTCAGAAAGAATCAGTGCGGTCGGAGGAAGATGTTTTTGTTTTCAACCTCCTTTCAGCCTTGACTTATTACGTCAACAGTAAACACAGCTCACAGGCAATAACCCTTGATGGATATACCGTTTGTATCTGCCAATCGAACCTTTTTGAAGATCAAAAAGAGAAAACAAGAGTAATTCGCTAACTCGGACTCGGCCTAGATTTACGGCGAATCGGGTTCTAGAAAATATCTTAATCAATCACGGGGATAGCAATGTTCAAATCACGAAATCGGGGATGCGGAATTCTATATAGGCCACATATTATTCAGTAGGTGGGGCATCTTGAAAAATAAAAGAATTTGTGGCGCTTTATCCTGCAGAAAAGGGACGGATTTTGATTAAAACTCTTGGCGGAAAGAAAGCACATAGTGAAGCCACTGGCGGCTTATCTAATAAAGAAGCCTTCATTTTATCATAGTACAATGGTGATACCGAGTTACTGGTGGAGCATCGAATATGCGTGACTTGTTCTTCGCACTTATTATCGCACCTTGACTTCTTTTTCGCACCTATGACTGGTTACTTCCCAAGCAGATATTGATGTTTGCTGGATGTTTGGAAATTCGTGATTCTTTGCTCCCACAGGCGATTTGCATAACACATCATTATCTATGGTCACCGAATACAAGCCTAGGTACGTACTTCATTACAGCTATGTTTGTAAGATGGTTCCCGCCTTTCCCTGTATGCAATCTGTCCCCCTCAAAGATACAGGTCTAAAAAGAATCAACACATTCAGACTGATATTTGACTCTCCTTTATTTCATCATTAGTCCGCGGAAATCTGCTAAAACTTACACTAAGGCTGTGAAAGAAATCACGACAGATTTTTTTTTTTTTTAACACAAAGAGGAGGAATATGTATAATTATAATCTAGCTGTAGCAGTGTATAAGACATTGGAAGTAAACAATAGCACGTAAGTGACCATGACTAGTATAGGCCTACCTATCATGACATCTTCTCAACAAATCAATAATTGATATTTATCCTTTACTATTTATTGATATATGAACATATACTATAACTGCATACATTAGCATCTTTCCTGCATGCTAACCCAAGCAAAATGACAGCTATGATGTCTGCAGAAGTTTAATGCCAGGAGATTGAGTCTCCATGCCACCCTTTAAGCAGCTCAATTCGAGCATATAATATACAGTTCAGTCGCGGAGAATGTCAGGCGCCCGTCACTGCGTTAAATAGAAGGGAAGGAAATGGAAAAACAGAAGCACACTGGCGCATGGTGATGGGTTGATGGTTTATCATAGCCTCGATCGGCGCTCGGTCTGAAGCATAGATATGATTTATTGTTTATCATGAATAAATTGCCATGTCGGGCGCTCATATTCTCGTCTAATGTTTTGCATGGGGACTGTTTGCGTAAAGAGAACGAGTGCAAAAATAGTGAAAGGAAATCAATGTTAAAGGTACTCTTTACCATTGGGAGCAGTGATTTAAAGAATGTTTGAGATATCACATTTGATGCATATGTGTAGGTCAGTTGTATAACAAAATATCCTACCATTTAAAAATGTCCTAATTAAGCCCAAAATATAAGGAGATATCTCTATTTTTCTGACTAAACTTATAAACTATCGACGGTTTAGTCTCGAAACATTTTTATTACAACTATTGTTCACATTTTGAATATTTAACAATACTTAACATATAAATACTGATTCAAATTTTTACAAAAGGACTCTTCCTCGACTTTGTTTCATCTGTTCTCATTTTCGTTTCATCTCTTGTAATTTGTATGTAAATTATATCATATACTTGTAAGATTAATCTGGAGTTGCTTCGTGTACATCTTTCTTTGCTTTACTTCCTTGCAACATGAAAATACATTTCTACACGATTATACAGTAATGTCCCTACTCAAATTCGGATGGTGTGTGAAATATATCTGTTAAAAAAAGGAACATGTATGTTAGTGTCTATGTGAGTATAAATGTTTTTACAAAGGGGAGATATGAAATAGATAGATAGAGAGAGAAAGAGACAGACAGACAGACAGAGACAAAGAGTTGTGTATGTTGTGTGTATATGTGTGTGTATGACATGGTATCGTGACACAAAGGATACGAGAAATACCGCTTGATAGCCATCTACGCTTGAAATTTGCCTCCATTCTTGTAGAACACTTTGTCACCACGAGAATCATTTCAATTTTCTTCCTCGCCCGGATGCGCAGTCATCGCAATTTAGCCTACAATCCATCGGAAGATTATTGCAAATTTCTGGAGGGGGGGGGGGGTTGGAATTTGCTTCCATGTGCTCAAAGGCCATTGCAGATGGCGAGGTGCGATAGTCTCATGAAATGGACAACATGAAAAATTGAAGGGATGATAGGAGATATCATAAAAGATAAAAGGAATGATTTGAATAAAACTTGTTCATACCAATGCATGCCATGATTTGCGTCACGGAGGTTTCAGGCACTCTCTTTATCTCAGACGAGGGAATTGAAACGTTGCTATCTCTAACACGCAGTGTTTGATGCAACAACATCATTAGGGTGAGCATCTGGTTTAGACACGCCAAGGTGCGATAGTGCGAACACCAGCTCGCTCTTTGGGTCCATGGCATTATATAACAATGTGACGTTGGGTAATGATTACCTTATTTAGCGTTAAAGGTGTTGTAGTCGTGGCCCGGCATCTTTTTTTTATTCGACTGTCTTAGGTTTTGTGTTTCAACCATGCGTCTGTATTGTTAAATTTTAACTTGTTGCAGGATTTTCTTCTTTTTTTTTGTCCCGAATGTATTTTGCCTCAGGTGCTATCTTTTCTCATTTGTCTTTTTTTGTCTTGTATCATTGGTTCTTTTTTATATATTTGTCCTAGCTAGTGCAGCAAGACATAAAATGTACTCCGTTGATGAGAGTCATTGTTATCGTCAGCTGTTAGTTTTGTGAAATGCATCTTACAATGTTCGCTGTTACTTTTCTGTAAATTGTAATTGTCGTTTAGTAATAGCATCTATTAAATTTACCCTTTTCGTTTTGTATTTATAAATATACTTGTATATCAAAATATAATAAAATTCGAAGGATGAATGTCCAATCAATTTTTGATCAGGATGTTAATGTCAAGGTGTCTCTCAATTCCACAGGTATTGAGACTTTTCAAATTCCTATAAAAAAAGAGACAAATCATATAAAACCCGAAAAAATATTATATCTAAGCTGTCAAATATTAGAATAAGAAGACTTCAAACTCTTTAGCGCAGGCTTTCAGAATGTAACACCTGCAAATTGTAACAGTCGAATTGAGAAGTAGATATTGCTATTGTTGTTGTTGTTTTTGTTGTATTTCCCTATTCAGATAAAATATATCTGCAGTCTGCAGGAAAAATTCATTATGTAGTATGAAGAAAAAGGGGATGTGCTGCCCGTTCAGCCGCATTTGTAAAATACGACTCTCGCTTGGCAGAGTCCCACGTTTATAATTCAAAATAATACACTGTATACGCTAAACATTAAAAAAAAAAGGAACTAAATGAAAAAATTTACAGGTACAGTGAGAGTCTACAATATTCAGTGATAAGTAAAGAAAAGAAAAAAAACAGAAAAGAAAAGAAGGGAAACTAAATCACACACACAAAAAAAGGAAAATGACGCACACACAAAAAAGAGGTGAAAGAATCTTGATTCGCGTTGTACTCACCGAGGTCCGGATCGTAATCGCCGATATATCGATGTGTCAGGTATCGGACGACGAGAGCTGTAGAAAATAAAAATGAAAGAAAAAGAAATGGGAACGCTTTACTGGGTCATCACTAATGATAATCTAGCAATAAGGATTGCAGTGGGATTTTCTTAAACATCAATTTCATACCATGAACAAAGAGTCCGATTTCCAACTTTTACTCACAAATGCGGCTTGACCTTCATTAAGTTTTATTTTATTTTGGTGTTTTGTTGTTGTTGTTGTTGTGTTTTTTTTGTTTTTTTTTTGGGGGGGGGTCTTTTCTCAAAACGCAGAACAAGAAAGAACACTAGTTAGTGAACTGTAATTATAATCAACATTTGCAAATGTTATGCCTCGATTGATGAGAAGAAGAGCTAATTATTCACAGAATGAGAAAAATAGCTCGACCTTGTTTGACAACGTTGATCCAGCAAGTCATAATTATTGATTGTGGATAAAGCTCCGCTTGAAAGGTTGATCCAGCCGTTTACAATCCTTTGGTTCCGGTCGAGGCAAATACAGCGAGGATAACCCCTATCCATGCCTTTGACAAACAAACTGCATGGTTAAATCAGCTTCTTTGTAAAACAATATTTCAAATCAAAGTGGATTTGATCTTATTGCGATTTCAATATGGAGGCGTTAGCGTCAAGTTGATCTCATCTCTTCTACGGCTTGTATTTCTCCCACGGGGGGGGGGGGGATCATTCATTGTTGGAGAGAGGTTGGGTGAGAAAAATGCTGGCAATATCCCTGTAGGTTTATCGATACGATGCAGAAGGATCACACAAACCGCCAGGATTTTATTCTTGAGAGGGAAAATGGGCGGTTAGGGAAAAAAGTCCATTAAAGGAAAAAAAATACACAACAAGCAAGAAACGTAACTGATTAGTCGTTCGTGATATTCTCCCTACTCAAGTCCTCATTCTCTCGCTCTCTCCCTCCCTCTCTCTTCCTTTATCTATCTGTCCATCTATCTATCTATCTATCTCTCAATTTATCTATCTATCTATCTATCTATCTATTTATCTATCTATCTATCTATCTATCTATTTATCTATCTATCTATCTATCTATCTATCTATCAATTTATCTATCTATCTATCTATCTATCTATCTATCTGTCTATCTATCTATCTATCTATCAATTTTCTATCTCCCTGTCAATCTATCTATCTATCTATCTATCTATTGATTTATCTATCTATCTATCTATCTGTCTGTCTGTCTGTCTGTCTGTCTGTCGATCGAGCTTTCTCTTTTGCATCTTGAATGTATCCATTGTCAATATTCGTATTGCCTTGCTGGAAAGAACAGTGTCCCACAGTGTGATCACGATGATAATGTTCACATAGTCGACTAGAGCTATTATGAAAACGCTCGAATTTAACAGTGCGAAAATGATTTCACACTATGGTGTGGTTTTACACTGAGAGTTCACATCCGTGCTCTGTTTCACGCTGTGAATTTATGAATCACAATGACATGTGTTCACAATGTTAGAATTGTTAAATTAAACAGTGTGAAGCAATTTCACAGTCTGCGTTCTCAGTGTCTTCATACTGTGTTTCACATTATGTTCCACACTGTGGGACGCTGTTGTTTTTCCCAGCAGGGGGTGTATGCCCTTATTAGCTTTAAGTTATCTATCACAGTCATCTACTGGTATCTATTCCTGCTATTCTCTATACTACAACAGCCATCCAGCTAGTCCTGCAGGCAGAGTCTCTGCATGTTAGTATCAGATGCTAGGTCTTCACCCTGTCCTACTTGCTTCTTTTAATTAACACGCAGCCGGGTTTCCCTCATCAGCCACACAAGCTGGACTTCCCGCGCATAAACAGCGGGATCACCCACTGTTACCCTCTGATTCCTTTTGTCGAACCGTTTTCATCAGCGAACCCCTCTTGATGGCTTCAATATTCTCACCTAAATGTCTAAATCAAACTGACTGTTCAGCTTTATTGTGATCTTCCAGCGCACTTGGGTAGCAGGAGGAGATGAAATGAGCTGGAGAAGCTGTTGGCTGAGAGGAGGAAAACATCAGACTGACTCGCCTGAGGCAGCAGCTCTTATTAACTTTCCAAATGCTACTCCGATGTTCATCGTAACTGTTGCTCAACCCTGCTCGCCACAGAGGACAAAGCCCTTCAAAAATGGTAGTTTAGCGGCACGCATAAATCATTAACCTCCTTCTCGTACACTGCCTTCCGCTTTTTGCTGTGTACCGATGACGTAGCTCTGTCTGTGCGCCATTTTTGGCAAGGGCCATGGGCGTCTCTCCAGATGCGTCTTCTAATAAATGCAATCTCACAGCAAGAGAGCATAGTTTAAACCTGAGTGGAAGAAGGGCAGAATAATTGTTTTTGTAGCTTAAAATAATGTGTAACAGTATGATCGGAAGGCTGCACTGAGAATTAAAGCAACAAACAGGAGGAGATCGAACGGTACTTCCTCTGTCACGGGAGTTCAGAGTGGTGTTGCCGTTAGGGTGTAATGTATTTCTACCATGCAATGTCCACGCTACATGGAGGTGATAGGTTAACATCGTACGTCTCTTGACATAAACATCAAGTAAGGAATATTGCCTCACAGATCTAATGTCGTGGATACATTCTTTCTAAAGTGCATTTGGAAATCCTGCAGAGGACAGTGTTTGCATCATTGCGTCACTTTGAAGTAAAAAGAAAAAGCAACAACAACAATGACAGCAACAACGAGGCAATATTCCTGTCTACATTCGTGACAAATGCGTAGCATAAACCAAAGCACTTTCAGATGTTTGCATAAGTCAGCAGGTTGAGAATACATTCTATGAGGGCAGCATTGTGCTTAGACTAGTATCCTCTCCTACCACCACGCGTATTTCTTCGAGGTGTCGTTCCTTCTCAGTGCAGGGAGGCGCCATTTGACTTGTGAACATAACGACATGGTTGACGCCATGTTGCCGCAGGGTGGCGCAAATTAATACTGACCTAATTATTGAAATGGGGATGTCAAACAAACCTTTCCCCTTGGCATGGTTGCCTTTTATGTCAAAACTACCCACAATCACACACGCTATATATCGCACACGAGCTCGCACCACGATAGACAGCTACATCGATTCATACTACACCAGGTGAGGCTATTATTGATATTTGCATGTATTAGGTTCGGTTTGTGAAAACGTGAGATTTAAAAACATGCATTTATTATTTAAAAAAAAAGAAGAGGAAAGGTCTCCCACCCTAAGCTCTCTCTTTACAGAGTAACATGAGAAAATGTCATTTTTATTTTTTTAAAGGAGAAACAGAATGCGGGCAACAGCGGAAAAGTCTCTTGATATACCATCAACGTTGAAGAACGGAAATAATGATTTTAAGGCATTACTGTATTTGAAAGTAAACATGATGAAAACCCCAGTCTAATGTTGCACATTATCCCCCACCGCTCCAAGATACACGTATACGTAAAGATCAGCATGAGGAATTCAGAATTTCATATTCTGTAAAATGAAATATTCTGTAATATGACATATTCTGTAATATAAGAATTACCGATGAACAGAAAAGCACAGAAATGGAACTTATTGACACAGGATAATGTGCTCAAGGTCAAAATAATGCGACCCCAGATTAGTAAACTCTTTCCACTTCATCAGTATAGCAGCAAATAAGAAAAAGAAACGGGAAAAAAAACATCGGCAAACGTTTCAACATAGTGTAAGAAGCTGCCAAAATATGCTATATTTTTTCTTCCACACGCATCCAGATTGTCCGGCCTCTAGCCGCGGCCCAAACCAGTAACTGACTATCAGAAGGACAGTAAAGGGTTTTACAGGCAATGTAGAAATGACATCGACACCGTCTATGCCTACGGTCGGTGTCCTGTCAAACAGAAATGCGCTTGAAATTGCTTTCAAAGCATACCAGTATCCTCAATCAATCTTCATCTGCTCTGAAAACTAATACAATATCTCCATTTTACCGAAATGTTACCGTGCAACATCTCATTCATCAGGCATACATGGATTAAAGGAAGACGAGAAAGACTTCATCCTTTGTTGACCAGATAGGAGGTTTCTCCTCGTATCCGAAGAAGATGAATTTCTTGAGTTAAAGTGGTCGCCGTGAAATGCTCTTCCCTGAACTTGTGGTTGATAGATAGATACAGAGATAGGTGCAGAGATTTCAAATACAGAAAGTGAAAGAGAGGGAGACAGAGAGAGACGGGGGGGGGGGTAGGGAAAGAGGGAGTGAGCTCGGCTGGATATGGTGTAAAAAGGAGCGTCGCTCTATGCAGAAATCAATGTAAAGCGGGTCATTCGTGGTACATTGTATTTAGCAATCCGTACATTGGCGGATCAACAAGTCATGGCACGCGTATAGTGCGTGGATTTACTGTTTGTGTTCCAGTCCGCAGTGTTGCTGTCATTGTTAGATGTGAAGGGAGAGAGGCTGGGTACTGACGACGACGAAAGAGGGGGCTCGTGTGACGTAATAACGTTTGACCCGAGGAAAACTAGCAGGGCCAATAAGTTGAGAACAGTATAAAGACAGCGTTGCAGACACCAAGTTCTTATTGGATAGTAGAACTTTCTGAAAGTGACTAGAGAGGGAATAAGCAGTTATGTGAGGAAATTCTTGCAGTCTCGGTGGTACCCAAATACCTCGATGGTGATGGTCTGTGGTCGCTGTGCTCCTATTTCTTCTTGTGAGATACATAATGCTAGCTTCTTGTGTGATTACTATCATCTTTAACAACTAGTAAGGTCATTGTAATCATGTCGTCACCTCTACTAAAAGGCAAAACACTCTGTCCCTCGGATAAGACATAGAATGGAGATCCCAAGTGTGAGTTAGCCACTCCGCACGCAAGTAAAAAAAAAAAAGTAAAAGGTTCCACTTCATTCATTCATCACAAAGAGCAGGTCAGCATATTTCCCCCCCCCCCCCACCAACAAAAATAGGAAATATTTAAAGAGAGAGAGAGAGAGAGAGAAGGAATATACACTTGTATAGAAAAAGAAAAAAGTCTCGATACATGATAGGGACAAAATTTCAATGACTAGGTCAATACAGAACACTATCGTCTGTTCTGACAGCTGATTACAGTCATTTCACTCGTTATTTCAGCAGAAGCCAAAGCAGAAGTTGGTATATGCGACTATTCGCTGCCATTACAAGCCACACCGATTGTCTATTTTCTTTTCCGGTGCCAAGTATCCTGCTATTGGATCAACTACCTGTTCATGAGGTCCCTGCTCGGAGGGGCGCTTGCTATTGACCCCCTAGCTCTCTCGGCTCGTCTTTCACAGAATACTGCAACGGTGATTTGTTCTACTTTCCAGATGCTTTTTAGTCATTAAACTACCCTGTGATCCGATTCCCATAGACATTACCAGATCGTTTCGATGTCCTACCCCCTCCACTCATTAGACATTAAAAAAAAACAACAACAACAACCTCTACGGGCAAAGACATTGAACGCAATGTGATAGGAAAATCTGCCTCAGCGATACCATTGCCCAGTAAATTACGCAAATCACTTTAACTATGTCTTAGATTAATATGCCTGTACGTGATGATCTTGAAAAAATGAAATAGGGAATCTTGATCGATCGATACGTTACGACTGAAGTTTTGCACGTTGAAGAGAGTTTTTCGACACCGAGATAACATCCATCGTATAAGCAGCGTCTTCTTGTTGCTCGAATGAAGAAACAAACAATCGAATAAACAAACAATAAAAAACAAAAACAAAACACACACACAAATAAACAATCAAAAACAAAAACACCACAAGTATGACGCCATCCATTTGATGTTTATGAATTTATCTTATGCTACAGGTCGTGTGATAACACTACGTATCCATTTGGGATTCTGAGATGTGAAGTCCTTTTTACAAACTTTCACATGATCAATCGTTGTCAATCGAAAGAGAATCGCTTTAATTGCACCTGCGAGGGGCGCCTTAAAGCCTTTTAAAGTGAATAGCCCATAATGAACCCAGGGGTATCAAGACCATCGCTTCATAAAGACAATGACATATGAGCTATTAGTTACTGGTGGAAACGAAATGGTTGATGCAATATGCGTTGTCATCGCAACATGGGGTACGCCCATCTCCCCGTCAAGACACAAACGGGAGGTTTTAGCTTTACATTTACACATGACTGTGTCGCCGTCATCATCTTTGCTTGTCCCCTCCTCCTGTTGTTTCTCTGACTTCTTCTACTTCGTCTTTAAATTCTTCTTCTTACTCTCTTCCCTTCTTTTTGTTGATGTGTTGATGGTACTAATAACGATAGGTTGATCAAAACTCTATAATTTATAGAGCAGTAAACATGTTATAGGTCATTTCATGTTCTGCTGTCTGTTCAAGGCAGTCAATGTCTCATGTTACCTTTGGGCCATCGTCTAGGCGCGAAAAAGAAGAACCCAAGAAAATATAACGACCAGGATGTCAACCTCACTGGGCTTCAAAACACACCAATAAATTATCATCGGATATTTATTCAAACGCATACTCGTGGGGTATGGCATTTGAAGTGATTCGAAGTCTGCAAATGGAATACATGTACAAGCCTCGTCGTCCTATAATTGGACTTTTTGACCGGTCATTTGTAAATTTGTACCGACACGACATAAAGTAAGAACATGAGCAAATGATGTATTCTGGTGAAATCAACACAGACAATCTAAACTGAAAGTGCTACCACAAATCAGAGAATTTGCAGCAGATGAAGACAAGGACCCGCCTTTAGATTTACGGAGATGGCAAGTATAGATTATCCACATATATCTAGAGGCTAATATCGGATTAGTACACTTTCAAATGCTGAAAGATCTGAGTACTGTGGTTGATGGTTTATGGCTTTGAAATAATGAGTCCTGCTGCTTATACCTTGTCAGAATAGTGAGAAAAAAAAACCTTCCTTTCCTACCCAACTACCACTTTCAGAGGGCACGCAATAGTAGGACAGGTTGAGGTTGATCGGTTTATTACCTAACTACCTGATAGAACTAGACATTCGTAAATAAAGGCGAATGTAATCAGCGAGAGAGAACGACTCATTCTTATCCACACTCAATCATGTACAAATCTGCACAGCCATTCCCTCAAGATCTCGTAAAATGTGGGACGAGTCGTTCGTCGCATTAAAGATCCTAACAATCATACAAACTAAAGTACGAACTTTTTGACATTAAAAAGCAGCATCTGGTCGGTAAAGGCACAATGGATGGAGAATTATGTATAATATGCCCTAAAGAATATTTCAAAAACAGTAAACGTCAATCAAATTCTCAATTGTACTTCCCTGTCTAGTCAAGATGAAAAACGTCAGACTGACAGTGAAAGCGTAAGTTTGGATGCGTTTTAAGGACTCTTGCTTTGAGCTTTGGGAATTACATTTGATTCCGAGTCGAGGTATAAGAAGTCATTACTCATCAGGAGTTAGGTTCACGTGGAATCCAGCGAGGCCGATAAGGGGGTAACATTGCCAAGGAGCAACGTCTTTGAGAGGAGAGTTTGACGAAGTTTAAAGCATAATGTACTGAGACAAGAGAGGAATTCATGACCCCCCCCCCCCCCTTCACTATTTATCATTATCAAAATATCAAGGATTTAAAGCGCAGCTTTTTGTTGTCCTTCAGGGAAAATTAATACATAGTGAAATTTGTATATAAAACGTATGGAGAGCCACTCAACATCTACGTCACACAGAGTTGCCAATTTGTCTTTCATACCTTTTGTGTGCGTGTCTGACTCCCCCCCCCCCCCCAATTTTACTGATTTAGTTCTCTTTTTCTTTTTTGGTTCTGTTTTCATTCAAAGCAACCCAATATCATGATGGAATACCTCCACTGTTTGGGACAATCTATGCATTATCAAAATAACTATGCACACCCATGCACTTTGCCTACCACTATTCCCCCGAACCAATCCGCTCATAAATTATCCTACACCAGACGGTCTAATGAGAATCATTTTACCCCTTCTGAGAACACCATTAGCCCGAATAATTCTTGTGCATCAGCATCTGATCAATGTGAGATTTTGGAACTCCCCTGTTGGTGACATCAAAGATGTTCTATCATTGAACGTCTCCAAAAATAGCCTCAAATTTTCCCTCCTAAACTTTACCTCGTTCCCGTGTCAAATTAGTGACGTCACTCAACACTTCCCCATTTCATCGCCGCCATAAAATCAGGACTATGATACACTGTGTATGTCTATGAAGTGGTTATGATCATAAGCAATTATACACATTTAAGGGGAAAACCTGAGATTAAACCTTTTCACCATAAAATCTATAAAACGATATACATTGATACAACATTTTTATAGCACATAAATAGTAACATTCAATATTGCGATCACTATATAGTCTTTCAAGGATCCGCATTCTAGGATTCTAAAATCTCGTATTTCGTAGTTTCAATATTCCTATGGTGATCATTTTATGCGAGGGACCTATACAGTTTACAGACATCTTGTTCCAGTGGACCGCACACGTTCCCTTGATAGTTAAAGATTACAAAAAAAAAGTGAAATTTGACTTGTAATTCCTTAATTTACGCTGACCATGAAAATATGTTACTTGTTGTCTTCTCAATTAATTTGCTGGCAAATGAAATTCACATTATAGATTAAACTGACTTGGAAAAAAGAAAACTACAACCCACAAGACATTAACTGACAAGCTTGTTGCCCCAAAAGCAATGACGTTAACTGACATTCGCTGAAGAGAACTAACTCTCCAATGATTTAAAGTCCAACTACCCTCCTCTTTTCACCCATTCCGATTTAGGAAACAACTAAGATAGATGAGATGTTATAAACTCTTCTTTCCCGATGACCGCAATTTATCTTTTCCTTCAAAAACAAGCTCTTGAAAGTCAAAGTGAGGAAGGAAACATGGTAATTTGTAGGCGAAACAATTAAAGTTTGTTTATTGATTCAACTAAAAGGAACAGAAGGCATACGAAGTATGACAAGGCATGGACTTAATATCCCTTTCGGTAATTTACCACTTTGTGTTTGGCGCTGGTTCCAATTGACAATAATCAGTCCCAAGTTTTTTTCGGTATGGGCATATGCCATCTCTAGATTTTCCGTAATCAATCTCAAAGACATAGCGACTCTCTCATAGTAACTCTTGGCATATAGCTACAATGGAAGTTAATGTATCAGACAATTCGTTACGCTAAATGTCATCCTTGGACCGTATGACTAATGGTCAACGTGTATTCCACGGGCACAGTTCGGTCGGAATTTACAGGATTTTAGAAATTGCTTCGTGCTCTCGCCACAACTGACCTTTTCTGGCAGTATGCAAATTTGAATTTCGAGTTCGAGCTCACCGATAGCGGGCCCCAGTGCACACACGCATTTTAATGCTACCGCTAACCATAGCTAATGGAATAAAAGGGCATTTTCGTGGACCTACGCTTTGATTGTAATTGATCGCAGGGACGATAAACTGAGTGATCATGGATGGGTAAAACACTCAACATCGAGGCATATTTGGGTGTACTCTTCATCAGAGAGAAAAGAGGATGGAGGTGGGGAGGGGGGGGGGGCTTAGATCTGGAAAGGACATCAGAGGGGAAAAGAAAGATATAGGGCGATGTGGCGGAGCGCGTTTAAATCGTAGTTTCAGCTCTAAACACTTTAAAACAGCGCGTGCTCAACCCATATAGGGAACTGCCTAAAAGTTTGCCTAGTGATTGTTTTGTGCGCTTACGACATCTTTGACTCGTATATCAATCGACTAACTAAAATACTTGAACATGTCTCACAAACGTTACCCTAGGACCATGTATTATCTATGGACACTGCTGTAAACTCTATCTCCTCCCTGGGTTCTCATTTCGATTGCGAGGTGGTGTCATCTAAGGCAGATTAAAAAGGCGCTTACTACCTTCTATCACTAACGTGACATGCGCTTAGAACACCATACTCATCAAAGATGTTATTCGTGGGGAACCTCAATAAACACCGAGAAAAAACGAATTTAAAAAAAAGTTACATGGCAGCACAAAAAAAAACCCCAAAAAAAAAAACGAGGCAGATCAATAGTGACGTCATAACAAACATCTTATTCGTGTGGGTGTGTGTGTGTGTGTGTGTGTGTGAGCCAAAATATTAGCCGTGTTTTCGGTTGTTTCTTATTTTGATCTGTTCGTTCTACATAGTCGAATTCCATCATAGTCACAACATCTCCGCGCGCTTCCTGAGTGCTACTTCATTCTCCTGATCAGATTCATACCATTGCATGAATACGAGCCTCCCCGCCTCCACTTCTAGCACTGCACCGTGCAATATGTAGATATCATGCTGTTTTCTCCCGTCAACGTCCGTCGGAAGAGATATGTTTTTGTGTCTTTTGGTTTTTCGGCGGGGGGGGGGGGGGTGGGGCAAGGAGAAGGGATTTGGGATTTGGGATGGGACGAAGAGAGCATTGCCGTTGATTCCACGAGCCGAGAGGAAATAGGGGGCGTAGCGACGCCATCGAGTTTTTCGACGTCTGTCCTGTCATACCTATTACTCCGTACATCCATGACATTTTACTGAAACATGACTGTTTGGAGCATCAACATCAGCTCCAATCTCCAAATACCATACTCGACATTTTCCGCCTGTTTGACCTGATAAATGCCCGCAGTAAATGAATCCAATTTTACTTTCATTTTTACGTGACCTTAAACCATTGTGGGGAAAAAAAAAGAGAAGTGATTGAGAAAGAGAGAAAGAAAGAAAGAATCAAAAGAAAACGAATTGTGTGACTGGATACAATAAAATGTTTGATTTTGTATACATTTCGTTAAACCTATACGTTAGTGTTATCGAAGTTTCAGTTATCATCAGACAAATCTGAACTTTCTATCAACAGACAAATCTGAGCATTCCTCCCCATTTCCAACATTTTCCTATACCTACAAGTTTTCTGTAAATTTATCCTTTACTTTGTATGATGAAATTTATGCACTGTATTCAATTTTTGTAATATGTTTCTGTTGGAAATGAAATATAAATGAATGAATGAATGAATGAATGAATGAATGAACTTGGACCAATCAAAATTATCTGAAAAAAAAGTTCTCGGAATATTTTGGGGTAAGTTCTGAATGATATCGGCTACAATATTCCGCAGGATCATCAAACTTAGAATAAATTACGTTCACTTGCTGAGGAGAGTTTCCAAATATGCCTCAGAATTGCCCCGGGTTCATTACAAAATGTGTCAAATAAACCTTGCTTCACTAAAGTTCTTTAGCCGGGATTCCTTTGATGTTCCACAGCGCTCTGACTGATTGTAAATTTTATCGTCACCACTTTTCCCGTCAAACTAACTCGGTTGATTTTATCGGCACTGACACCCATGTTTACACCAAGGGGGTATTTAAAGAAATGGGATTCGTAATTTGTTGATATAAAGTCGACACACATCCGTCCATAATTAGTGCCAGGTACATAATTTAGACGAGGACTGTGAAAATATACTTGCACTGAACGTCAAAGACTGTTTAAAGCTTGGGGTTTGTAAGCATGATATTCCGTAGCCTGCCTTGTGTATACCACAGGGAATGCTTTGAGGTACTTCGGCAGGTGAAAGAGGGTGAAATACGTTATGCGCTTTACCTGATGTCAAGAACTGTGCCATGACAATCTGCTCTTGAAGTAATATATCGGCGTGTTTGTGTGCCGCAGCATCTTCATTATCGTAACTCTTAGATCATCGTTTACACATGCGTAACGACACGGCGGCTGGACTTTTAAGAGTGCCCCATCCATCTTCAACCGCGAACACTCTTAACTTCCCTAGCCAGGAGTAAAAGGAGACAGCACCGATACATTTCCTAGTGTTCGAGTAGGCTTGAGTACGCTTGCGGCTCCGCCTGTTTGGACTGTTGTGAATGCTTGCCTGCTTAACTTGGTGTATGTGTGCTTTCCTCACTTTGGTCAGTTTAAAACAAAACACAACGAAAACAACCCAACCTTGCTATCTCCGTTTGCTATTTGTTTTGTTTTTCCTCAGCTTTATAGCCTTTCTCTTGTGAGATCACGGATCATGCACTGCTTTTTCTCTGCGTGAGTGAATCGCGAGTAAGATTGATTACGTGATAAGCGAGAAGATCTTCGTCGATGTGAATAGTGAATAGTCAAAGCTCATCCTGCGCCTATTACAGTTCTATCCGCGAGGAACAAGACCTCGCTTCGTTAGACCGCAGCCTTGCCACCAGATGAAGATGGTTATCATTATTGGTAATACCTGCATCTGGTGACGTATAGTAGTCACAACGTGCGTGGGGGTTCCAGGGACCGTTTGTGCCAACCAAGCTCATACATACGTCAAGACTCAAGGCTCGAATCCACGAAGGTGGAACAATCTTGTTCATGGTTTTAATCTTGTCCATGGTTTAAACCATGGACAAAGACCATGGGGTGCCAAGTGTTCCATGAAATATTTCGTTTCGAAATCAGTCATTTCGTCGATGAACTGACCATTTCGTTAACAAAATGTAATTTCGTTATATAAAATAACCATTTCGTCGACGAAAGGACTGATTTCGTAACGAAATATTTCATGGGACACTACTTGGCACCCCATGGTCTTTGTCCATGGTTTAAACCATGGACAAGATTGTACCATCTTCGTGAATTCGGGCCGAAGGGTGCATTAACCCATTGACCCACCCAATCAGATACAGTGAGATCTCCAGCACCCACCCACCCACCGCCCCCACACACACAAACACGCACGCACACACACACACACACACACACACACACACACACACACACACACACATAGGTATATAAATCTACATCTGTACACACAAACCAACTCCGCGACAAAGAAAACACGATTGGTCCTCCTTGTTTTGACCTAATTTCACAAGGCCCGCAGGTAAGAAATTAAAATAAGTAGGATGACATCCACCAAACTCCAAGCAATTACCATCAGAACAGAACACACAGAGAGTTGGAACGGGTATCCATCTATAGCGATGATGGAGGCAACAAACGGTTATTGCATTCCCAATATGAGCATAAATTTGCGAAATTATTCGGTTTGACATTCTATTAGCAATCAATTACTCTCGAGATGGATTTGGCTCGCTATCTTTGAATGTTTCAGTCGTTGTTATGAAGCTGTGATCCGTTGGTATGGTCAAGTGAGAATGGGATGTTGTTGTTTTTTTCACTCCTAGCAGTGTGAAGTCCTTCCCTACACCTTTGTGACATCCATCTATGTTACGGAGAGGAGGATACCGAGACTATGACGTCAGAGTTACAGACACCCACGTGACCACTAGATGGGTGTTTTCTAAACTACAGTACCTTCTATAATTGTTCCTCCTTCATCACTGCCAACCCAACCCGTTTATCTATGCCACAATCTGGAAATACGATGTCACTCTACATACAGCACTAGACTCTAAAAAAGAGGGAATAAGAAGACAAAAATAAATACAGTAGCATCAAAACATAATCAAATCAATGGGTGCTACAAGGCAATCGACAAAACACAACTCAGCTCCTTCTGACGATACACCGTAATTTGACATGTACATGTGTCTTGTGTATGTGTACCTGAGTTAGGCTGGAAAAGTGCTCTGGCATAATGTATTGGCATCTGGATGGGGCCGAGCTTTTAAACAATTTCATAACAACCAGAAGTATGCATTGCTTAATCACTCCCTCCTTTCTTCGGCTTTCTTATTACTGTTTTAAATCTAGTTTCTTCTGTAATGCGATATTTTAACCTGTGATCACTGTTACATGTATTGTCTACTATATAATATGCCAATGTTGTACAGTTCATGTTGTATGTTCAGTCAACTATTAGCATGATAATAGTAAGAATTTATATACTTTGCACTTGTTAGGTGTGATAAAACAAATATTTTTTTTTGTATTTCACTTTTTGATGATGAATTATAGTGCACCTTGACATTTTTGCCCATGATAAAGATATCCTCCATCAAAGACTTTTTTTACTTCATATATTTTCATTTTCAACAAAGGTTGTCTGTGTGGAAGACGTAGCATGAGGAAAGGAAAAAATGCATATCTTACATACATCGAAATATAACATCAACACAATAAATTCAGGAAGAAACACATTCAATTTACTACATAATGTTGACAATGTTGAAAATGGAAGGGAAGCTAAAAGGCAGGTCTTGTAAAATGTATCCCCTTCAAAAAAATATTGATAAAATATGAAAACATAACCATTGCAAATGTTACAAATAGCATTTGTAACATTTGTAAGTAAACTATTGAAGAACAGAAAATAAGTATCGGGAAATAAGTATCAGAAGTGAGTAAAAAAAGTAAGAGATAATTGTGGATTTCGTGCATGGACCTTCTTCAAAATCTATTTTTCTTCAAGTCCTACTTTGCAATACAAAATTTGCAAAATACAAGGACGGTTCGTAATGACATCAAGATTATAACTGCTTACTTTTTGAAATAACTAACATAATATGATAAGAACTTGTTATGATGAATCCGCATAGTAATAATTATGATGATATTGGTATGGATAATGACGGGAAGTCGGAGCGACCGACAATATCAACAATTATGAACAAGGTTTTTCCTCCGTATCTCAACTGACTAAAAATTTATGAATATTGCGAGTATGATTTTCTTTATAAACAATTGAAAGGAACCCAAGGTTCGACAATCAAACTCGTGACGGCTGAAATTTAATGACAGCTATTATCACCAATCACATTATTATGATGGTATGATGGGTGAAAACGACAGCCAAACCTACACAGGGGACTCCATGATCTGTCATGAACGTAATGAGCGCCCTTACCATTTAAACTTAAAAGAAACAAACAGACGTCAATACGAGTATTACATTTGTCTGTGTGTATGTGTGTTTGTGTGTTTGTTGTATGTTTGGTAGTATGCCTGTGTCATAGCTCATCGTAACTTTTGCTTCAGAGTAAGGGGTTTTCTTTATCGAAAGTATACCGGAATAATCATCATTTCTTTTGTAACGTATACATCCCTGGTACAGCAGAAAGAAAATCTCGGATGAGAAAACGCCGTATAATCTCCTGGGTCCTCTTGCAAAAAACTTGCAGTTAGGGATAAAATGAAATAATGCATTGTAATCCAAAGTTCCAAATGTCCTGCCAATTCCCGCTTTATTTTCTACAGCTTCGGATTATGGATGAGATGCAGGCGAACAGGAGGAGGTATTAATATTTTCTAGCATTTCTATGAATTGATTTTAGATGAAGTGTTTGCATGATTTACCAAATGGTGAGAATTGTTGGTGAGAGTTTCGGACTAAAGAAAAAAAAAGTACTCTTCGATATTACTGATTACTGCTGTTTTGTTGTTTCTTTTTTTATTCTTGGTGGAGGCTCATTGTAAACACAGCATTGCCTATCTTTGAATACACTCTTGACTTACATAATAGAAGGGAAATAATCGATGGCATTATATACCACGTACATAGGTGTGCGAAAACAAAGTATGGAATAGACAGGAGTACAGATCAGTATAAACGCCAGTTAAAATGATCAATGATAAGACCACATTAACCTAGCTGCTGGCAATAATCAGTTATCACTTAACATTCAACTCTTTCCACCATGACTTTGGCTAAATCTCTTATGTCTTTTCCTCGTTTTGAGAGGTGGACTCCTTTTACCATTATACGACCGCTTCTACTCCGTTTTTTTTTCTGTAGCACCTGCTCTCATCTCTCTTTTTGTCTCGCGCTCTCACTCCCTCTGTGTTGTGTGTGTGTGTGTGTGTGTGTGTGTGTGTGTGTGTATGTATGTTTTTCCTCAGGTGTTGCCAGTGGTGACTTCTACATTTTATTTCATTTCTTTTCAATTATTTTTAATTTCTTACCAAATTATTTATAACACTCACGAACACAACATGGTAATATGAATGCTAAGTACTTCAAATTTTTAAGTAAATCGTCGTATGATAAAAGTTGTAAAATAAAACAAGTCATGCAACCAATTAATATTGTATTATATAAATCAAGCAATGGGTAAATAGTTAGGGGTTGGTCATTCACACTCAAACACGTCTACTATAATACTTCCGCAGCTTGCTATATGGGAGTTTACCACATCTATTACCACTTGTGTACGGCCAAGGAGGTGCTGTAGGCCTGTGGTATATCATTGATTCAGCGGAACTACACTGATTAGTGCAGGCTTGTTTGGACTAAAGATGTAGTGGATGACCACATCAAATGTTCGCAGATGTTTGAAATAATTCATTAGTCCTCGCAGTAGAATCATACGTACATCGAGTGCCCAGACGACAGACACACTACGCACTACACACAGACAAACACAAATGCCCTTACAGATTACTTACACAAGCACACAAGTAACATCTTTCCCACGTTCGGAAATTAAACTACATTTTAAAATACTTTTGCCATTAACTGACCACACCTATTGCTGTAGATGCTGGCGAGACATTACGTATAAAAACATCAGTCCATAGGGGTAGCAGGTGATCTTATAGATCGAAGTGACATCGTGTTGGCAGCCACACCCACCGGCAGTTATCGGACTCGTAGATTGTATCTACATCAAGCTACCAACAAAACAAGGTCTGCTTGAAAAAAAAAAAAAAAAAGTTTTCTTCATCGTCATATGGGCCTACATGTACTATGAAGGCAGAAGAGCGAGATGATGAATATAACACGGTTTGTCGGCCCCAGATTGGGAGGTGAAAAGTAATAGATCCTAAATGACCATTATACATACACATCTTCATAAGATCGTCCATCGTATTTTCGCAAAAGGGCGTTCAGCGTTTTCATGTCAAATCTTGCATCTGTTTGTCACCTTGGTAAAAGAAATAAAGACCCAACAAATCCACACATAATATTGGAAGGGGGAGAAAGAGGGAGGGATAGAGACGGAGGGAGGGAAAGGAGGAGAGGGGGAGAGAGGAAGGAGGGATGGATGGAGAGAGGATCGCCCCGCTGGAAAGAACACAGTGTGTCATAATGTGAAACACAGTGTGAACACACTATGAACACAGTGTGTCATAATGTGAAACACAGTGTGAACACACTATGAACACAGTGTGTTATAATGTGAAACACAGTGTGAACACACTGTGAACACAGTTTGTCATAATGTGAAACCCAGTGTGAACACACTGTGAACACAGTTTGTCATAATGTGAAACCCAGTGTGAACACACTATGAACACAGTGTGTCATAATGTGAAACACAGTGTGAACACACTATGAACACAAGTGTGTCATTATGTGAAACACAGTGTGAACACACTATGAACACAGTGTGTCATAATGTGAAACACAGTGTGAACACACTATGAACACAGTGTGTCATAATGTGAAACACAGTGTGAACACACTATGAACACCGTGTGAAATCTCTTCACACTGTTAATTTCGGGTGCACGTCAAGAGACAGTCATACATCCCATGAGTTATACACCTCACGAGCCATACAGCCCATTAGTTCGACACTAAGCTAACAAGGCCCACGAGACCGACACATTAAGCTCCGTGTTGCTGTCGAACTCGTGGGCTGGTTTTACCTAGTGTCGAACTCATGGGCTTTATTTGCCTAATGTCGACCTCATGGGTTGTATGACTCGTGAGCAGTATGACTCATGGACCTGTTTTCAATGTCGAACTCGTGAGCTGTATGACTCATGGATGTCGGTCTAGTGGGATGACCCCTTAATTTCGAGCGTTTTGACAATGTGAACATCAGTTCGCAATGTAAATTAATTCACAGTTTGAAAGAAAACATTGCTATCTCAACTCTGTGTAAAAAACCACACCACAGTATTATCATCTTCACACTGTTAAATTCGAGCGTTTTCACAGTCATAGTCGACTATGTGAATATATTGTGAGGACACTATGAGACACTGCGTTCTTTCCGGGGGGAGGGGGTGGAGAATGATGGGAGTTACATTTTCGAAATACATGATGATATCAAAACATTACTTCTTAAATTCTTACTTCACATCTCAGATAGCAAGTAACAGTCCTATTCATATTTTTTTAGGCTACGATTTCACATTTCCTATGCTACCTGGTAAGTGTTATGTAGAAGAGTGAATCATAAATAAGTGATGGCTCCTCGCTTGAGCTTGAATTTCATGCTATATTGAATTTTTAGTGGTATACACAATCTCCCAGAATAAACAAGAAAGATCGCCCCACGCATTTACCCCTCCCCCATTAATTTCTCATTGATTCCTGATTCTCATGCATATACACCTCAACAACAAACACTTCCCATCTAAACCTGGTATACATCAAATCATTCTCCCTGAAAATGAACTGAGACAAACTAACATCACGTACTGCTCCGTAAATTGTCGGGTGTGATACGAAGTTAAGATGCTCAACACTGCATGTGGCCGTGCGCAGAATAAAGTCAACATAGTAATGAGTGGAGTGGTATGGAGATAAGTTTGCAGTGCTGAAATACAATCTACAATCATTTAATTGAACATGACGTCACTACATTAAACATAATTTGGACCTTTGTGGATAAAAACACTTATTTTGCTAGTTCATTAGAAACGACTTGTCTTTCAGTCTTATATAACCATAGATGAATAATATTCTATTGGACAGACAATGTTGTCTTAAAAATGCAACCCAATAAAGGGCTCATTCACACGAAATTAGTTAATTGTTGACTAGCAGAATGAGTCCTTTTGAGCTAATGTTCTCTCAAGAATCATACTTGACTCGCTCGTTTCCGTGATTCAGTTTGGCGCCCACATGCATCGCATCGCACAAATTCTTAACTACGATTACGTCACTACTGACATGTCATTACCCACGTGTCTGCTCTGGATGATAATTGGTGTATTATAGGGCCTAGGTCAGTCATGGCGTCATAGAATTGTCATCTCAGAAGTTCTAGGCAAGAATAAGATAAATACACGTAGTGCTCACCTTTATATGAAAGACTTACTTCATCAAGTTGTGCTATTAGCACAGGAAGAAGTGCCGTAAATCACCCCCCCCCCAAAAAAAAAAAAAGGAAACAAGAAAGAAACACAAAATTCTTTGAATTGCAATCTTATAAGTAAACACAATAATACGCAGACAACACGAAGGCACACACACGCACACAAACATACAGTTGGGGTTATCACATTCATAATAACGTTTGAGTAACATGCCCTGTTTTTTCACCTAACTTAGACTAAACATTAAACGTGGGCACACCTGGCAGAAAAGGAGAGCTGGAAGTAAAAACTGAGAGTAGAATTTTGTTTTTCTCTCCTCTCTCATCCTGGGTTACCGGAAGGAGCAATCTCGCGCCACGTTTGATACTCAACAGCCTTGAAGATTGCATAAAGCAAGTCAGTTTGCGGCTCGTCCACCTTCTCTCCCAACACGCATTCTGCAAGACGCCGCAGGCAGTGTCGGTCGAAGAGAGCCGCCGAAGAGAGCCACCGATTAATCACTGATCGACGGAAGTAGTACATGATCATATTATTCACCCTAATGTCATGTTAACTAGATGGAAAAATCAGTCAGCACAGGCCTTGGTAGATGGAATCTCTCCTAGTATAAGAGTAGAATAAATGCTATCTAATATGTAGTTAATGCAATAATAGCAAAGGTTCGGCGAAAATGTAGGCATTTGTTATGAGAGATTATATCACGGACGTTATAATCATTGAATGACAGGGAGGTCAACAACCGATGTGGGACTGCTGAATGCTGACCGAAAAATGAAAAGATGACGTATTTGCCACATAATCGCGAGGGCGCTTACTATGAAAGTGGATTTTATGTGTATTGTACTGTACCTAAAGTAAACACTTTCTATACCTACATTTCTCTGTGATACACACATCACTGTCTGCTCCTCTGCAGCCGACAGATAGAAGTCATGAGCTTCCTGAATGCTTTTAGAAATCGTGTAGTTTTGGTCATTGAAATGAGAGAGCGAATATAGGACTTGGTATTCTGGTCATACAAGCCATTGCAGTTCACAGTTACAAATTAATCTGAACATACAGATGAAGGATATTTGCATGTATCATCTCTTGAAATTGATATGTAACTGATTTGTTTGAAGAAGAAAAAAAAAGACGGATAGGAAAGCTATGTTACAATGTATTCATGGATGCGCTAGGTGCATATGGGATCAATACACAAGTAAATGTATATTCTTTTCAATGTATATTCTTTTCAACCAAATTAACAAAAGACATTTATGCAGCACTTACATACAAATTACCACCTCTTCTGCTTGGCTGCTTTCAACTGCACTTCGAGATTAAAAATAAATTCATGTTTTTCAAAATTTTACGGTTCTGAGGTCATCACAGACCATTAATAATTGCTAACTGTGAAGGGGCTTATTCTGGTGAGGATCACAACTGTCTTGAACAAAACGTTTGATTGCTATGATGCTTCTAAATGATATTTTTGATATATCATGATGACTCCCTCGTGTGGAGTTTTCTTTTAACACAGACACACATTATCACTAACACTTTCGCTTCCTTTCAATCCCAACCCATCATTCAAGTACATACGCAAATACCTTGGCAAGAATCAAAGGTTTGTTTGTTTGTTTGTTCGTTTGTTTGTTTGTTTGTTTGTTTGTTTGTTTGTTTGTTTGTTTGCTTGTTTGTTTGTTTGTTCTTTTCCATCTGAAAGGATGGCTGGATAGCCCATATTCAGCTACGTTAAGCTGGTCTTCCATGGGGTCCAGTTGGATGTGAGGTGGGACCACTTCACCGGGTTAAACTGGCATAGGTCTGTGGAAGTACATCAGCTCAAACCATGACATGGACATGAATTATATTTCCCTTTACCCTCACTCATGCTGATTGAAGTGATTTCCTTTTTCTTTCTTTATTCAAGACTCTCTTTTTTTTTAATCATACGTTGTCATTTAAGTATGGGAGAGCTACCGGTACACCTTCGCTGCCGTTTGGTTCTGTTTGATTCCTTCAAAACGTAAATTTCTTAAAAACGTGAACATCCTCTCCGTAGAATCACGATGCGAGCATTCGCATTACCATTAATCATTCAAAGGAGAATATTGCCCATACGCTCTTATATCATCCACCCAAAAGTGACTGAGGAAAAACTGTCCGCAGACGCCATGCCTATATAGTTATTGGTCTGCTTGACCCGGTCTTGAGTGGAGGCAGGGTTGATAAACACATCGTAAGCCTTTTCCTTGAAAAAGGACAGAGAATAAACACACAGACAGCACACACACAAACACACACACACACACACATATATTCTTGTTATTTTGGCAGAACCTCGAATGACACCGCAAATTACAGAAATCTAACTATATATCTACTCCCATCTTAATAAGTAGTACATGAAATCAAAAGACAAGTTAGATGGTGATGTATGAACTTCCCTTTATTGTATCATCTTCTTCTACACGCTGAGACTCTCAATCTGAATGTATGAAGTAGGCAGTAAAAAAAGCAAAGAAGAGACATGTGTGCACACACCAGCCACAGACTTCAGCGACAGCTGACGAACCTGTAGTTACTCCAGCTGATTGAGCTAAAACGTGACGAGAAGAGACAATGTTTGAATCCGTTGTCCAACCAGTATGACAAAATATGGCACGGACAAACTCAGTGCCGTTGGTTTCAATGCATCGCAGAATGGCTGTGATGACTACAAATAGATACCTAAAACAACAGGAAAAACAACTGCATACGTTGCATAGATATTCTAAGCCCCATACAATATCGGAGTCTATTTCTACTACATTGGTGTGCGTCTAAGATTGATGGCAAAGATAGAGCCTCAAACAAGGCGGGCTCATGTTTTGAATGAATTAATGACAGCAGACGACAAGTGCTGAGACCAAAGGAATCTCCCGCGAGCCCAACAGGGAACGGAAATGAGACCCGACGAAATAATTTTGACTCACTCATCGATGAAAAAAGTACAGAATAATAAAGGGTAGATGGATGAATAGATAAACAGATGTATATATCATACAGTTATATTAAAGAGAGATAGATATCTAAAAAGTTACATATTCATATATTTGTGTTTTTGCGGAACCATAATAATAATGTATAGATATGATGAAAGTGCGGCGTGACGAGACGTGAATCCATAACGCGTACCAGCCGGGAAGAACAGTTCACTTCATTTGACTCGTCATGTAATAATAATGACTCTAAATGGCATGCAGCCTACAGTATTCAGAAGCATGTACAGTCACAAATTGAGCAATGTCAGCCTATAAGCTTGCGGATTGTTTACTCTCACATGGCCACTACTAAAAAACCGTTTAAAGGTACAGTAAGCTAATACGTTGCGCTGATGGTGACGATGCAATAATATAAAGAAGAAGAGATGAGTTTTACGAAATCAAGATTACATTTTTTTTTTCACTTCAAAAAGATGCGAAGAAGGTTGAGGCACTGTGTTATGCAGACATGGCAAAATGATATTGCCCTAAACATGAATTTGTACTTCACGTATTTTCTACGTGTAATATCTCATGTGTGTAACAGATTGACTGATTTATTTCAAAAATTCGGTAGCTGCCGGGCATAAAATTACATCAAATAAATGTACGACTGCGGCGAAAGTAGCAAATAATCAAGCAGACAAATCAGACAAAGAAAATAGAGACAAAAACAAACGAACAGGTTGTAAGAAAGCTAGATCTGGGCAGAGAGGGCAAAAATCGAAATTAATCAAATTTCGCCCTCAACCTTGGCATTCTGTCCTTGACAATGCATGAGCGACCTGTGCTGTGGTGTGTCAGCGCAATTTGTACGCGACTCCACCTGGGCCTGTTTTCCATTTTTTTTTACGCCAATTTCAAATGAGATTTTTTTTCCAGCTTCAGCTTAATTTCTATCATTCTGCTGGACTTATTACTGTTCAGTAAAAAATGTGCAATGTGAAGCTACTTTTTGATAATTTAACTAAGAGTAAACTTTCATACATTTTGAAAGAAATAGGGAACCAAGTCTGTGATGTAAAAAAAGAAGAAGTCATTACCGAGGAGTTTGAAGTTTAATGTCAACGAAAAAACAACAGAGTCAAAATGTTAAACCAAATAGTTGTGGAATACACGACGACGTAGTTATCTGTGACTTGCATCAATCCGTCTAAGGGAATGAAATCATTGTTCATAACACGCAAAAATGATTAGACACATGTTACAGTTGCTCAAACACCTTTTCACAGTTTTTTCCAAGTTCGCAAGGGTCACCATGAGAAAACAAGCACACAAGAGTACAGTTTAATTGACACACACACGCCAAATGGTACGGCTTTCAATTATTGATCCCTCTGAATTTCGGCTCTAAGCCCAGAAATAACGGCTGAATATGTACAGATAGTAATGCCGGTGTAGTCATGTACTCGCAAACTCACGGGTTAATGCACTGTCGTGCACGTCTTGCCTCGAATTATCCACCGGAAGTCTGGCCATCTTTGAACGATGTGCGTGACTTGGTATCAAATTGCCCCCGTTACAGGCCTCACGCTCCTTTTCCGGGCTCCCATATAAACCTGTGTTAAATGCAGCATATTCCATGAATCATAAAAAATCAATCGAATCATAGAATTTTTTTAAATTGAAGTAGATGAAGGGAAATTTTCTCTGCTTTCAAGCAAACAACATATTTTGGGATGTTGTCCAGCTCTAAAAAAAGTTAAGAGCCTCCATACGAGACTAGTCATCCAGTCACTCTCAAAAATGATAAAAATAGCAAATTACCTCATACATCAATAAAAAATCATTAAAAATACAAAAACCCTGATTCATTCAACTTCTTCATAACCTGCAGAAGCTCCTGTCCTCAAGCAATGTCAAACACTACCAAAAGTGGCAATTTTCCACTTGACTGATTTTAAATGATTTTTTTGGTAAAAAATAACATTACCTCATCTTTGTACTGCCTTCCCGGTAGGCAATGCGCGAGTTGAATTAGGAGCGTGAGGCCTATAGAGCAGTCAAGTGCTTCCAAACACTTTTTGAACGCTTTCATCTTGTAGAGATATTAATTCCGACTACAACGATATAAAACTTTCTACATTTCATGCTTGTTTTCAGCAGAGTGGACCCCATCAAGCTACAATGCACCATGTACTGAAATCCAATCAATGCACCCTTGCTGGCATTATACCTTGGGTTCGGTGAAATTGGATGTAGGGCCCAAATAGACAATAATTCAATGACATTCATTCAGTCCAATTTGAAGGTTTAAATGCTGGATACCCTGAAAACCTCCCAAAATATCAAAATAATTATTCATATTATATCAAGGTAAATATTTAAGTTCAATGAGCAAGAAAGGGAAGTTCAATTTCACTGTTCCATGGAGCATTTGAGCCCACCACCAGGCCATAAATATACTATGATGTACTTTTAAAATATATATCACTGTAAAACTCGATATAAGGTAGGGATTAGAGTTCACAGAGGTTAGAATATGAAGGATAGAATAAGATAGGATGGGAAATGTGGGGGGGGGGGGGGGGGGGGTTCCAGGACATGCCTACAGAATGGCCCTACACAAGGGCAACAACAGAGAGCATGAGTACAGGTTTATACATTTTATGTTTTGTGGGGTTAGTGAGATGCTTGACTGCTTGGATCTGGAGTCAGAATGCAAGTGTTCTTTATTCACTGTTCTCCAGTATTATTATTCCATTTACATGGTCACAGCCTTGTTGACTCGGCCTGTAAAAAGCCAGCATACCACTGGATCATCACCCGCACTCTTGTCCATCTTAATTTCTAACTGTTTGGAATAATGTTTGCTCCACTCTTCCGCATTCATATCCAAATCTTCTTGCTTGTCGCCATAAAACACCCCCCCCCCCCATCAAAAAACAACAACAAAGAAAGAAAGAAAGAAAGAAAGAAAGAAAGAAAGAAAGAAAGAAACAAACAAACAAACAAACAAACAAACAAACAAACAAACACTGTTGTATAAAAACGTTCATGAACAAACCTGCAGGCTCCCTCAGATCCAGGACCAGAATATTGTGTATGACAACCTGCAACACAGATATATTATTCATTAAATGTCAGTAAATGACTATGACACTTTGAAAACTGATAGTCCTGCTACATTTTTCTGAGAGAATGATGCTGAGTTCGTTGTTAGAATGAAATGCAATGGAGTGAATGTGTAGACCATGAGTGGTGAATAAATGGCACATGGCTGGTGCGTGAACATGAATTCGTACAGCAAGGAAACTTCCAACACAAAAAACCACTGTCTGCATGGGACCAAGCACGTCCATCACAGTTTTTACACACATAGCTCTCCATTTTCACAGTAAAAGTGAAAATAATACAGTTACACTGTCACTGGGTGCTAATTTTGAGGTGTACAAGTAAACTTAAGGATATAGGCCCACAGTTAGGACGAGGGGAAGCTAGGCAGGGTGAGGGCTAGGGCGTAAGTTACTCGGTCTAACTTTAGACTAGAGTTCTACACTAGCTTAGACTGGGTTAAATTTGAGCCTTGTTCACATTAACTAGGCAGCTAGGGTTAAATTTGGGGTTAGAATCTGAGTTTGGGCTGAAATCTTACTTTGGGTTGGCATTTAGGGCTATGGTTTGGATTAGGGTTAGGGTTAGGGTTAGGTAAGGGTTAGGGTTTGGGTTGGGGCTAGTTAGGGCTAGTTAGGGCTAGTTAGGGTTAGTTAGGGTTAGGGTTAGCTAGGGTTAGGGTTAGGTTAGGGTTAGGGTTAGTACAGGGTTAGGGTTAATAGGGTTTTAGGGTTAGGGTTTTAACAGCTAGGGTTAAATTTGGGGTTAGAATCTGATTTGGGGCTGAAATCTAACTTTGGGTCGGCAATGGATTCAACTTTAGGGCTATGGTTAGAGTTGGGTTAGGGTTTGGGTTTGGGTTAGGGTTAGGGTAAGGGTTTTAAAAGCTAATGTTAGTGTTAAATTTGGGGTTAGAATCTGATTTGGGGCTGAAATCTAACTTTGGGTTGGCAATGCATTCAACTTTAGTTCTATGGTAAGAGTTGAGGGCAAGGGCTACCTTAGAAATAGGACTACACTTGTTTACTAGTGGTCTGACTTACCCCTTAAAGAATATTTCCGAATTTAAGCTAGCAGGTACCACGGCAGTAACCCCGGGAACCTTCCCGTACACTCTGCACGCCGTTCGCTGGCGAGAACATCGCATTCTAGCAGACGACTCTCATGCCCACTGCCTACCAGTCTCACAGTATAGGCCTCACGCTCCTTTTCCGGGCTCCCATATAAACCTGTGTTAAATGCAGCATATTCCATGAATCATAAAAAATCAATCGAATCATAGAATTTTTTTAAATTGAAGTAGATGAAGGGAAATTTTCTCTGCTTTCAAGCAAACAACATATTTTGGGATGTTGTCCAGCTCTAAAAAAAGTTAAGAGCCTCCATACGAGACTAGTCATCCAGTCACTCTCAAAAATGATAAAAATAGCAAATTACCTCATACATCAATAAAAAATCATTAAAAATACAAAAACCCTGATTCATTCAACTTCTTCATAACCTGCAGAAGCTCCTGTCCTCAAGCAATGTCAAACACTACCAAAAGTGGCAATTTTCCACTTGACTGATTTTAAATGATTTTTTTGGTAAAAAATAACATTACCTCATCTTTGTACTGCCTTCCCGGTAGGCAATGCGCGAGTTGAATTAGGAGCGTGAGGCCTACAGTAAGGGCTCCTCATATGACAGTGACCAATAACTATAAGATGCAGTATCTACTATCTAGGCCTACGACGCATATATTACTATTTCAATGAAGAATTTTCATTTGTGTGTGTGTGTGTGTGTGTGTGTGTGTGTGTGTGTGTGTGTGTGTGTGTTTGTGATGGCGTGCAGACAAGAGCGCTTAGCGATTTAATTGTCACTGTAGCTGTCCCCTCCCCTGTTTGTCTGTCTGTCTGTCTGTCACAGGGCTCCCTCTCCCCATCCCTTCCCTCTCTCTCCTTCCGTCCCCCAGCCCATTTACCCTTACCCTTTTCCTATGCTGATTATTTTGCCTACTTTCTTGGGTCTCACGCCTATAATGTCAACCGCTTATCCCGACATGTTTGTACAGCTGTACCTGCCTTTTATCATACTTTAGAAAGCCTTCGAGATTTTGCTGGCTTGCGGTCCCTTCCTTAGCTGACAAGCGCACGATGTTTCATCATTTATGTATCTGAAACATGACGATAGGTCACGTGTATTCACCTGCTCAAAGGCAGCTATTTTCAGTTACACAAGCTTTTAGTTTAAAGCAAAACTAAGGCTCCTTGCGCTCTATTGTGCACACATAGAAAATAATTCTCTTCTTCAAAGATGTTATCAAAGAAATAATGATGATGATGATAATGATGATGATGATGATGATGATAATGATAACAATTTATTGTAATAATAGCAATAATAATAATGATAATAACAATAATGATAATGATAATAATAATAATAATAATAATAATAATAATAATAATAATGATAATAATAATAATAATGATAATGATAATAATAATAATGATAATAATAATAATGATAATGATAATAATAATAATAATTAAAATACAATGATAAAAATGATATCAATACTACAGTGAATTATTGGGTTGATTTCCGAATTTTGGGCCTTCACTCCTCACAGCATTTCACATATGAGAGTGAGTTCGAACTTTATTAAAAGATCCCACGGAATACATGCGTTGAAGATTAGATATCAGCTCAGGTAACCTCCTCACATTCCCTAAAAAAAAAAACAAAAGCAACTCAAAAGAAAGTGGAAGGCTGGCGAGAAGAAAAAAATACCTTTCATCGATCATCTTAAGACTAGTGACTTATCCTTCCAAAAATGCTGTATCTTAGGAGTTGGTCTCAGAAAATGAAACCAACTCGGGCTTCACTCTGCTTCCAGATATTATTAAGGTTTGCAATACAATACGCATGGATCTGTCTCACTTTGAGGATTCTATTCCCACTGTTTCAAGTTAGCCGAGTTTGAATCCTGGACTCCCTTAGCTGCGATGCACCTCAAACCAAGTGTCAATCGTTTTAAGTTACCGTGATGGAAAATCAAATCTCAGATTTTGACAGATTAGAAACTGGACGGCGGAAATGTGAACTTTTCTGATGACCTTTCTGTAAAGGAATCTGTGTTCACAGGATGAGGTCTTGATAATGAGACAACGAGAGAGGGAGAAAGAGGGGAGGGGCAGGGGAGAGAGATGAACGGAGTGAAAGGGGGTGGGGGTGGGGAGAAAAACACACACAAAACTGTCGTTTGCAATAGCTGCCTTGTCACACTTGCGGGGTGCAGACGAATTCGAGCCTGTCTTGTGAGAGTAAGCTTGAAAATGTCAGAATCCACACACCTTGCACAGATCTCTAAATTGCGGAGAAAGAGGTATATCGGATGGTTTTTAAAGGGAATCTTCACTCCAGGATCAACTTGAATCAAATACAAAAGAGTAAAAATCAGACGAACAAGACTGCAGCTTTCTATAGAGAAAACTAATGCAAAACTTTAAAAGTCTATTGTCTAACTAGACACTGCATTAGGGGAATAGGCTAGTGTAGTTGGTAGGTACACAATTAACGTGTGAACTTGCGAATCTACTGCTGTTGCTGGTGATGTATTTGGTGTATAGCTGGCATACAGCTTTCAACAAGTCTGCAAAATTTGATTCTCGATAGATTTATGGGAGCGTCGATTAACATGATTTAGACATCCTAATCGCATTTTATTTGTCCTAGTTTGTTCGTTTCTGTTTCGTCGCTGTGTTTCCATTCTATTCTCCACGAGTGCCAGCATCATTATGAGTTAATTATTTACGGTATGCAGAAAGGTGACATAGACAGAACCAAGAATGTGCACAGAATTTCTCCAACCCAGCATGTCTTCAAAAGTAAAAGAATCAGGTTCGTAGGAAATATCAGGTAACGAAATATGCAATTGCATGGTTTGGTGGTTTTCTTTAGAGGAATGCAATAATTCCACTTAATAACAACAGTCTATGAATAAGTTGACAGAAATAGCGGATTGAAAAAAAAAAGAATATGAGATCCGATACGTGGATGTAGAGGTAAACTGATACAACAGCTTGAAGATTCACCATGAAATAGATACAGACAGATGCAAAGCGGAGGATAGACGTTGCGACCAAAGGAAACAAAGAAAGCAATAAAAGAATTCTCGTAAATCTGCGAAAGAAAGCTAAGATTTTATTACGATCAAAATGAAATATAAGGGGGGCGCCGAGAAAGCCTGCGGCCAGAAACAACAAGTCAGCCCGCCAAACAAGTTATCACCTTTCCGATATGAAAATAAATGCACACTTTAGCGTCATCACCTGTACATGTTGGCAATCATCGCCCACCGTAACATCAAAAGTGTCAGATGTGTGCCAACAACCCCGCAGCCTGCTTCTCAACGGCCAGGCTTCATTTCCGTCTCCAGCTTGCTGGCGGAGCCCAAACGACGCTGCGCTTCTTCCGTCCATTCAAACTTTTATTCGTTTGAAACGAAAGAGAGAGAGACGGAGGGGGGGGGGGGGGGGGGGGGGGGGGTAGAGAAGGAGAGAAAGAGAGAGGGAGATGTGGGAAGAGTGGGAGGGAAACATTATGCTTTCGAGGATAGAAACGACTGAATAACTTGTTATACGCCCACAGTCGTTTGAAAATAATTGCAACCATTGAAATTCTAGGCACATGAAAGTGTGAAACGCCATCGACGCTTGAGACATGCTCCAAAGGAACCAGGGAGGTGATATCACTTCCCTGAAAGGAACTGAGAAAACGTAGATGCAAGTGTGGGACGCGCAGAATGATCCGCACAACGAGCATGTTATTGATGAAGATGGTATTCTTTTATTTTGCTTAGGAATAATAATGAGTTGCTCGGCTATCTCTGGAAGGAATAAATGGCCTTGTCAACAGCATCGTTTGTAGAAAACCCTAGATAAAGTTCATCCGAATGAATATTATGATAGCTTTGATACCAAGTTTTCGTTGATGAAAGAACGAAACAATAGTGGTCACACCTCTTGTGCGGTTTGGTAGCAGACCTGCCATTGGTAGACTGGTAATGCATCACATTTACCCTTTGCTTAATCATGTTAATTCAAATTCCTGACCATTATTTTGATTATTAAGAAATCCTCGGTGCTCCATCAGTGAATATTTCATACGTTTGGAGAAAATTACATGCAATATCTCTCACGTTAATGTAGTTTTTATTCATTATATCAACATAATGGACGCATGTACGAATCACATCCATATTGACTTAGGAGACCATCATCGCTTTCAAATTTGGTTGCATTTGGACACAAGGGAAACTTTTCTCGTGTTCTCAAGTTCATCTCTTCATTTGACATTCTTGTTAATGATCCAATGTATCGTGTTTGCACACACTCATAGAAAAAAAAATCAATGTGATTATTGCCAAGTGGTCACTGTAAGTAATTGGATTGACATTTTCACACCTCATAACGTTTTGTTTACTTGTCGTTGGCGTTATTGACCGAAGCTTTTCTCTTTCGTTAGATGCCAATGTGTGTTGCCAAAACCATGATGAATATGTCCGATGTGTTCGTTAATAATATTTGTTGTGTTGGAGAGCCGAGCTTCTTTTGCCAACTGCCCATCAGATAATTATCACCTTACACCAGGTGACACAGGCTTACTGTGCCAATTAGCCCGGCCACTGACCCTGGGATGACTTGGTCCGTCCGCTCGACCATTCCACGTTTCACTCAGTATCAAAGCAAATACAATGTTTGTCCAAACAGATGATTATTCTGAAATTTCATAGCAGGACTCCACACATAAAAAACACACTCTCCTACAAAACTTGATGAAAAACATTTCGTGTTTGTTCGAGACATTGATTCGAGTCAGCCTTGTTCTTCTCTTACCCTTTTTATCTATTTTTAAGGTACTGAGCTTTGTACACGTAATGTCCTCCTATAGAAGCGTGTTGAAATTCTGTCCTGTGATGTGGATTTCTCCTGTATGGCAACCAGGTGCACTGAGGGGATTTCCCATTATCTGTCTGCCCGCTTCTTAAATCCTTTATGCGATGACTCACCAATCTTGTGTTGATGAAAGAACGGCGCACGATAGCATGATTTATTTCTTTTCATTAATCCCCACTTCATACATCTGAAACGCTAGCCATTCACACTCTCTCTATGTTCACTTCATCGAGCATGCGCACTGTGAGATTGATGCGGAGGGGCGGTTATTACATGGTGATTGGGCGAGTCAGCATATCACGGTCAAGTACAAGTGTAGAGCGAAAGCAGCTCATGTTAAGAGGTACTCGTGTTGAAATTGGCTGTAACTGTCTGCTCGTTTGGATTAGATAGACGACGGCGAGTCCATACTCTCTACTTAAAGGACAAGTTCACCTTCACAAACATAAGGATTGAGAAAATGCAACAATATTAGTAGAACACATCAGTGAAAGTTTGAAGAAAATTGGACAATCGGTGCAAAAGTTATGAATTTTTTAAATTTTTGAGTTGGAACCGCTGGATGAGCAGACTACTACAGCTTGTGAGTCATATGCGTACAACAGTATAAAGAAAATATAAAAGAAAATTCAACATATTTTCACTTTTTTCGCATAATAAAAGAGCAATTGACTTGCCTCTTTCAAAAGGCAGGGGGAATAGTATTACCCATAACATTTATCGGTAACGAGTCAAGGGAATGTGTACTTTTTTCAAAAGATGGAATTTTGTGAAATTCTCTTTATATTTTCCTTATATTGTTGTACGCATGTGACATCTAAGTTATTCATACACTGCAGTAGTCTTCTCATCCAGCGGGTACTGCACAAAAACTTCAAAAATTCATAACTTTTGAACGGATTGTCTGATTTTCCTCAAACTTTCAATGATGTGTTCTACTAATATTGCTACATTCTTTCAATCCTTATGTTTATGAAGGTGAACTTGTCCTTTAAGTCTCTATTGGCACCCCCCCCCCTTCCTCGCGTCTCCACTGCCTTCGAAGCCATCATGTGGACTGCCTTGTGGGATCCCACATCCGAAATGCACTGAAGGCTCAATGTAGTATACGATGAAAAAGAAAATAGTGAGTCATGACATATCTGCGTCGCACATGATTCACGGTCGCAATGTCGCATTTAAATGGGAATCTCAGGTTTTTATCTTTACAAAGACATATTCAATAACTACCGATGTGGCTCACCTACAACCGCTGATTGAAGGAAAACTATTATCAGTTCTGGGACCTGTTTTATGAAGAGTGATTATTTGATTTCTATCATAAGTCTTCGGCAGTCTGTGTGGTAAGGATATTTATAATCGATTATATCTTTTGATACAACGGGACACCTGACGTGATGAAACTGGTCTCGTATCCCACTCTCCTCTGCCGGACATTTCATTATATCCGTTTTTTACTATAAACCCTCTTTAAAAAAAGTGTCGGAATTCGATTCACAGGAGTTGCAATTAACGTGAGACTCGGTAAAAACGGTACAATACTATGATTTTCTATGCTTTGTGCTATACTACTGCAAATACTAATGCACAGACGTTTCCCCGTTTTGCACTAAATGTGTATGGTACCAGTAGTATGAGCTTCAAATTTTATAAAATCGATGTCGTCGAAAACGACATCTGCGGATGAGTTATAGTGAAGATTTGGAAAGCTTGCTAGGGGTGGATTCATCCGTCTTTGCTCCCTATAACCTGCAATAAAAGATAAAAAAGCAAAATAAGACTATCCATTATTTAAAATCACTACACCCGTTGGGACTATGAATTAAATTTCTGTCAATAGGCCACTTAATCGCGACATCATAAAGACTAAAGTCGCCATTTGAATTAGCCATAGTTGAGACTGAGGAGGTCTCAATCGCATAGTGAAGCTGCCTCGATAGAAAGTGATTAGCAAGACGGGCATGGTGGCAGTTATGACAGAGTCGTGATCGTGTGTCAGGGCTCACAGCCCAATCCACGCCCAAACACTCTGTATACATGATAACAAAGTACAATCATGTCATCAGGAGTGCGCTAATTATACACGCTAATCGCAAGGGGGTGTTGCGGCAAATAATTTCCTTCCTCTAGTCCATGACTTGGCTTGTGTTAAGTCCTCCCAGGTCTCCATCCCATCCAGTATCCCGAGTCCAAAAAGTCTTGGCAATGGCAATTAGGAATGTGAAACCCCCGTCATCCGCTCGCTTCGAGTCAGGGATGACTCAACACACAGAGTTTGAATGATGGCAATAGAACGTGATCTCACGTCTAGGTGTTTGGGTGTGGATAGCATCGAGAAACCACCACCCGTCATGATTTTAAATTAGAAAACAAGCATCACCATTCCCGGGAAATTAACTTATCATAAATGTTCAAAGGAAGACAAAAATCTTGTGATAAATGTCGGCAGCACTTCTGAAATTTCTGCTGGATCGGTTCCACTGAGCTAGTTTCATTCAAAAATAGTAAGATCAATGTGTTTATGAGCTGAAAATATGGTGATGGTCATTTATGTGACAATAATCTCCATGATGAATTATTTTCTGTCAAAAAGTGAATATTAATTGGAACGACTTCTAAATGATAAATGATGGATTGGCTTTCTTCCACATCAGTCATGTACCCCCATAAAAGAAATGGCAATTATGATACAAACAATTATTCTCGGCAGAAAAATAAGACCATATAAAACGGCAGAAACAAAAAATTAATCAGACATCTTATTTCTTAATTTGACTGTCGGAAATAACCACGGTAATTTGCATGTTGGTGGGTCATCTCACATAACGTGCTCCAGGCTCGCCAGAGGGTTATCTTGAGCGTAACTATGATTTGTGACGTCCCTGGGATCACATGACTACTTCGGTTATAGGGTAAAACATTTTTTAACTTTACATTCTTCCGAAAGGCATATACATTCTTCATGACTTCTGTTTGACACGCATTCAGGATGACGTGTTATAACACTTCCTCCAACACAACGGAAGATGTTCTCTCTACAAATCCAGAAATATAATCATGCTCTTGGACTATTTTCGTTCCCCTCCCCCACAACACTGGATGCGAAGTTATCATCAAGTCCAGTCACAAGGTCCTAGTCCGGCATAATGTTGTGTAATTTCAATTTGTTGATGCAGTTCCTATTTCGCTAAATCTTTCGCAGATATGGTATAGGGAGACCTACTCTAATTAGCTAAATATCATTTACAAAGAATTCAGTCCTTAATTCAGATAAATTCAGCTTCAAGATATTTTCATTCGATGACTATCCAGCTTTTGACAAAATGCTATTCGACAATTTCCATCACAGGCACTTTTATAAACTCCAGAACACGTGCTAACCTGTAGTGTTTACGTAATACTAACAACACTCTGTATACTCAAACAAAAGATAACTGACCAGACATATCCGTATATGATTAGCTCAATTTTCCACTAATAGATTTTGTATACTATTACAGGTCATTGTTTAACCCAGACATATCTCTAAAAAGGGGGCACTGGTGGACACGTGTGAAATAGAATGGAAAATATCCATGATTAAAAGACAAAGACAAAGAACGCTGACGCTGACCTTTAATACTGCGAATGAACCATTGCATGTTAGATTTACATAAATAGATGTGAGATAGAGGTTGAACACTGAAATGAGTCGAGTAACAATCGCAATACACAGCAGCCATGCGAGGATTCTTCTCCTCGGAGGGTTTGGCAGGAATAGCCACTGAAATCGCTTCTCAATGGGCGAGAACTTTCAACCACAACGAAAGGCTTGCTTTCTTTGGTTTCACACCTTACTGGTGCGGAGGATAATGAGAAGTGAATGAGTCTTCTCTCTAAGCATTTCGGTGGTTTGAGGCTGATACACCGAGTCGCGGATGACGGCTCGAGACAAAAGTGTTTATCGCAAGGATTTGGAACTTCATTCTGCGTCGCGCGACCATGACGACACAATGCCGTCACACCTACTTGCGACTTGGATAACAGAGTTTAGACACCCGACATAACAAAAGCGCAACCCATGGTTCATCTCACACTATGCTGGTATAATCGCTCGAGAATTCGCAAACCGAGAGTGGAGTGGGAAACAATATTCCACCAGGGCCTCAGGATTTGAATTCTGAGAATACTTGCTCTATATTTCGGCACCATATTGAAATTTGACTTTCAAGTGTACTCCGCACTTGATGATCTCTAATCTTATTACATGAATATTAGTGAGGTGCCACTTGTCACTGGAGGGGGGGGGGGAGGAAGCCTGCATACATATGGATTTCTGCCATAGAGTTAGATCAGGAAACGAAGTTAACCCCGCTAATTTTGCTGATACCGCGAATGACAGTATGCACTGAGTCAACGGTAATCCTTTAAACAAAGACATCCACAGATCAATGGTTTTAATGATGCCATGATGGGGTTAAACGAGGCCAGACCGAGATGGTTTACGGATTCACATGATTGCTATATCACTTACACCTGACTCAAGAATTTTTGGGAACACATGGTGCAATGGCATGCAAAAAGTGACTTTCTTACCTGACTTGCCTACCCCTCTTTGTCCTAGGATGGTGAAACGAATGTCACGCTGCATTTTAACTGGTGACTGTTTGTTCGAACCCGTCATGATGACACTTCTCTGTCTCCACGGTCTCAAAAACTTGACTGAACGTGGCGGATGTCACTTTCTTCTTTTGATCGGGGTGAGGTTTTCAATTGGATATGAAACAAAGCTTTCCGATTGTTACTTGCTCCAATTTTCCGTTTCCCAAGGAACAGAACAAAATGTACGTCCTTATTCCATACAAATGAGGGATAATGTCTAGTATGAGCGCCGGATGAAAGGAAGATATATTATGTCATACCATTTTCTATCTAAAGGAAATGAGAATGTAAAGCGAACACGAATAACCCCCTACAGATTACAACTTTAGAAGGACTTCTTTCTCCTATTGTTCCTCTCGTGTCAGGCACGTAGGAGGGCTCCACATCAAGAAGACTTCAATAACATCTCGGTGTTCGAGAGATAGAGCAAGTTGTTCCTCAGTGATGGGATAGTAAACGGATCCCTGGTCCCCGGAGATTGCTGCAAGCCTGACAGCTCTTTCCTTCGAGAGCAAACTCGTTCGTTTCTCAGCTCTCAATTCGACAGTCAGTCGGCCACGGGACAAATTCGAAGTGACACGAGTATTTCGCAGAGTATCCAATATCTCTTGCTATGTCACATGCCAGATAGGCACCTTACTCGCTGTTCCGAAATGTTTTGCGTCCCACGATGACATTGGCTGTTCAAAGTGAAATTTTCAATAGAAGCTCAGGCTTGTTCCAATCTGTAATGGTAAATTAGGTCCCACGCCCATGTACTTCGTTCATCGGAGCGTGTTTTAGAAGGTTAAGTTTTGCAGGATGTACTCTTCTTGAAATAGGAATTTTGGTGCATGAGTATTTCAGGATGGGCCAACCACATCCACCTCCTTTCCACTGTCATGAATGTTTCCTGATAGCTACAAACTGGAAATGACGATATGAAATGATGGCTTGTACTGGCGGAAGTGCTCCTAAACCTTCCCTCTCAAGCTGAAAGTCATAGAACACGAACCAGACAGAAATGCACTACTAACAAGAACTTAAGTGGTCGTAACGGTTGACAGGATACCAGAAGAACCTGCCTGTCGATGTTGCTAAGCCGCCGTGCAAAAGTGAATGTGAATAGACCGCAGTCGAAGGAATCCCGGGCGCAGCGACACACGCGATTGGACAAAGCATTCGTCACTTTTTGATCAAGAGGTGGCGCTCTGATAAATTAATCCTAGAACATAGTTTACCTCCTCATGGGTAACATCATGGGAGTACGCGTCGCATAGACGATCATATCATGCTTGTCGTCGTCAGAGTGTCTATCCATTCTCATCCTAAATAGACGCATCATTGTGTGTATGCTCACGCGCTGGTTCGTTCGCACCCTCCTAATGATTTGATGTGAAAACAGCCCTGTCAAAACCCTCCAGTGTGAAAAGCACTCCTTTTGCATTTAAATTTTTATCAAAATAGGACTAAATGAGCAGAAAAGAAAAACGCCGCATCCTAATGGCAATTGAGATGATCATCATAAATTTTCTTTTGTCAGGAATTATACATTTTTGGGATAGATTTTCATAATCTGTTTACGACAAGTCGTTACGACAAGTTTGGGGTCTTTTCAAATCAATATCTCATAAGCATATGGCGAACGTCTAGACTGATTGGTCCTGAAAATATGAATATTACACTGCATAGAATATTGAAGCACAACGCAAGCTTCCTTTCGATATGTGAATTGGGTCGTCCAATGTCAGATTTAGACCAGTCGACTGTTGTGACTACCTTTCACTTTTTCGTCCTCCCCGCTCTATAAAAGCAGAGAACTTGTTGTAGCAATAGCATCCGTGCTTAGAAGTACATGTACATAGGGATTTTTACAAGGTATTTGTGTTCCTGTCATACAAAAGACTTTTAAGACCTTGTAATCTTTTTTTTTTTGATCATCAGTCTTTTTTCATTCTTCGCTAGTTGATTTGCCGAAATCACATATAATAATAACTATATTTCTTTGCTTTACAGCTGCAGATTTAATTGACTTCTGAAATATAAAATTTACGTGATCTACTTGTTATTGCTTGTTGATAATATCAAGCACTGACTGCCAACACTTCTGATTTGGATTTCAGTTTGGAAGAATCAAGTGGAGTCAGGGATCGCCGCACTGATTGATCAAGAGTGGGTGTTATCTGATCCGATATCTATTTCTTAAAATAACAAATAATATATTAAAAAATATCAAAAATAACATTTTGAGACCGAGCATTTGCCTGTGCAGCTCCCAAACTGTGGAATGACCTACCATAATAGAAGACAGGAAATCCCCAAATGTAGCAGTCTTTAAATCTCGACTCAAAACACATCTTTTCATTTAACTGTCTATTATCATCAAGCACATCAGGAGTTTTTGCAGGGCAAAAGAACATAATCATGTCTATAGGTTTTGTTCTTTATAAATTGATATATTATATCATAACATTATTAATATCATCAATGGTATCATGGACCCTAGTGGTACGGTCCATGATGGTATGTATTATAGAATATGCGAGTAAATCATTCAGAATAGTTTTCCAGTGGCTCTGTCAGGAAGGGTTTGTAATCTCGTCAAACATCAATACGTACTTTGATTGTGACGGCCCTTGCAACGCTGAACACGACATGAAAGTGAAAATGCAATAATTTAATGTATTTTACCTCTAAAAGATTGATAGATTTTGTTTGAACACTTGATCTTCCTTAGAAAATATTATGTAACCAAAATTGCTACTGTATTTTCGTTTGTACATTGTATTCTTTAAAAAAGGACGTTGCAGAAATAAATCTAAATTGAAATTATATGTATACATACATACATATAAATAGATAGATAGATAGATAGATAGATAGATAGATAGATAGATAGATATATAGATAGATAGACAGACAGATAGATAGATAGATAGATAGATAGATAGATAGATAGATAGATGGATAGATACTCGTAGATAGATAGATAGCTCATATGCGGCGTCTACGAGAAACAATACTATGACACGCTATGATATGAATACTTTGATCCGCGGCGCTTGTGCCAAAGATCACATGTGTGATGCTGAGATCGCAGCAAGACTACCACAGTTTGTTTGTTTGTTTGTTTTTTTTAGCTACTGTACAAATTCACGCAATATAAACATCATATTTTATCATTTGTGCCAAATACGGCCATTGCTGACACTGCTTGCAGTGAAATGCGTCGTATAGGCTCTTAGCATTTACTCGTTTGTATATTTAGGCTTCCTAGGGCAATGGCAAGTGATTTTGAGGGCTTATTGCATATAACATAAGATATGCCATGTCTAAAAGACAACGATTGAGGGTGAAAAGATAAGTGTTTATATACGATGTACTCATTATCATTCCGGTTACAGTCCGTTAATCAGAAAATGACATAAAGTTCGTAATTTCGAAGGTTCATTAGTATACGCACTCTTTTTTCTCATTTTCGGATTAACGAAGCAGCGAAATACGAACATTATTCTTTTTTTTTTGATTAACTAACCTTTGGAATAAACCTTCGAACAACGCGACAAATGTTCGGATCAACGAACTCTATTAAATTTTTAGATTAATGAACATCTAGGTATACATAAAGAATGTGTGTGTTTCGGAATAACGGACCTTCGGAATAACGAATCGTATTTCATTTTTGGAGTGACGAACCTTCGGAATAAAGAACATCACCCATTATTCCAATAGAACCACCTTTTTAGTCCCTCTGTCATGAACTCACTCTTACGAGTGGTAAAAGTAGTTTGCGTTCATTCTACTTAGTGTTTAAGTGAAACACAGGTCCCTGTCTGCCCATGAAGTGCCACAAAATGAAGATGATTTTAGACAAAGGGAGTCAACGCTGTTCAGAACATTTCAGGATACTTAAAGGACAAGTTCACCTTCATAGACATGTGGGTCGAGTGAATGCAGCAATATTAGTAGAGCACATCATTGAAAGTTTGAGGAAAATCGGACAATCCGTTCAAAAGTTATGAATTTTTGAAGTTTCTGCTCACTCAAGGCTGGACGAGAAGACTATTATAGCTTGTGATGTCACATGAGTACAACGATATAAAGAAAGAATAAAGAAAATTCAACATATTCTCACTTTTCTCGCATAAGAAAAGAACACCTGACTTCTCTCTTTCAGAAGGCAGGGGGAATAATATTACCCTTAACATATGTCAGTAACAAGTCGAAGAAATTTGCACTTAATTCAAAAAGTAAAGTTTTGTGAAATTCTCTGTTTATTTTCTTTATATGGTTGTACGCATATGACATCATACACTATAGTAGTCTTCTCATCCAGCAGTGACTACGCAGATACTTTAAAAATTCATAACTTTTGAACGGATTGTCGGATTTTCCCCAAACTCTCACTGATGTGTTCTACTAATATTGCTGCATTCACTCAATCCACATGTATATGAGGGTGGACTTGTCCTTTAAGGGTTAACCTCACTTTAGAACAACCTAGAAATATTCGCTCAACTGAGCAAATTTCAGCGTGCTGGACTGTTGACTTGGCACGATGGTGCTACTACAAGGTATATGTAGAGGGTTGTGCAATGAAAGAACCAACAAAAGTATACTGGGAAAAATGATTACTTACATTCATGAGAGTTTTTGCCATAATTGTTGGAGAAAATTAGTTTTAACGTTGAAAGAATGTAATTAAGTTATATACAGCCAAGCCTGTCTATAGCGGCCACCCACGGAAGGCGAAATAGTGGCCGTTATAGAAAGGTGGCCGACTTTTGTGTGCATTGTCTACATGCAAATGTATCATCGTTGTATACATCTATAACTACTTACATGTACATATGTGTTTAATATGCACACGTGTGTTTCATGCATTTAACAATGCCGGTGTTGATCAAGTTGTTGCACAGTAGCATAAATAATACAGTCGTGAAGAGAGCTTCACACTAGTGCATTATTATAACTAAATGAGTGATGAATGCAGGAGTGGCGGTCACCGAGCGTTACTCATGAATGACTGGCACGGCTACAGAGCAGAAAAAACACGCCTGACAAAATAATGCCTGAATTGTCGGCTCGGCTGCGGCTCCGTGTGACTCTATGGCCGCTATTATAATCTTATAGACAGGTTAAAATCTACCGCGGGGAAAAAATTTTGGCCGCTGGCCGCGTTGGACAGGTGGCCGCTATGCAAAGGGTCTTTAACAAGACTAATCGGGGAGGGGGTTCAGTGGCCGCATACAGCAGGTGGCCGCTATAGACAGGCTGCCGCTAACGCAGGATTGACTGTATTTACAAGGGAAATATGAGTGCTTCATTTCTGATCGTGCATCTCCTACCCCAGATATTATAGTCATCTGTACATGTACTGTAGAAATCAGTGGAGTACATACTGGCAATAAACAATGGTCTATTCACGAAACGTGATCGCGCCCAACTGAAATAGGTTATCATGGCAGTCGAAGGAATCTTAAAATAATTTCCAGAGGTAAAAAAAAATTCTCTATTGTAGATCACCGCCACTCATCAAAACATTTGATCACTCGAACTGAAACCAAAAAAGTCAAGATCGTTTAGAATTTAAGAGCATCATTATAGAAAAGATATTTTGACAAACATGCAAAATACCATGCTGTCTGAGAGATTTGCGTACGACTGTGTTGTCGTATTCTTTTGTGGTTTGAATGCTAAGTAGAGAAAATGTGTTTTTCCTGAAATCGCAATGTATACATTCATTCTATCTTGGAGGATGACTGCTTTCTTTCTTTTTTCTTTTCTTGTTTGCTGCACTTTAAATTCAAAGCAACATTAAAAAACGAAACGAAAACTCAAACTGTAACACCTCTTACAAAAACAAGTAAACTACAGTGTATACAAGCTGTCCACTTTCGATTTATGTGTCTGCGAGGACTAAAATGACATTCCCCTGACTAGCAGGCCACCTTCAAAGGGTCTACGACGATCTGAACAGTCAAACAGAAGTCACTCCGTTCCAGTTCCACCTCCATGGTTCCAGTTTGCAATGCTAACGAGGTCAAACATGTCAAATAAAGGTCGATTCATGATCACTTGTATGTCACGTAAATCTAAGGACGCCTTTTGTGTATTCAAAGAATTCAAGGTAAGTTTCAGTTTGCACAGTTCATACACCCGTTTGTACTTCGAGGCAAATTTTTACACAGTCTGCTCTGGAAAAGACTGAAATATACGTGATATATGATAGCCCTTGTTTGCCAAACTTGACGGGGAACTCAGAATGGCTTATTGTGACTTAAATTGACAATTCACTCGACACTCAGTCAAAGCATTATTAGCGATATGACGGTACAGTTCTCATAATGGAAACCCACCATTTTTATATACATTGTAGTATAGTGTTGAGTGCGTGGAGATATTACTCGCTTCCATCGAGAGAAAGGAAGAGAGGAAGGTTTAAACAGTGCACATGTAAAGAAAAATGCCTCTTTCTGCAATCCCCATCAAAAGTATAATGTAACCTCTTTTTTTCATTGATTACTTATGTTAATATTTCTTTACGTTCATGTACATTGTGCCTATATGTTAGAAATCATGTTTAGATGGAAAAAAATAAAATAAACTTGAACTTGACCTTGTACCATGTGCTTTGCTGATGGAAGGTAAAGATTAAGGTTCTTGATCTGCAGCTTCTCACTCAGTTATTTTGTTTGTTTTATTTCGTTTAAATTTCCATCTAAGAAGATAGCCCACATTTATACTATATACACTATAGTTGGTCTTCCATGCGGTCCAGTTGGAACTTAATCGGGAGGTGAGGATTCAGCTTGTATAACGTTTTGCGGGATATTTAGAAACCACTGTATAAAATGTTAAAGAGCACACAATTCTAAGGGGAATCAAAAGTTTGTTTGATGAAAATCAGTTTTGAAATTACTGAGATATCCAAAAACAAGGTAAAACAAAGAGATCCTAATAAAAGCCGTGGCCTGTCAATTTTATTAGAACTGCTTTTTTCGTATACCTCAGCCATTTTAAGACCAATTTTCATCAAATAAACGTTGAATCCTTCTTGGAATTACATGCTCTTTCATACTTCATAAGAGGTTTCTCATTATCTCACCAAAAGTGTCATAAACCTGAAGATAAGTCTCAACCAACATTGACCAAAACTATATTATACGTTCCCTTTTGTTACACACCCTGCTCTTTGCGATGAATAAATGAAGTGGGATCTTTTACGTGCATGAGTTGTGACTTTCACACATGGGACCTCCATTTTGTGTCCTATCAGGGGCAGAGTGTTTTGCTTCTTATTTAGAGGGGACGGTATGATTGCACACAACATGACAACGAACCCGGGTCCTTTGGATCTGGAGGCAGACGCGCTACCGACTGAGCCAACTCATGTGATCATCTGCTTTGACAGCAGCCCCCTCCATTTCCAAAATCTCTTGTTTGGGTACAGTCATACAGTTCGCAGCACAGATAGAATCAAGTTTCTATTCCCAGCAGTGTTTTCCTTTAATGCAATGTTGTATCGATTTCGCATAGCTTGTGTTGCGTATAGGTAAATGTTTTACTGTAACTCCATTTTTGTTGGAAGTCAAAATAAATGAAATGAAATGAAATGGATGAATGATTGAATGAATGAATGAATGAATGAATGAATGAATGAATGAAGGCCAAAGAATTGAAAATGATAGTGAAAGCTTTGAATATCTTTGTCATCTTCCAGCTGCACCGCCTGTAGTGGGACCAGTCTGCTTTATTATTCCAAACAATGTCAATCCACTAGCAAAAAAAAAAAAAAAAGATAAAAAATAAAATAAAATAACCCATGGTCATCTGAAAACGTAATGACTGCATTGGTCATGTGACATTATTGACGTCCTTATTCACAGAAGATAATGTGCTAAAACACTACAATTTTGTGGAGCTTCATAAACAAAGATGTTATGCCATGCATCGGTTGAACACTACTCACTACATTATATTGAAATTTCAGCACTGTTGCTACTGGTGAAAATTCACTTTTCACAATAATCCCTGGCAGTGAAGTATAAAGAATGTTCCTCCATTATCCATGAAAGATGTTACTTTCTCTAAAGAAGGAATGCAAGTTATTGTACAGTAATACATGCAATCGAACTACTAAAAGTAGGTCCTATAGCTCTGTGATCAAACAATAGCAGGCCCATAGGACTATACGTGTGTGTGTGTGTGTGTGTGTGTGTGTGTGTGTGTGTGTGTGTGTGTGCGTGTGTGTGTATGTGTGTGTGTGTGAGTGTGTGTGTGTATTGTGGAGGGGGTTCAAGGGGCGCCAGTGAGCCCCCCCCCCCTTATATTCCATCGACTTGTTACTGACATATGGGGATATTGTTCTCCCTGCTGTGAAAAAGAGGTAAGTCAAGCGCTCTTTCATTTTACTAGAAATATGAAGATATGTTGAATTCTCTTTATACTTTCTTCATATGGTTGTAGGCTACCTACATAATTTAGTAGATTTGAATTCGTTTTGTTTGTTTGTTTTATTGTTTACTTACCAAAACTAACTTTTTATGCCATTTTTCTAGTCAAACATGTGTGTGATGAGAGGGGCTGCAACTCCCAGTCTCGGCTTCCGCGACAGTAATTGATAGAGAATGCACTACATTGGGTTTAGCTCTCAAACAATCCACAGAATCAAGAAATGTCGAGCAATTAAACAAAACAAAAAATAGGATGAAAATGAACAGTGCAGAAAAATAAGGGACAAAGCAAGCTGACCTGCAGATTTAGGAGTGGTGAGTGAGAAATACCCTACTACACCTTAATACCTTGATACACATTGCAAGTCTCTTTTCCTGTCATTCAACAGCTTTATTCACACACACACACGCACACACACACACACACACACACACACACACACACACACACACACGCACACACACACATACACACTCACACACATACCACCCACCCACACACACACACACACACACAAGTCGATACAGTTGTCGTGTAAAAACAAACATCTTACATTCCATCTTTTCTGATAATAGTATTATACCGCCACGCAAATTGAGTCACTAGCAATACATCACGTTTAACGAGGTCCGGAAATCGGCCGCTGTCTTTCTCAATAAAGAATTAAATGTTTATTCTATATCCATAATCCTTCGATTTCCGTGGTGGCTGTGTGACATGCAGGTACATGAACCGCAATATAACACACCGGGCTCCCCGATGACTGCCATACACGCGCAAGAGGGACAGTCACGATTGACATGGCAACGTGAGAGAGTGGGCCATTGGTTGCTTCGGGGCGTACGGGCGGCGCGCCTCGTCGTCTGCTGTCATAGGATTGCCTCATCGAGACTCCACGCGTGCTTGTTGCGACAGGCAGCGCAAGTCAGCGAGTGTTCGTTCAAAGGAAACTATAGCGCACTTGAATTCCCGTGGGCAAAAATAGCCACGGCTCTACACCGTTCGACGTCGACCACAAGCTTCACTTGCGGGCAGACCCGTGCGTGTGATAGGAGGAGTGTTTCTCTGCGAGAACATAGGAGGAATATAGCTACTCTGATGCATTCACGAGATATGCATATGATCGTTGAAAAGCACCAACGCGTCAACCGAGTTTTGAGGAAGTATTATTACCTGGCAATAATGAACAAGACTTGAGAATTCTTGGATATTAAGACGGAAATATATACGTTCTCTTCCAGTAAAAGGTATGTACACGGTTTTCTAATGCACTTTATTGTATTTGAGTGAAACACAAACGGGTGTAATCACAGTCTAAACAAGGAAGAACGGATACATTGATAATATGCATTTCTGTAGACAGGAGATAGTGAAAGGAAGAACTATATTATCGCAAGGCAAAGGCGGAAACCCAAAATGGAGAGGGAGGGGAAGGGAAGGAGAAAAATGGGACAGCAGCCATTAAAGGCCTTGATTCAGAGTCATGATTCTCATTTCACCTACCCACTATGACAGAGACACAAAAAGTGCGATGGGCCATCTGTCTCCCGGAATGCAATTATCTATCTTAATTTTTGTACATAATTTGTACATAATCATCGTATGAACTTGAAAAAAAAAAAACACCACCGAATGATGTGTTCATATCAAAGACCAAATTAAGTGTCCTGTGGATTGCAGAGTTCATGAATAGATTTATCTACTTCACTGTTTTGGACCGCCGCCGTTTTAAACTATTGATAGATCGTACAGTACGATTACAAGTAAATAGTAAAGATGATAGGATCAGAATCCCAGAAGCACGCCCGCTTGCTGAGGAGGATGACAATGAGGAGATTCGTATCAGTTGTGTGACAGAGACTCGAGGTGGGAGGAACAGCTGTCAAAGCAATGGATGTCACTGCGTTATCATTTATACCCTAAATTCTGTCCAAATTGTGTGCAGTCTCAACCATCCTGCGAGGTGACACAGTACTCTCTTGTACTCCCGTTTTCAAGGCTTTACAGCTTGGCCATGGAGCTCCAACAAGTTGTATGTATTATAGCGCCATGGTTGAGACATCCGAATACGACGTTTGCACCAAAAACCGGTAAACATACATGCAGTGTGGAGATTATGTATGCTATAAATGGTATAAAGGCAATGCCGTAAGTTTGTTTTGGTTGTTCACCTTGCATTTACCAATCATGATGGACAGGAATACATTCAAATCAGAACTCTTGAGCTCAATTCAGGTTTCCTCATTGTCTGCTTTTCAATCCTACAAACCTGTGAATGCTGCTGGCAGTTTCCATTGTGAGTAATTTGCGAGTCAGACTATTCGGCTAATCGTCGTGATATACTTTCGTGGATGCATTCACTTCTATTTTTATCCATTTACGGGTGATACAATAAGTATTGTTGAGCTGTCGACCACAAGGTCTTGCCACAGACACTCAAGAGCTGCTACAAATTTCGCTTTTGTGGGTTATCATATTTACAAACTCGTATAAGTTTTGCAGGGCCCGCGGAACGTTTTTCAGTGTGTGTGTGTGTGTGTGGGGGGGGGGGGGGGGGGGGGGGGCTGCCGGACACCGGGGTGTCATGGTCAAGGCACCCCCCCCCCCCCCCCCCCGCTTAGACGCACCGGCGCGGCGTAGCCAGGATATGATCGGGGGGGGGGGGGGGGGGGGGGCGGTTACTATGCGAGGGATCGAAGCGACCGAGCCCGAGCGGAGAGAGCCAGAGGGGGAGGGAGTGAGAGGCGGTGCCCCCCTCCCACGATGGGTGAGAACTTTTTGCATTTTGATGTTGTAAATGGTGCAATTTGATGCATGTTTTTGCGTGCTTTATCGACTTGAAACGGCCCCACCTGTTTAAGGTAGCAGGATGTTTGATGTGGATTATTATTGAACAATTTGCCTTTAAAGTGGTTGCATTCAAATAAACTTCTTGCATTAATTCTTACAATGAATTTCATGAACGCTGTCGGTAAAAGGCGTGCACACGAGGGTGTACATAAGGGATATTTCTCCTCCCACGCGAAGATAACTTTACATTTTCAGACCTGAAATGCTGCGATCTGGTGTAAACTTTTGGTGCAGTACTTGGAATTTTTTGTAGCTCCCCCCCCCCCAAAAAAAAATGATAATAATGGAAAAAAATTCGGGCGTTTTTTTTTCAGGGAAGTGTTAATAGCAAAATCACGGAATTTAGCTCTTATTCTGAGTGTGCATCATCTCTGTGTTTGTATAAAGTCTAATGAGGTAGAGCTAAGGGAGGGTGTGGGAGTTGTTGCCCCTCCCTATCGACGGAGCTTTTGCGTTTTTAAAATTGAAATAAAGCGATCTGAAGCACTTTTTTGTGGGAAATTCGGAAATTGTCATTCCCCAAATAATACTATACTATAGAGGAGACGAATCAATGGGAGGGTGGCAAGATATCCCTCCCATATTCGAGGGAGCTTTTTTTTTTCATTTAGAACTGAAATTCAACTTGGGCACTTTTCTGTTGGAATATCTGGAAATTGGTCTATTAGAGAAGTGCAAGTCTGTGGAAGGAGACATAGCAGGAGGATGTGGGAGGGGATAAGCCAGGGCTATTCCCCCTCCTACATGAGGGAGATTCTGTATTTTCTAATTGCAGTTAAACGTTTTGGTGCACACATTTTGTGGCACCTGTATACTGTATTTGGAGAACTAAAAGTCTATAGGTATGTATAGCCATAGTCTACTTCTATGCACAGGGCGGGGCAAACTGGGAGAAAGCATGGGAGAGTGCTATCCCCACCCTTCCCGTACGAGGGAGCTTTTGCCTTTTTAGAGTTAAAATTGAGATATCTCGTTTATATACGCATATTTGATGGAATATTCGGGAAATTGTCCCCCCCCCCCAAAAAAAAAAAATGATCGGGGGAACTGAGAGAAGAAAGGGTTGATTAAAAGGGGATATTTTCCTTATAGGCCTACATGAGGGAACTATTGATTTTTCGGAATGTAAGTGTGGTGCTTAGACAGGAACTTTATGTAAGGGCGGAATCTTAGGAAATTCAAATTTTTAAAGTGGGCGTTGTGATTTTTTCCCCGATTTCCCCCCTTTTTTTTCTCTCTCTTTTTTGTCACGAACCAACAGTGGGGGGGGGGGGGGGGCTGCAGCCCCCAGCCCACCCCCCACCCCTGTTGCGCGGCCCCTGTTTTGTCGTTTTGTCAGTCAAAACACGCGACTCGGTGGTTATTCAGTGTTTGACAAGAAATCGAAGACTAAACAAAATCAGTCTCATGTTCTCTTAGTTTTGTTTGATTTGGTTTAATTCTGTACTTTTTTTTCTCCAGATATAGTAAAATAGATACAAACTGTGCAAAATAGAAGACACAACTCAACAGAGGAATCGTCAGTTCTATTCTCTCTAATATACAATAAACAGCAATGTTGTGAATTTTCATATTACATAATCGGTCATTGAGAGTATACAATATGAAAACAATACAAAAGAAAATGGGCCTACTGAGATATCCAGAACAAGTCATTCTATCACCATAAAAGGTGAGACCTGCCTTTTATTTAGATCACATTGTTTTACTTTGTTTTGGATATATCAGCCATTTCAAAACCGATTTTCATCTTATAAACTTTGAATTGTTTGCTCTGTAACATTTTCAGTAGCCTATCTCGCAAAAAGTAAAAAAGCTGAATCGACTTACCTCCACCATACCCTCCCTTTAAATTTCCATTATTTTGTTTTAATGCATTAGTGACTCTGGGAAGTGAATTGTTTATAAACGACGCCATAGTCACAGTCGAGTAACCTTTTGAACTCTTTTCACGTCCAGACCTGTAGGACATGACGTTAAATAGACATTGACTTTCAAACATTGCCGTAACCTTGTTACCTCATTGCCTATTGATTCTAGTCAGTATCGTGCAAGGTCTGTCCGGATTTCAGAATCCCGTAGAGAATGTGTTAAGTAAGTACGTTCCTGGTCTATTGTTAACTCGGCTTTTACCCACATTTTACCATCGTTAAGATTCTGTCCTTAGGTTTCGATTCTCGTTTAAATCGAGAAGAATTTCTAACATTGCGAACTTCATCCGTCTTCAAAGCCTTCTCCGATATGCCCGATCATGCTCCGGGTTTTCTTTGACCCACGACTTTCAGCTAGAGCAGTTGTCGCGTTCGGGGTGATGTTGAATTCGAGAATAAAATAAAATCGAGCTTTGGTGGTTTTACATAATGCAGAGTTTTAGCTCTAACGCGGTTGTAGGTCCTTCATAGTCAGCCAATTCGGAAGAAAGAATGAATGAGCGTTTCAGTCTGTTACACGCCCTTGAGGGGATGGGATGTTTGGTTACTATCGTGCGCTGCATCCAAACACTTTCAAAGGAGATTGAACAAGTGTTGCCTCTTAAACACTTTTCTTGATATTCATTGTCCTAAGCAAGGCACCTCCTCCGCAGTTTTGCTCCTCGCAAACTTATAGCGTGGTTACTTAAGTACGAGAATTCGATCACTGTCATGGTCGTAAGGATGTGTGGGTCAGAAGGTGTGAAAATGACAAACCGACAAGAATTGTTGTGCTTGTGCATGAACTTGATGATGAAGATGAGTGAGTGTATTGAAGGGGCGGGCGGATTCCAACAAGGACTTTCCAAAGACTATTGTCAACATTAAGTCTTTGAACATTGGTTACGATCGATATTCAAATCCAAGTGGTTTCATCATTGTCAGTTTCATCACAATTAGACGTAATGATCATATTGAAAATAAAAATTAGATAAGACTGCTGATCATGATGATTACTAATTCTGATCATTGTTATCAATTTCATTATATTTGTTATCATCACTATACCATGTATAATGACATCTGTCTCACTGCTAATGTACGCACTGCAATAAGACGAATGTAGCCTGTTGTACCACTGCTAATCACCCACGGTTCACCCACCCATCTCTCCCCCACCCCCAACACACATACACACACACACACACACACACACACACACACACACACACACACACACACAAACTCAAGAGTCTAAAACGAGAGAAAAGTCTGTGCATGTGTGGTGTACATTGTGGATAAAAACCATCCAGACATTGCATATAACTGGAATGGTGTCAATAGGGATTTACGCCTTGTAATCTCGAGAGAGTTTTTTTTTTTTAATCAAAAGACGTAAGTAAATACTAAGATATATAGGAATTTCACTCAGTATCGTTGCCTTGGGGACTGGGAGATTTAGCGCAGCCAGCCTGCCTTGTGATTGGTGAGCCACAATGTCATAAAGAAATACTAGCCGTGATGTATATCGGATGTACTCCTTTATAGTGCCGTGTTGATATGTCGCGGCGTGTCTCACCTTTGCCGAGCAAGTTAAAGGTAGGAGCGCATTTAAAATAAAGTTGTGAGATGCTAGCTCACATCGCGAGACGTCGTATTTACTTTTATAAGCCATGCGCTATGTTGTAAACAACACTGGAAAATCTGTTGTTTTGAGCGTAAAACGTTTGTGTTTTCATTCCTCGAAAATTAGGTGTTTTCTCATTAACTATGTAACCACGGAGAAACACTTAAAGACTTACTAAACTTGATAAAGAATGTTTTATGATGATACATAACAGAGTCTTTTCAGTTTGCTGTGAACGAGGAGAACCTGGTTTGGCTTCCAGAGTTCGCTACTTGTTCGCCTTTAGCAATGAAAATCCGAGTAGCTGGAGTAATAGTTTCCCAATACACATACCTTTCGGTGAAGTGGCAATTCATAAGTAGGTCGGCTGCCCTTGTGCTCCCAGTCCCGTGGCATGTCGTCTATACTGTGTGCTGAGATTACAGCGTGTCTGTACGTTTCACCCGAATGCTGGTTGATTGAGAGGGACAATTACTGTAATGAGAGGACACTTGTGCCATATTCTCATATCAGCTGGTGACATCATGCTCTAAGATAGTTGTGAACATGATATGGAGTCCAGTGTGGTGCATGCACACTTGTTCGGACAATAAGCAGCGCCCACCTCCTTCCTCCATTGACCATTGTTCCTCTTGGCCCACATGTTTTAGGCCTGCTTGGCAGTGCTGGGTAATTATGATGGTCCATTAGTCGCCATCGCAAAATAGTGCTTATTTCCCTGGCTAGATAAGACTATGTGACAGTGCTGGTCTTGATGAGATGTGTTCAATACCTGAACCACGGATCTCTCCTCACTCAAATGAAAAAAAAAAGAGATAAGAATCAACGAAAAAGTAAATGAGTCATTGCATAGTCCATCTTCTTGATTTGATTTCAATGTGATAAAATTCAATCATTTTCCACACAATAAAAAGGATAAAATCTCATACAAAGCAAAAGTATACATTTCACATATCATTGCAATTGGTGTAATTGTCACATACATAGGTCCGTCCCATGAATCCCATACTAACGAGTCTTTTTATCACAGTAGCGTTGAGCCACGCTCATTACCTCATTCATACTCCGAACCCTTTCATCTCCCTCATACTGAATGGTACTGATCCAATCTTCCGCATATGCTTGACCTTTCATTGCAATAAATTAGTGACTGTGTAGAGCGTATGACCAGAGTAGCTCTTCCGTTTTGAGATATAGAGCATGCAGAGTGAACACATTGGATCTTCGTCTGTAGGTCGAATTGATGCCGCGAGAGTCGAGTCGACTAAGCTCCTTGAGTCGAGGAATGGCCGGCTTGGAAGTATGGGAGGAGTTCATGTAGAGAGCATGATCTGGCACTTCAAAACGCGTATTCAGCTGTGTTCTGTAGGTGATAAAAGTTCTTTTACATAATATGCTAACAAAGAAGAGTGCAAACAACAACATCCAATAACAACAGAAAAAAAAATCATGGGCGTACATACTCGAGCAGGATTCGAGTATGTACGCCCATGATTTTTTATCATGGCTACTACTAAAACACTGATCAATTCAGTGCTTATTTATTTACGTCGATGTAGGGCAATTTGTCAATCAGTTGCAATGAAAACATCTCGACGGAAGAATTTCATGAATTTGAAGAAAAGAAATCAGTGACATAAATTCAGAATTGGAAGTGTCAGAACTCATCATTCATTGTCAGTGAGAGGTCAACGTTTTGCTAATTTTCCTCTGCTTACTTTTCGACGGTATGACCTCTTGCCCTTTAGCAGTTATGGATCAAGAAAAGTCAAAATGTCAAAGGAAGGAACTTGGACACAGTAATTTTAGGATATTGATGGTCCGGATAAAGAGTATGGAACGCACACAAACATCTTATCCGTTCATGGATTTGAAATTTGTGTGCATGTGATGTGTGCGCATGCGCTGGCCGTAGTATTGAGTGTATGTAGCTCTCCCAAGGTCCTCTCGACCGAGTCACATTCAGTCATCAATTCGAACAGAAAGGGACTATTGGCAGAACCAAACGTTGCCCGAAGCCTGTTTTCAATACTTCCAACTTAATTGGTAAGTCTTCAAATTGAAGAAATTTTTGGATTTTAAGTTGATATTTACCCGCGATACCTAAGTTTGTCATGATCCTGAATGCTACAATGCGAAGCCCCATTACGCCATGCGTATGGGGCTGCTGGTCGCAGTTAATTGCATGATTACTAAGACATGAGAGCACTTTGGGGCGAGTAAGTCTAACAGTGTTAGTTATATGAAAGGTACTTTAACCTGAAACACAACAAACTAAGACAAGGAAATTCAGGGAAACTTTTGAGGTACCAAAACTTTATATTATCTTTGATGGGAGCGCGCACGGAAGGTGACTCCACAGCATGTGCAGTGGGAAACTGCACATCATTCTATACGACGTTTCCCAGAAACGGTCGAAATTAGTGTCTGAATGGTCTGTCGGCTATACGATGATTCTTTATACGTCGTTTCGTTATCGAGTTTTGGTGTAAAATGGCATGCGTCTGAATAGGGGGTCAGACGTGAGAAAATAATTTCACACGAAAGCTTTCCAAGAATAAGTTTTAGCAAGCACAAAGACTGCACTGTTCATGATGGAGAAGATAATTCTACGTGTACTTCTGCCGTCGGGAAGGTCGTGAGTTTCAAAGTGGCAGGTCAAACCCGAAGTGGGTTGGCGAGATTTGTTTAGAATCGAACAGCTTCACAAGACTGAAGAGCTTGACGAAATACATTGCAGTCGTTCCATGATATTAACCGATTTGCTTACAAACATTTGAAAATAATCCATCTCATCTCAAACAAGCATGACATGATACACTTAGCTCACGGCGGTGATCCCATCCCCCCCCCCCCTCCGACCGTCTGTAATCTCAGACGTGTCTAAATAATTTCACACGAAAGCTTTCCAAGAATAAGTTTTAGCAGCACAAAGACTGCACTGTCCATGATGGAGAAGATAATTCTACTTCTACTTTTGCCGTCGGGAAGGTCGTGAGTTTCAACGAGGCAGGTCAAACCCGAAGTGGGTTGACGAGATTTGTTTGTAATTTAGAATCGAACAGCTTCACAAAACAGAAGAGCTTGACGAAATACATTGCAGTCGTTCCATGATATTACGGCTGTCCTGTCTGAAACGAACGGCCTCCACGTAAGTGTACCAATAATGCAAGTCTCTTCAATGTGCTAACGAGCAGAATAAACATGAGCACCAGTTTCACACATGCAGATTGAAGACACGTGCATGTGATACGTTTAGTTGGTGTAGTATTGGTGGTGATGAGGGCTGGGCTTTTAGCTTTTTGCGAGATACCAAGAAACAACTAATGAAATAGTACAGAGCATAAGAGGAAATCAAAGTTTATTTGATGAAAATCGGTTTTTAAATGGCTGAGACATCTAAAAACGAGATAAAACAAAGGGATCGTAATAAAAGGCGGGTCCCACCTTTTATTAGGATTGCTCTGTTTTGGCTATCTCAGCCATTTCAAAACCAATTTACATCAAATAAACGGTGAATTCCTCTTGGAATTACGTGTACTTTCATATGTCATGAGAGATTTCTCGTTATCTCACCAAAAGAAATGTTAGAAACATGAAGTTAGCCCTTTACCAAAACTATACGATCCCGTAGAAGACGTCAATATTCTTAGTTTCAAGATGTATCCTTTGTTTCTGTTTTCAGAAACTGAGGATAAAATAGAGGATAAACAGAGGATATTACGGACAAAATCTTCATCCATATAAATTACGCTGTATGCTCTATTATCCTTTCATATCTCATAATTATGATTTTCTGTTTCACAAGAGCATACATATCTCTTTTGGGGTAGAATTAGGTCAGTATGATATTCCTATAATTGTCTAAAGGGTATCATCCTGTTTCAGATAGTATGAACTTGCGTACTACTGTCATCAAAGACTTATTTTGCACTTTACACACAGTATTGACATTATTTTAATATTGCCATGTACGTATAACAGGATGTCCTTGATTCTTTACTTTGTGTATTGTACTTTGTTATAAGCCAGTTCACAGTTAGCTCATTTACACATTGGTACAAATGACCTTTCTTTTTTCTCAATTGGTTAGGCACTTCACTCATTTTCAAAGCAGCATGATACATAAGCATGCCCACATTCACGTTCAAACAAAGAATGAACTTGCACAGAGCAGGTTGACAAGAGTGGTCTATCAATGGACACTTCGGCAGGCATTCATTTCATTGTTTGGTGTTGAATGCATAAACAAAGTCTTTCTACAAACATTGCTAAATAACAGGCTGACTGTCAGGTGAATGTGCTAGTAAGCACCATTTACAAGGGTTACATGAATAATCATTACATCAGGAATGTCTGTCTAATGGCTCCGTTACAAATACCAGTAAGAACTGACTACGAACGCCGTACGAACGATTTTTAGACAATTTGGTAAGATTTACCTAAGAAGGCCATACGAAACCAGCGTTCGTAGACCGTTCGTAGACCGTTCGTAAGCTCGTAGCCTGGTCGATGGTCTTGTCCAAGATTTTTTTTTTTTAAACTTCGCACGAAACCCCCTCTTCGCAAGATATATTGGCAAGGCGGCCATACGAACGTCGTACGAACATCGTAAGAACTACGCAAGATTTTGTAGGGTCGAGAGGGCAAGCTACGCGGGCTTGTGACGAGGAGGTAGTTTCCAGCACGTAGAAGATTTTCCGCGGGCGAACAAGAATGTTTGCAATTTTCGCATTTGTTTCTTACCTACTAGACGCGTGCTACTTAGCGTCTACTTGCGTGCATTCCGTGTGACCTGCGTGAGAGCCAACTCCTGCGAGGTGCTGCCGGTAAGGATCTCCTATCTGGTGTTCTGCGTGTACTTCTGCGAGCGAACCCCACGAGTCACTCGGAACAAGTTTTGAGCATGCTCAAGGCCTTGTTATACCGTATCTGGGGAAGTTTTGCGGCTTGACTTGCGGGGAAACAAATTTGCTACCTGGAGCTCTCCGCAGTTGGTCCGTACCTGACAGTACCTAGCGCGTATCTCGCCTGTAGTTGCCCGGAGGTGCTCACGCAAGTTTTGAGCATGACTAAAACTTTTTCCGGGTGAGTCGCGGGGATACCAGGAGAGGTCCACGCAGAACGCCAGTAGGAGGCCCTTAGCGGCAGCACTTCGCAGGCAACTCCCTCGCAGGTACTTCGTAGTCCCCGTATGCAGCCAAGATAATGACATTCCTTGGGACTTTAGTCATTCCTTCAGAGGAATTCCTTCACTGAGTTGTCAGTCCCCACGCGACTGGTACAAAGGTCACACAGTATACCCGCAAGTAGAATTTAAGTAGAACGCGTCCAGCAAGTAAGACACATGCACTGGCTCGCCCAAATCCTTGTTCGCCCTCAGAAATTCCCGGTATGCTGGAAAATCCCTACACGCAACAGAATGCATAGCTTGCCCGCAAAGGTGTGACAGGGCCTAAACATGGTTGCGGGTAAAAAGATTTGCGTGCACACCTCCGGGTGACTACGGGTGAGATACGTGCTAGGTACTGTCATGTGCGGCTCATTCCGGGGACCTCTGGGTAGTAGAAATTGTTCTTTGCAAGTCGCACGCAAGGCTTGCCCGGAAAGGTGTGACACGGCCTTAAAATTCTTACAATGATTGTAAGAACGCCTTAAGTCGTTCACAGAGGTCTCTTACGTCTTTCGTAAGAATTCCTTTACGAACGTAGATTCTTACGGCGTTCTTACGAACAACTCTTCGAGTTTGTAAGGTGGTCGTGAGGGACTCGTAAGGCGTAGGTACACAATTTGTGCAACTGTTGAGTTTTAGGGGGTAAAAAGCCAAACGTGCGAAGTTTAACCCTCACTCTGTTCTAGGTGTTCAACCAGAGAGCATCTCTGTTAAATATGTGACCGCTACAACCACTCGATGTTCTTCTTCTTTTTCCTCCCCCTCCTCCTCCTCTACTTGCAGATGCAGCTGCAGTTGTAGTCTCCTTGGCACTACTGCCATCTTGAAGTATAAAACTTTCAATTGTTACAGAATTTTCGACAGGACACGGCAGCGTCTTTTTAACAACAAGACAAAATATACCAAAAATAAAATCGTAAAATCTTTCTACAAATGATTTGAGAGTGCCGTGAGTTGCACTTACGACTATCTTGCGACGAAAAGAAATCGTGAGATGGCCGTAAGTCTGACGAAAGAATACCTCAAGGGCCCCAAGGCGTTCTTACGAAAAACGTACGAATTCTAGGGCCATTGTATAACTGAAAATCATTTCGTTTCTCTAAAATGTCTGAAGTTGTTCTTGCGAATTAAACAGCGTTACGAAATTCGTAAGAAGGCCGTAAGAATCTGTGCCCCATCTACGAATCTCTACGAACTCAAGAATTCGTACGAACAGTGACATTCGTACGAACGCATCGTTCGTACAAACCTTTGTGACCGTAGCTTTAGTGAATTCAAAGACAAACACGCCTGATTGTGCCAGGGAGGTGGTTTCCACCTCCCTGATTTTACAAATGACCTTCTTCTGCTCACGCGCAGAGATGAACTGTAAACTGGCTTATTCTGTTGCAAGGCCCGCAAGAATAACAGTGTATAAACCACTGATGGGGCTACCCCTGGGTAAAGAATACTGAATAAAATGAATAGATAAACAGATTTATTTATCATTTTTAGGAAAAGAATTGATGTTGATGTGAAAAACGAGGCGCCAGACCAACCTCAGTGGTCGCGAATTTTGCGTAGGGTCAAGAGAGTCCAGTTTTATGGGAATTCAGTTTGACATTGCAGCTGACTTTCCCATGCCCTGTCCCTTTCGAATTGGACTATAGAGAAAAAAGGAAAATAGGAAATCCAAAGGGATTCGGACGTCTGCTGTGTAATTGGGGTCATGCCACGGCCTCCATGTCAAACTTATTTCAGAGAGGAAAAGGAGAAGAAAGCCCTGATTCAAAACTCTGATTTTTTTTTTTTTTTTGCTCCCTTCCTCCCCTGACATTTCATGGACACTCTAGGGACGTCCCCTGTCCGAGCCGTGAAGTTCCTGTGGTCATGAGGAGTCCACATCGAGCGGATGTTGCTATCAGATTATCGGATGCATCAAATTCTTAGCTCTAACACTGTCTCCTTGTATGGCGGTGAGAGAGGTTTTCTGAATATGTCTGGCATTTAATAGATTCTCTCAACTACCACCAGCTTGTAATACAGTACAAGTTTTTACCATGATTCTCTTACAAGGTTTGATGATAAACCTAGATCCTTACTCATGTTTCATGACATTATGTTTACTACATTAATTTTTCTATTCCGGTATCCATTGCCTTTTTTTGGGATGGGGGATGTTTTGCTCAGTAATCTGTTTGCAGGAAGACCTGAAAGTAATGCGACATATCTTATTTAAGTTAAGAGGGAACCATGCATACAAACAGTGAAAGGAAGAAAGACCTTTGGACTAAATACAGTATTACAGGAATTCATGCCAGAGACCTTCTTTAAAATGACCATGACGTTTACAAAAATACAAAGGGAGAAAATTATGTTTCGGCCAGAAAGAGAAACATCATTGCTGAACGCACACCTTGAAAAAAATTGAAGATATATTCCTTTTGATTTGATTTTGATTTGATTTGATTTATTTATTCTCTGTATGCCATATTTCCAAATACATCAACTTTCTGCAATTTCATTAACAAGGTACAAAATACCGGTAGTAAACTTTATACAATTTTCATCATTTTCATCAATTATACAATACATCTGTAGTATAATTACATGAGTAACATGTTAATAATTTGCATACAGAACGATTGCCAATAATAAGCACAACGCTTGATTGTTTGAAAACCGATAACAAATAACATTACAATGAAGAAAAACGAGAGGGTCCAACATGATGCTCGTGGAATAAGGGTTAGAGAGAGAGAAACAGAAAAAAGATAATGATCCATAAAGTATTTATTAACGAGCAGAGAAACAACGAAGTCTCTGTCCTTAATAGTCTGAGTGGTATTACATGAATATTTGATGCCCGTCGTATATTTAGGCTTTAAAACTGTCCTCTCTTTTTTTTTGTTTCACTGAGAACGATTAGAAGCACCATTCGTGTAAGTGTATTGACAGTAACCCTTGATAGGCTTACCACTCTGAATTTCATGTCTAGTATTTTGTCCAGACTGGTCCTGATTGTAACCCTGTTGATTAGGATCAAATAGATACTTCAGATCGATCACGTCCACCCAGCTGGTTTTTTATTCGTCTTGACATTGCGAGTATCCATGGCATCCTCATTGGGATGGGCGTCTTTCCACCTGTGCTGAGGTCATGAGAGGTACTATACCTGTTTAGAGATCCCTATATGCTTCATTAGTACCTCAGCAATGGCAGGTTCACATCTGTACACATGCAATAAGAGTGATACCAAAACACACCCATACACATTTTCTTGAAAGTACCTCTGCTGCCGAATCCCGACATGATAAGGACGTGCCTGAGAAACATAGCAAAGGAAAACAGAGGAATGAAATGCGAATGCAGATCATTTACTTCATCGTGATTGAGCATGAATTTGACGATAAGAATCCTCTCTAGAGTACTCTTTGATACATCAATTCAGCAACATCCTCACCATCCAACGTGATCAAGTGGTCGTATTTTGTGACCACATTACTTTCAGCAAGGAGGTTTTATACACTTTCAGTGACGTGGGGAAACGTCCACGGAAAACGATCGCCATAGCTGCCTCCCTGAATGTCCCCCATCGCTTGTCGGGAGTCTTTCTCTGGTTGTCATGGGCTACCTAGCGACGGGCGGGAATGAATACTTAGTACTTCAGTCGAGCTGCGATGTTTACACGATGTCTTATCGAGTTCGATCAACCGTAGGCACTGGCTCGCCATCTGAATACCGGCGCCAATACACAGGGACAATGTCTAATGAGACTATAGGCATAATTCAAGGCCGATCTCTGATGACCACTGCATGTTTTACTTCTCATGTGGAAATGACTGAGTTCGAGACTGGCAGAATCTAAAATGCCAATGTCGATGTGGAATATAAGGGAAAAACACAAAATAAAAACATAAACATAAATTTGAATATGCAGTCGATATAATGTATCATGGTCGAATTCACAATGTCGCAAGAGAAGTGGAGAATCACAGATAACGCTACATTTCCTAGCTGACAGTAATTCAGTAGAATTCATCAATCTACGCTGAAATCAGGGAGATTCCTGTCTCCCTGATTTAACTTTCGAAGTTGGACCTAACCACAGCTGCTCAAGTATACAAACGAACACGGGATCTCTATAAGAGACAGGTTGAATACCCGTCAGACAGAGCGACCGGCGAAGGGCATGCCATTTCATGACGTCATTGGTCGTTTACTGCAGTCAATTGGAAACGTTTGGAGACAGCAGCTTAATACTAGAATGCAGCCTTTAAATGTCACTCTTGAAACTTCTGTACTATAAAGTTAATTTCTCAGGGGATTATTCTCTCGTGTACCACCATGTTTTACCATCCCATCATCTACACTCCCCTCTCCCCTTTCACCCCTCTCCCCATCACGCCTCTCCCCCATCACCTCCTCTCTCCATCATCCCCTTCCCCTATCAGCTCCTCCCCATTACCCCTCCCCTCCTTCCCCTCTCCCCATTACCTCCTTTTACCCGCCATCCCCTCTCCCTTTCAACTCCTCCCCTACATTCCTCTCCCCATCATCCCTTTTCCCATCAGCCCCATCCCGTAACCCTCTCTCCATTACCCCCTTTTCCCCATCACCTCTCCCTTTTAACCCTCCCCATCACCTTCTCTTCCTGACATCGCTATCCCTATCTGCCCCTCTCCATTAACCCTCCTTCCCATCATCCTATCTCCACTTTCAGCCTCTCCTCCATTACCCCCTCTCCCATTATCCATTCCCATATATCCGTTTTATGATGACATATTATAATATAAATTACACACACAAAAAAGAAGACAGTACGGAAATTGTACCTTCCCTACTGTCGCTTTGGAGCTATCGAAAAGTCTAGACCTTAAATAATGCAGTTCTGCCGTTAGAATACTAGAAGGTTACGACGATCAAATGAATATTTCTTTTCAAGCCAACGTTGACAGAAAAGAGCAGAAGAACTTCTCAGTGTGTGTCGAGAAAGGTTTTTAGTCTGGAGCGATACCTAACGGTGAGTAGAGGACTTGTTCACTTTGGGGATCGCGGAGCATCAGTACCAGGGGCCCGTTGCATAAAACTCCAACTGCATTTTTTCCGGTTGAAATCACAAAATTCCGGTTGGAAGCTCCCAACCAGAGTTTTTATGCAACGGATTTTACATTCTTAGATTAGCAACCTTAAAAAATTCAGGTTTGGCAAATCCCAACCAGAATTTTCTGAGGTTGCTAAAAAAGTTTTATGCAACGGGACCCAGGCGTTTAGTCGCCATGTGCACCGCAAAATGCATTTGTACTTACTATCTATTCACCCCGAGATTTACTGAAGGCTACTCAGTATGACCGTCACTGCATTGCACTTTAGTAGCCTTAGTAGTAGAAAAGCTTTTCTTTCGTGTGAAATGACTATTGATAGAAAACGTATTATTTGCCTGAGCAGGGCTGTTGACAGGTCGAAGTAAACTGGGGCACATTTTCCTCTCGTAACTTTACATCCAATAAATGTAAAGAGAGAGAGAGAGGGGAAGACTTTTTTTTGAAAAAAAAAAGCGGAAGACTTTGGAAGAGTTCCCCTACAACTTATTACCTCTTGATAATGATATACTAGTAGTTTGCCATCTGAAACAGGCCTAAGAAGAACTGGGGGGCATTTCATGAAGCATTTTGTCCAACAACTTTGTCGGACAAATTTGCTCCCAGCCAATCAGATGCAAGGATTTCAGTAGCTTTTAACAGTTTGTCAGACGAAATATCCGACAAAACGCTTCATGAAATGACCCCCTGGTGTACAGTGTGAAATCTATAAGATCGGAGTATATACGCCGTTGACAGTACCACCAGGTTTGAATTTTCACTACATGGTATCAAACAGCTGAATCGTCAGTATTCCCCAATACTTTCTGTCAACTCGTGTATTTTCTTTTCATCTGCCTCATGTACTAAATGCTTCCGGTTACAAAGTAAAAGCAGCTGCGTCACAATCACCGTTCTCTAACCATGCACTCTCAGTATCATGGCAATAACAAGGAAGAAGGTAAATGAAAAGATTGAAAGGAAGAAACAAACGGAAAGGAAAATTGTCGATTGCAAAATGGGTTGCACACGGCACAGATTACAATTATCATTACAAATATAACACGGCGACATAAAGGTGTGATATTCAATGGAAATAATTTCGCTTGAAACGAAACCGTGAGGTGTACGTGATATTAGAGCATTCGTCCCTTCTGATTTTTTGTATTTTTTTTTTAAAGATTGTGATGGCCACAAGGCTTTCAAATTATGATTACCTGTTTATACTACTTCGTTTCGCACAGAGCTAAAGATAATTAAGAAAGGAAATGGTCAGTAGATTCAATTTATCGCAACTGATTGACAGATTAACTTGAAAGATTCAATCTAATCTTTCAGATTCTTGAAATGGTTTTTCACTCGCCAAGAACTATGATGAGTTCTAGAGAGATGCGAGAATATAATGACATGAGATTATGAAGTTTTGTTATAGGTGGTTTTTTTATATTTTGTTTTCTTTCGTCTCATGTTTGTGTATTCCCACTAGTCGTACATTGTAGTATAGGGTGCGACTAACTCTATGGCAGATGTGCGAATCCTTCGCTCCTGTATGGATGGTATAGGAAATCCATACAGTCTGTATAAAGTTTGTCAGTGGAGAGCATGTTACCCCTCCCCCCCACCCCCTTGCAGACCCACAAATAAAAAGAATGTTCATGGTTGTACTGGTTTATACAAATACACAATTATGTTTACATAATTATAATCTCTGTGTTAAAATGTGATGATTGATAATGCTATTTCTGTGTTTAGAACGGTCGTCTTAGATATATTTTAGCAAATGCCAAAATGGCCAATAAATATTTATTACATAATGTGTACCTTATAAGCCGTCGTAAGTTCAGTTATAGCAAAATTTCACTTCCAGATAAGCACAGAAAGGATAGATGTTTGTGTATTATTACTTGAACAAATGGAAAGAGATCACACTTTGACAGTTAACGTTTGTCCATAAGGCAGCTCTGGCACCATTTTAGCCCGATTTGGCCTTGGCCAACTTCACGTCACCACTCACTGTAGGAATTATTATAGGGTAGCCTTCATTGTTCATTGAATGGCTGTCGTGGTGCCGCCGGGATAAAATTCCTTCCTTACTTATGTTGACAAAACCGGCTTAGGAGCCATTGGACCGAATCATTTCCGAAAGGTACATCACACCGAGTGGACCATTTCCCATCGTCCTAAAAGGAATTCTTACCGATATCGTTCATTTAACTGCTCCCAACAGCAAACAGTGGCAAAGTCAGAGCGAGAGTTCATCCTTCCCGGAAGTTGTCCTTTGCCGTCGTCGCAGTCATCGTCGTCAACGCAGCATCAGTCGACATCGGTTTGGTTCTCATCATGGTGTCCTTCATCATCCGAAAAGCCACGCCAAATGACTGCGGACATGTATTGACTCTGATGAAGAAACTCTCTGCACTGGAAGGATTCGCAGACGAAACGAAAATTACCGAAGAAGGTTGGTGATACCATTCTTTTTAAAGAAAGTAATTTGCTTGTTACAGCTTGAGTCTAAAAACACTTTCTGAAAAGAAGACCAGTTATTTCCGTCAACGTACAGTATGCGAAAGACGGAAAACGGACGAAACCGATCTAAAATTTTGCAAGTTAGTATCTTGTGCTGAGACTGTTCTTGTATACAGACACAGAATACACGAGTATAAGGATATAATGATCATCAAGTCCGGTCTTTGTTCGAGATCTCAGTCCCTTTTTTTTTCATTTCCACTTTATTTCACTTCCAACAGACCATGAAAAAAATCACAAGGCTCTTACAAGTGCTATACATAAATACATGTAGGCCTATATATTTAACAATAACACAATGCAGGGAGTGATTAGCAGTCATAAGTCATTGTTAGTCCAAAATGTAGACTTACAATCTCATATAGGTACTGTCGATTTGAAGTACGTGTACGAATATATATTCTCGCAGATTGTGTAACGCCATCTGTATATGCATGCGACTGCAGTGTTTTCACACTTTGTTGGAATGAATTCAAATGAAATATGACGGCACAGCAGGTTTGATAGTCCACTTCGCATTCGAGATAGGCCTATTTTTCTTGCGCGAATATAGTTAAGAAAACGTTCAGCCAAGCCAAATTTTTCCTTTGTAGACGGGTACTCTATTCACTACTATACACAATGGGATAATAATCGCTATCAGCATGCAGTTGGAAGGTTACTTATTCATATTTATCGTTGGTGCGATCGTTGTATAGTGACGTTTGAGGAAAATGAGTGCATGAGTTATCCATTGTGGGATGACAAGGTACTTTACCATTTAGATACGCTGAGGTCAAGGTCAGAATTTTGTAGGTCATAAGGTGAATGTCAGCTTCCCAATATTCGTGAACTAAAGTTATGGATGACAACATAAAGTGCAGATTTGCGCAAATTAAGCTGAAAGCTAGATGCTTTTGTCGAAGACCACTGTCAATTCTTTGTAAAGGATTGTTCATACAATGAAGTCGAAGAAAAATCCCTCTTTTTTAATCAATGCATATTATCTTTCTTATGGCAGTAGTGTGGCAGACCAATGAATTAATCTGCTTTGCAGTTAATCGTTATAAATTTCTCCATGGGCGCCATGTTTACAAGCATCGCTTTGAATGAATCTTTAAAAAAAAACCAAAAAAACATAGCACTCTTAATGAATTCAATTGCAATTTACATTCTTTCAATAATGGTGTCAAGAAAATTTTACAATACCGATGCTGAAAAATAACAACTTAAAAGTAAAAAGTGAAAACGAAAGTAAGAAATAATGGTTAACTTCTAAAATTCATCCTTTCTTTAAATGAACTGACCAAGTAAAAACCAAATTCCAACAGTTTGGAAATACAGTGAAGCAGTATTAAGCCAAAATGTCAAAAGGTCAGCAAGTTTGCAGAATGAAGAGCCTGGGATTTTTAATACAAATTTTAATGATTTGCCGAGAGATTTACAGTATGTTCCAAACAACCCTGTCACATCATTGAGAAGAGACGTTAAAAGACATAATGTCTCCCACCTGTGGGTATGTAGGACACCACTCCCACGTGTGTTATGCAAAAGGACGTTGGCAAGGTATAGTGAAGGGACAATGTTGAAGTCGTTTTCAATTTTTATTGATTATGATACTCCAGTAATAATCGCCATTTTGTGATGTATTTACCACCGCCTAGATTTTTATAGCTACTTCATATATGTCGTGATTTATATTCTTCTCCTTCGTATGGCACAACGTGCCTCGTTGATACCCTTTGCTAACATTTACTGGTCACCTGGGGCGAACCATGAGCACGAAGGGTCAACATCACTCGCCAGTTTTCTGATGTAGGCATGTTGGAGACCCACATCTCCGGGTTAGCACCCTGTGGTTTGTGAATCTTCTATCGCACTTTCTGACAAAACAAAAGTCTGAGTTAATTCTTCATTGAAAGAAATTAAGTGCTGAGAAAAAAACACATACAATCGATTGCAATGTCATCTCCTTGTCCTTGTAACCACTTCCCATATACCTCCAGCTTCCCTATCACCCCCCCCCCTCCCCACTTCTACAGCCATCCCATGTAATGCTGATAAAGCATTATAGCAATGAAAGCTACTCTCCATTAATTAAGCTCTTAACTTACTTGAAGGGCATGTCATATAGGTAGAGTCGTCGTTTCATGTGAACTGGACCCTCATCATGTGCGAAAATAAAATTTTTGTTCAGAGAAAAAAGAAAAACCCCGAATACAAATTGAAAAACTGGTCTTAGAAGAGAAAATCCGTTGATGAAAAGAACAGAAAAGCAACCCCTACCTAGAAGTAACATTACATTGTGAACAATGTTATGGCAACATACAGTGCCAATAACTATGTTAACACTAGAGATTGTAATTTGTCATCACTGACAAATTAAGGTGATCCGATTTTTTTTTATCAATGATTCGAGTCCTGATCGCAATAGGCATGACCATACAAGTTTCATCTGTGTTTAGAGACATTGGCCGTGTGATGTTTGCATTCTCATTTAGAAAAGGGAGTCATATCTGCCATCTTTGGTACCAAATTCTGTATACACTGAATAACGAAGATACAGCAATGAATACATATGACCTTTGACCCACCTTTGCACTCCCAAGATTGCATCTGATGAAATAGTGGTTATTTTGTGAAATGATTCTCGCGACATCGTCTATACGTGTGGAAAATATGGGAAAGATAGGACAGGTATTCACTAAGATACAAGATGAAACATTTATGACCTTTGACCCTAATTTACATACCCAAGATGTTGTCCGATCTAGTAGTTGTTATTTTATGAAATAATGTACGAGACATGAACTAAACATGTGCAAAATATGGGGGTGATAGGGCATGTTTTTCTTGAGTTATTGCAAAGAAAGTTGCAGAAAGAAAGAAATATCTCAATACATAGAAGATAAGCTTTAATTTCAACCAATTTTTTATCGTAATTCCGACATCGTATGAAAAAACGAAGGAAATGAAACGATAGCGCAAAGTCTCAGCTACAATATATTAAAATCTGGGAGAAATTCACCGAAGGGTAAGTGAGCTAGTGCTCGATAAAGACAATCATGTCAATTTTCACATTAAAGAAAATTCCCTCCCATAGAGATAACACGTCATAACGAAGATACAAAAAGAAGTACATATGACCTTTGACCTCAATTTGCACAGACAAGATGGCATCTGAGTAAAAAGTGATTATTTTGTGAAATGATCCTTGTAACATGGTCTTTGCGTGTGCAAAATATGGGAAAGATAAGACATGTATTCACTAAGATACAGGGTGAAACACCTATGACCTTTGACCCTAATTTACATACCCAAGATGGTGTCCGATCAAGTAGCTGTTATTTTATGAAATAATTCACGTGACATGAACTAAACATGTGCAAAATATAGAAGTGATAGAGGCCGTTTTTCTTGAGTTATTGCAAAGAAAGTTGCAGAAAGAAAGAAATATCTCAATACATCGAAGATAAGCCTGAATTTCAACCCAATTTTTTGACGTGATTTTGACATCGTATGAAAAAACGAAGGGCACACTTACGGTAGCGTAAAGTCTCAGCTACAACATATTAAAATCTGGGAGAAATTTACCGAAGCTTAAGTGAGCTAGTGCTCGATAAAGATAGTCATGTCAATTTTCATTTCCAGAAAAACTGCACTCCCATAGAGATAACACGTAAACTGGTCAAATTTGACAAGATTACTTTTAATCCATTTTTACGAGGTGATACCGTTATCCAATCAAAATATTGTAATTCTATGTTTGAAAGAACATTAAATAAGCTACATCATACTGAAATCTGGGTGAAAATTGACTAAGGACTAGTGAGATATGCTCGAATGAACTTGAAATTTGATGACGTCATTTTGAAAATTTACTTTTTTTACTTTATTAAGAAATTTGATATCTTTTAATCATTTTGTCAGCATTGCCACCCCATGAAATGACATGTACAACTCATCAGCTTTCAAAATATGTACAGAAAATGGGGGGTCACCGTCCATCCTGACGAGTAAAATCGGATTTAAAATTGGCAGTTTTTTGGCATAGTTGCACTGTATATCGCCATTGACGCGCGCGCGGAATTTCAACTTTGACGGGCCCGTATGACGTCATATTGAGTCGGATTGATTTGAAACTTGGTATAAATATTCCTTAACATTTCAGACATCCGATCAAAGTGAAAAAACTGGAAATTTCAATTGCACATGAGCTGTGCGTGCGTATATGCGCGCGCGCGTACGCGTCCGTCCGATTTTTTCAATTTTTCAAAAAATGCTCCAAATGGTCTGAAACGTGTGCAAAAAAATTTTGAGCTCGATTGGAGCATACAAATATTTCAACGCGCGCGTACGCGCACGTTTTAAGAGAAAATATGAATTTTGAGAACATGAGTAGAATGCGCATAATTTGAAATATATGTGACGTAAATTTCATTGAAAAATTTCATTCCATTAATGAGATATGATTGAGAATGTGTTTTCATATAATGACGTCATAGTGACGTCACGGTCCACTGATCACAATGATACATTAGATTTGTCGTCTTTGGGACATGATGCATACATGGTATAATTTTGAAATTGATAGGCAGCGGACTTTCTGAGCTAACCTCTGCACAACTTTTGCGGAGAAATAAAGAAAGAAAGAAGAAGAAAGAATCCGTACAGATACAGAAGGTGATCCGAAGGATACTCGGATCACCTAATAATCAGGCTATTTTCTTTTCATGGCTTGTTTGATGAAAAGTAAAAGAAAACAGCTTGCGGCTGCTCTATTCGTCTTTCTCCTCCCCCGGAATGTTGTCTCAAAAATATCTCGAGTTATTGCTTCCCCTGACAAGAAATGAGGGAATTACATTAAACTTGTTGTTATCATAATTAAAAGTAAATTTGTTGTGTGTATGTGTGTGTTTGTTTGTGTGTATAATCTTATCGCCTGATCTTGATCTTCACAACTATTTCATGGTTCCCACTGAGCACCTGCTGAGACCTAGTTTGCGTTTAACTACAGTAGGTTCCATGGTACTTTTTTGCATCTCTTCTTAGTTAGGTGATCCGAGTATCCTCTCGGATCACCTATTGTATCTGTACGGATTCTTTCTTCTTCTTCTTCTTCTTCTTTCTTTATTTCTCCCCAAAAGTTGTGCAGAGGTTAGCTCAGAAAGTACTATGCCTATCAAGTTCAAACTTATACCATGTATGTATCGTGTCCCAAAGACGGCAATCGAACTAAAATCAAAGTGATCAGTCGACCGTGACGTCACTATGACGTCATTATATGAAAACACATTCTCAATCATATCTCATTAATGGAATGGAGTTTTTCAATGAAATTTACGTCACATAAAGTTCAAATCAAACGCATTCTGCTCATATTCTCAAAATTCATCTATACCTTAAAACGTGCGCGTACGCGCGCGTTGAAATATTTGTATGCTCAAATCGAGCTCAAAATTTTTTTGCACACGTTTCAGACCATTTGGAGCATTTTTTGAAAAATTGAAAAAATCGGACGGACGCGTACGCGCGCGCGCATATACGCACGCACAGCTCATATGCAATTGAAATTTCCAGTTTTTTCACTTTGATCGCATGTCTGAAATGTCAAGGAATATTTATACCACGTTTCAAGTCAATCCGACTCAATATGACGTCATACGGGGCCGTCAAAGTTGAAATTCCGCGCGCGCGTCAATGGCGATATACAGTGCAACTATGCCAAAAAACTGCCAATTTTAAATCCGATTTTACTCGTCAGGATGGACGGTGACCCCCCATTTTCTTTACATATATTGAAAGCTGATGAGTTGTACATGTCATTTCATGGGTAGGCAATGCTGACAAAATGATTAAAAGATATCAAATTTCTTAATAAAGTAAAAAAAGTAAATTTTCAAAATGACGTCATCAAATTACAAGTTTACTCGAGCGTATCTCACTTATCCTCTGCCAATTTTCTCCCATATTTCAGTATGTTGTAGCTTATGAAATGTTCTTTCATTAATGTAAAAACAACATTTTGATTGGATGACGTCATCGCCTCGTAAAAATGGATTGAATGTATCCTTGTAGAATTTGACCAGTTTACGTGTTATCTCTATGGGAGAGCAGTTTTTCTGGCAGTGAAAATTGACATGACTCTCTTTTTCGAGCACTAGCTCACTTTTGCTTCGGTGAATTTTTCCCAAATTTTAGTATGTTGTAGCTGAGACTTTGGGCTATCGTAAGTGTGCCCTTCATTTTTTCATACGACGTCGGCATCACGTCGAAAAACTTGGTTGAAAATGGCACGTGGCTTCGATGCAGCGTCATTTTGCTTAATACACAGGGCCTATGGAGCATGAAATAGGTCATTGCATAGCGCATCCGACTCGTAATCCTAAGGTCCCTGGTTCGAGGCTCACCCCTGCCAATATTTTTTTTTCATTTTTTTAAACACTTTTTTTCTTCTTTTTCTTTAGTTAGTCTTAATCTCCCTTCCTAACTTTATCTTTTTCTGGTTTTTTTATGCTTCTCCTTCAAATTTCTATAAAATAACATATTTTTTTCTTTATTTTTCTTTCTTTCTACTACTTTCTGTGCAATAGATGAACAACAACAATGGCTATCAATCCCATATTTTGCACATGTTTAGTTCATGTCACGTACATTATTTCATAAAATAACAACTACTTGATCAGACACCATCTTGGGTATGTAAATTAGGGTCAAAGGTCATAAATGTTTCATCCTGTATCTTGGTGAATACATGTCCTATCTTTCCCATATTTTGCACACGTAAAGACCATGTTACAGGAATCATTTCATAAAATAACCACTTTTTGCTCAGATGCCATCTTGTCTGTGCAAAGTGGGGTCAAAGGTCATATGTACTTCTTTTTCTATCTTTGCTATGACGTGTTATCTCTATGGGAGGGAATTTTTTAGATGTGAAAATTGACATGACTCTCTTTATCGAGATCTATCTTACTTATGCTTCGGTGAATTTCTCTCAGATTTTAATATGTTGTAGCTGAGACTTTGCAGTATCAGGACTCGAATCATTGATTAAAAAAAAGATCGGATCACCTTAATTTGTCAGTGATGACAAATTACAATCTCTAGTTAGGTGATCCGAGTATCCTTCGGATCACCTTCTGTATCTGTACGGATTCTTTCTTCTTCTTTCTTTCTTTATTTCTCCGCAAAAGTTGTGCAGAGGTTAGCTCAGAAAGTCCGCTGCCTATCAATTTCAAAATTATACCATGTATGCATCATGTCCCAAAGACGACAAATCTAATGTATCATTGTGATCAGTGGACCGTGACGTCACTATGACGTCATTATATGAAAACACATTCTCAATCATATCTCATTAATGGAATGAAATTTTTCAATGAAATTTACGTCACATATATTTCAAATTATGCGCATTCTACTCATGTTCTCAAAATTCATATATTCTCTTAAAACGTGCGCGTACGCGCGCGTTGAAATATTTGTATGCTCCAATCGAGCTCAAAATTTTTTTGCACACGTTTCAGACCATTTGGAGCATTTTTTGAAAAATTGAAAAAATCGGACGGACGCGTACGCGCGCGCGCATATACGCACGCACAGCTCATGTGCAATTGAAATTTCCAGTTTTTTCACTTTGATCGGATGTCTGAAATGTTAAGGAATATTTATACCAAGTTTCAAATCAATCCGACTCAATATGACGTCATACGGGCCCGTCAAAGTTGAAATTCCGCGCGCGCGTCAATGGCGATATACAGTGCAACTATGCCAAAAAACTGCCAATTTTAAATCCGATTTTACTCGTCAGGATGGACGGTGACCCCCCATTTTCTGTACATATTTTGAAAGCTGATGAGTTGTACATGTCATTTCATGGGGTGGCAATGCTGACAAAATGATTAAAAGATATCAAATTTCTTAATAAAGTAAAAAAAGTAAATTTTCAAAATGACGTCATCAAATTTCAAGTTCATTCGAGCATATCTCACTAGTCCTTTGTCAATTTTCACCCAGATTTCAGTATGATGTAGCTTATTTAATGTTCTTTCAAACATAAAATTACAATATTTTGATTGGATAACGGTATCACCTCGTAAAAATGGATTGAAAGTAATCTTGTCAAATTTGACCAGTTTACGTGTTATCTCTATGGGAGTGCAGTTTTTCTGGAAATGAAAATTGACATGACTATCTTTATCGAGCACTAGCTCACTTAAGCTTCGGTAAATTTCTCCCAGATTTTAATATGTTGTAGCTGAGACTTTACGCTACCGTAAGTGTGCCCTTTGTTTTTTCATACGATGTCAGAATCACGTCAAAAAATTGGGTTGAAATTCAGGCTTATCTTCGATGTATTGAGATATTTCTTTCTTTCTGCAACTTTCTTTGCAATAACTCAAGAAAAACGGCCTCTATCACTTCTATATTTTGCACATGTTTAGTTCATGTCACGTGAATTATTTCATAAAATAACAACTACTTGATCGGACACCATCTTGGGTATGTAAATTAGGGTCAAAGGTCATAAGTGTTTCACCCTGTATCTTAGTGAATACATGTCCTATCTTTCCCATATTTTGCATACGCAAAGACCATGTTACAAGGATCATTTCACAAAATAACCACTTTTTACTCAGATGCCATCTTGTCTGTACAATTTGAGGTCAAAGGTCATATGTACTTCTTTTTGTATCTTCGTTATGACGTGTTATCTCTATGGGAGGGAATTTTCTTTAATGTGAAAATTGACATGATTGTCTTTATCGAGCACTAGCTCACTTACCCTTCGGTGAATTTCTCCCAGATTTTAATATGTTGTAGCTGAGACTTTGCGCTATCGTTTTATTTCCTTTGTTTTTTCATACGATGTCGGGATGACGATAAAAAATTGGTTGAAATTAAAGCTTATCTTCTATGTATTGAGATATTTCTTTCTTTCTGCAACTTTCTTTGCAATAACTCAAGAAAAACACGCCCTATCACCCCCATATTTTGCACATGTTTAGTTCATGTCTCGTACATTATTTCATAAAATAACAACTACTAGATCGGACAACATCTTGGGTATGTAAATTAGGGTCAAAGGTCATAAATGTTTCATCTTGTATCTTAGTGAATACCTGTCCTATCTTTCCCATATTTTTCACACGTATCGACGATGTCGCGAGAATCATTTCACAAAATAACCACTATTTCATCAGATGCAATCTTGGGAGTGCAAAGGTGGGTCAAAGGTCATATGTATTCATTGCTGTATCTTCGTTATTCAGTGTATACAGAATTTGGTACCAAAGATGGCAGATATGACTCCCTTTTCTAAATGAGAATGCAAACATCACACGGACAATGTCTCTAAACAGAGATGAAACTTGTATGGTCATGCCTATTGCGATCAGGACTCGAATCATTGATAAAAAAAAATCGGATCACCTTAATTTGTCAGTGATGACAAATTACAATCTCTAGTTTCTTCATGGATTGGTCACCATGTTCTATACTTTGTTTGTAATGTTCTAGTGAGCCTGGCTGGCTGGATATCACGCATCATATTATTAGGTGATCCGAGTATCCTCTCGGATCACCTTCTGTATCTGTACGGATTCTTTGTTTTTTAGGTGATCCGAGTATCCTCTCGGATCACCTTCTGTATCTGTACGGATTCTTTGTTTTTCTTCTTCTTCTTCTTTATTTCTCCTCAAAAGTTGTGCAGAGGTTAGCTCAGAAAGTGCATTGCCTCTCAATGTCAGACTTATACCATATATGTATCATGTCGCAAAGACGACAGCGCAAGTAAAATCATAGTGATCAGTCGACCGTGACGTCACTATGACGTCATTATATGAAAACACATTTTCATGCATATCTCATTAATGGAATGGAATATTTCAATGAAATTTACGTCACATATATTTCAAGTCAAGCGCATTCTACTCATATTCTCAAAATTCATTTTTATCTCAAAACGCGCGCGTACGCGCGCGTTGAAAAATTTGTATGCTCAAATCCAGCTCAAATTTTTTTTGCACACGTTTCAGACCATTTGGAGCATTTTTTGAAAAATTGAAAAAATTGGACGGACGCGTACGCGCGCGCACATATACGCACGCACAGCTAATATGAAATAGAAATTTTCAATTTTTTCACACGGATCGGATGTCCGAAATTTCAAGGAATATTTCTACCAAGTTTCAAGTCGATCCGACTCAATATGACGTCATACGGGCCCGTCAAATTCAAAATTCCGCGCGTGCGTCAATGGGGATACACAGTGCAACTATGCCAAAAAACCGCCAATTTTAAATCGGATTTTACTCGTCAGGATGGACGGTGACCCCCCATTTTCTTTACATATTCTGAAAGGTGATGAGTTGTACATGTCATTTCATGGGCTGGCTATGCTGATAAAATGATTAAAAGATTTCAAATTTCTTAATAAATTAAAAAAAGTAAATTTTCAAAATGACGTCATCAAATTTCAAGTTTACTCGAGCGTATCTCACTAATCCTTTGCCAATTTTCACCCAAATTTCAATATGTTGTAGCTTATGAAATGTTCTTTCATAAATATAATTACACAATTTTGATTTGATGACGACATCACCTCGAAAAAATGGATTGAAGGTAACCTTGTCAAATTTGACCAGTTTACGTGTAATCTCTATGGGAGTGCAATTTTTATGGAAATGAAAATTGACATGACTATCTTTATCGAGCACTAGCTCACTTATGCTTCGGTGAATTTCTCTAAGATTTTAATATGTTGTAGCTGAGATGTAGGGCTATCGTAAGTGTGCCCTTCGTTTTTTCATACGTTGTCGGGATCACGTGAAAAAACTTGGTTGAAATTAAAGTTTATCTTCGATGTATTGAAATATTTCTTTCTTTTTGCAACTTTCTTTGCAATTACTCAAGAAAAACAGCCCCTATCACCGCAATATTTTGCACATGTTTAGTTCATGTCACGAAAATTATTTCATAAAATTACAACTACTTGATCAGACGCCATCTTGGGTATGTAAATTAGGGTCAAAGGTCATAGATGTTTCATCCTGTATCTTGGTGAATACATGTCCTATCTTTCCCATATTTTGCACACGTAAAGACCATGTTACAGGGATCATTTCATAAAATAACCACTTTTTGCTCAGATGCCATCTTGTCTGTGCAAAGTGGGGTCAAAGGTCATATGTACTTCTTTTTCTATCTTCGCTATGACGTATCATCTCTATGGGAGGGAATTTTTTAGATGTGAAAATTGACATGACTCTCTTTATCGAGCACTATCTTACTTATGCTTCGGTGAATTTCTCTCAGATTTTAATATGTTGTTGCTGAGACTTTTTAGTATCAGGACTCGAATCATTGATTAAAAAAAAGATCGGATCACCTTAATTTGTCAGTGATGACAAATTACAATCTCTAGTCTTCTTTATTTCTCCTCAAAAGTTGTGCAGAGGTTAGCTCAGAAAGTCCGCTGCCTGTCAATTTCAAAATTATATCATGTATGCATCATGTCCCAAAGACGGCAAATCTAATGTATCATTGTGATCAGTCGACCGTGACGTCACTATGACGTCATTATATGAAAACACATTCTCAATCATATCTCATTAATGAAATAGAATTTTTCAATGAAATTTACGTCACATATATTTAAAGTTATGCGCATTCTACTCATGTTCTCAAAATTCATATTTTCTCTTAAAACGTGCGCGTACGCGCGCGTTGAAATATTTGTATGCTCCAATCGAGCTCAAAATTTTTTTGCACACGTTTCAGACCATTTGGAGCATTTTTTGAAAAATTGAAAAAATCGGACGGACGCGTACGCGCGCGCGCATATACGCACGCACAGCTCATATGCAATTGAAATTTCCAGTTTTTTCACTTTGATCGCATGTCTGAAATGTCAAGGAATATTTATACCACGTTTCAAGTCAATCCGACTCAATATGACGTCATACGGGGCCGTCAAAGTTGAAATTCCGCGCGCGCGTCAATGGCGATATACAGTGCAACTATGCCAAAAAACTGCCAATTTTAAATCCGATTTTACTCGTCAGGATGGACGGTGACCCCCCATTTTCTTTACATATATTGAAAGCTGATGAGTTGTACATGTCATTTCATGGGTAGGCAATGCTGACAAAATGATTAAAAGATATCAAATTTCTTAATAAAGTAAAAAAAAGTAAATTTTCAAAATGACGTCATCAAATTACAAGTTTACTCGAGCGTATCTCACTTATCCTCTGCCAATTTTCTCCCATATTTCAGTATGTTGTAGCTTATGAAATGTTCTTTCATTAATGTAAAAACAACATTTTGATTGGATGACGTCATCGCCTCGTAAAAATGGATTGAATGTATCCTTGTAGAATTTGACCAGTTTACGTGTTATCTCTATGGGAGAGCAGTTTTTCTGGCAGTGAAAATTGACATGACTCTCTTTTTCGAGCACTAGCTCACTTTTGCTTCGGTGAATTTTTCCCAAATTTTAGTATGTTGTAGCTGAGACTTTGGGCTATCGTAAGTGTGCCCTTCATTTTTTCATACGACGTCGGCATCACGTCGAAAAACTTGGTTGAAAATGGCACGTGGCTTCGATGCAGCGTCATTTTGCTTAATACACAGGGCCTATGGAGCATGAAATAGGTCATTGCATAGCGCATCCGACTCGTAATCCTAAGGTCCCTGGTTCGAGGCTCACCCCTGCCAATATTTTTTTTTCATTTTTTTAAACACTTTTTTTCTTCTTTTTCTTTAGTTAGTCTTAATCTCCCTTCCTAACTTTATCTTTTTCTGGTTTTTTTTTATGCTTCTCCTTCAAATTTCTATAAAATAACATATTTTTTTCTTTATTTTTCTTTCTTTCTACTACTTTCTGTGCAATAGATGAACAACAACAATGGCTATCAATCCCATATTTTGCACATGTTTAGTTCATGTCACGTACATTATTTCATAAAATAACAACTACTTGATCAGACACCATCTTGGGTATGTAAATTAGGGTCAAAGGTCATAAATGTTTCATCCTGTATCTTGGTGAATACATGTCCTATCTTTCCCATATTTTGCACACGTAAAGACCATGTTACAGGAATCATTTCATAAAATAACCACTTTTTGCTCAGATGCCATCTTGTCTGTGCAAAGTGGGGTCAAAGGTCATATGTACTTCTTTTTCTATCTTTGCTATGACGTGTTATCTCTATGGGAGGGAATTTTTTAGATGTGAAAATTGACATGACTCTCTTTATCGAGATCTATCTTACTTATGCTTCGGTGAATTTCTCTCAGATTTTAATATGTTGTAGCTGAGACTTTGCAGCATCAGGACTCGAATCATTGATTAAAAAAAAGATCGGATCACCTTAATTTGTCAGTGATGACAAATTACAATCTCTAGTTAGGTGATCCGAGTATCCTTCGGATCACCTTCTGTATCTGTACGGATTCTTTCTTCTTCTTTGTTTCTTTATTTCTCCGCAAAAGTTGTGCAGAGGTTAGCTCAAAAAGTCCGCTGCCTATCAATTTCAAAATTATACCATGTATGCATCATGTCCCAAAGACGACAAATCTAATGTATCATTGTGATCAGTCGACCGTGACGTCACTATGACGTCATTATATGAAAACACATTCTCAATCATATCTCATTAATGGAATAGAATTTTTCAATGAAATTTACGTCGCATATATTTCAAGTTATGCGCATTTTACTCATGTTCTCAAAATTCATATATTCTCTTAAAACGTGCGCGTACGCGCGCGTTGAAATATTTGTATGCTCCAATCGAGCTCAAAATTTTTTTGCACACGTTTCAGATCATTTGGAGTATTTTTTGAAAAATTGAAAAAAATGGACGGACGCGTACGCGCGCGCACATATGCGCGCGCACAGCACATATGTCATACGAATTCCCCGTTTTTTCAATCGGATCGGATGTCCGAAATGTCAAGGAATATTTCTACCAAGTTTCAAGTCAATCCGACTCAATATGACGTCATAAGGGCCCGTCAAAGTTGAAATTCCGCGCGCGCGTCAATGGCGATATACAGTGTAACTATGCCAAAAAAACTGCCAATTTTAAATCCAATTTTGCTCGTCAGGATGGACGATGACCCCCCATTTTCTTTACATATTTTGAAAGCTGATGAGTTGAACATGTCAAATCATGGGTTGGCGATGCTTAGAAAATGATCAAAAGATATCAAATTTCTTAATGAAATAAAAAAAGTACATTTTTAAAATGACGTCATCAATTTTCAAGTTTACTCGAGCGTATCTCACTTATCCTTCGCCGATTTTCACCCAGATTTCAGTATGTTGTAGCTAATTTAATGCTCTATAAGTTTTGATCAATTAAAGTTTTAATCAGATGATTTCTTTACCTCGTCAAATGGATTGAAAGTAACCTTGTCAAATTTGACCAGTTTACGTGTTATCTCTATGGGAGTGCAGTTTTTCTGGAAATGAAAATTGACATGACTGTCTTTATCGAGCACTAGCTTACTTACGCTTCGGTGAATTTCTCCCAGATTTTAATATGTTGTAGCTGACACTTAGGGCTATCGTAAGTGTGCCCTCTGTATCTTCATACGATGTTGGGATCACGTCAAAAAACTTGGTTGAAATTCAAGCTTATCTTCGATGTATTGAGATATTCCTTTCTTTCTGCAACTTTCTTTGCAATAACTCAAAAGAGAGAGCCCCTATCACCCCCATATTTTGCACATGTTTAGTTTATGTCACGTACATTATTTCATAAAATAACAACTAATCGATCAGACACCATCTTGGGTATGTAAATTAGGGTCAAAGGTCATAAATGTTTCATGCTGTATCTTGGTGAATATATGTCCCATCTTTCCCATATTTTGCACACGCAAAGACCATGTTTCAAGAATCATTTCATAAAATTATCACTTTTTGCTCAGATGCCATCTTGTCTGTGCAAAGTGGGGTCAAAGATCATATGTGCTCCATTCTGTATCTTCGTTATGACGTGTTATCTCTATGGCAGGGAATTTTTCCAGATGTGAAAATTGACATGATTGTCTTTACCGAGCACTAGCTCACTTACCCTTTGGTGAATTTCTCCCAGATTTTAATATGTTGTAGCTGAGAATTTGCGCTATCGTGCATATGTCCTCCGTTTTTTCCTACGACGTCGAAATTACGTCGAAATCACGTCGAAAAACTCGGCTAAAATCAAAGCTTAGCTTCATTAGGTGATCCGAGTATCCTTCGGATCACCTTCTGTATCTGTACGGATTCTTTCTTCTTCTTTGTTTCTTTATTTCTCCGCAAAAGTTGTGCAGAGGTTAGCTCAAAAAGTCCGCTGCCTATCAATTTCAAAATTATACCATGTATGCATCATGTCCCAAAGACGACAAATCTAATGTATCATTGTGATCAGTCGACCGTGACGTCACTATGACGTCATTATATGAAAACACATTCTCAATCATATCTCATTAATGGAATAGAATTTTTCAATGAAATTTACGTCGCATATATTTCAAGTTATGCGCATTTTACTCATGTTCTCAAAATTCATATATTCTCTTAAAACGTGCGCGTACGCGCGCGTTGAAATATTTGTATGCTCCAATCGAGCTCAAAATTTTTTTGCACACGTTTCAGATCATTTGGAGTATTTTTTGAAAAATTGAAAAAAATGGACGGACGCGTACGCGCGCGCACATATGCGCGCGCACAGCACATATGTCATACGAATTCCCCGTTTTTTCAATCGGATCGGATGTCCGAAATGTCAAGGAATATTTCTACCAAGTTTCAAGTCAATCCGACTCAATATGACGTCATAAGGGCCCGTCAAAGTTGAAATTCCGCGCGCGCGTCAATGGCGATATACAGTGTAACTATGCCAAAAAAACTGCCAATTTTAAATCCAATTTTGCTCGTCAGGATGGACGATGACCCCCCATTTTCTTTACATATTTTGAAAGCTGATGAGTTGAACATGTCAAATCATGGGTTGGCGATGCTTAGAAAATGATCAAAAGATATCAAATTTCTTAATGAAATAAAAAAAGTACATTTTTAAAATGACGTCATCAATTTTCAAGTTTACTCGAGCGTATCTCACTTATCCTTCGCCGATTTTCACCCAGATTTCAGTATGTTGTAGCTAATTTAATGCTCTATAAGTTTTGATCAATTAAAGTTTTAATCAGATGATTTCTTTACCTCGTCAAATGGATTGAAAGTAACCTTGTCAAATTTGACCAGTTTACGTGTTATCTCTATGGGAGTGCAGTTTTTCTGGAAATGAAAATTGACATGACTGTCTTTATCGAGCACTAGCTTACTTACGCTTCGGTGAATTTCTCCCAGATTTTAATATGTTGTAGCTGACACTTAGGGCTATCGTAAGTGTGCCCTCTGTATCTTCATACGATGTTGGGATCACGTCAAAAAACTTGGTTGAAATTCAAGCTTATCTTCGATGTATTGAGATATTCCTTTCTTTCTGCAACTTTCTTTGCAATAACTCAAAAGAGAGAGCCCCTATCACCCCCATATTTTGCACATGTTTAGTTTATGTCACGTACATTATTTCATAAAATAACAACTAATCGATCAGACACCATCTTGGGTATGTAAATTAGGGTCAAAGGTCATAAATGTTTCATGCTGTATCTTGGTGAATATATGTCCCATCTTTCCCATATTTTGCACACGCAAAGACCATGTTTCAAGAATCATTTCATAAAATTATCACTTTTTGCTCAGATGCCATCTTGTCTGTGCAAAGTGGGGTCAAAGATCATATGTGCTCCATTCTGTATCTTCGTTATGACGTGTTATCTCTATGGCAGGGAATTTTTCCAGATGTGAAAATTGACATGATTGTCTTTACCGAGCACTAGCTCACTTACCCTTTGGTGAATTTCTCCCAGATTTTAATATGTTGTAGCTGAGAATTTGCGCTATCGTGCATATGTCCTCCGTTTTTTCCTACGACGTCGAAATTACGTCGAAATCACGTCGAAAAACTCGGCTAAAATCAAAGCTTAGCTTCATTAGGTGATCCGAGTATCCTTCGGATCACCTTCTGTATCTGTACGGATTCTTTCTTCTTCTTTGTTTCTTTATTTCTCCGCAAAAGTTGTGCAGAGGTTAGCTCAAAAAGTCCGCTGCCTATCAATTTCAAAATTATACCATGTATGCATCATGTCCCAAAGACGACAAATCTAATGTATCATTGTGATCAGTCGACCGTGACGTCACTATGACGTCATTATATGAAAACACATTCTCAATCATATCTCATTAATGGAATAGAATTTTTCAATGAAATTTACGTCGCATATATTTCAAGTTATGCACATTTTACTCATGTTCTCAAAATTCATATATTCTCTTAAAACGTGCGCGTACGCGCGCGTTGAAATATTTGTATGCTCCAATCGAGCTCAAAATTTTTTTGCACACGTTTCAGATCATTTGGAGTATTTTTTGAAAAATTGAAAAAAATGGACGGACGCGTACGCGCGCGCACATATGCGCGCGCACAGCACATATGTCATACGAATTCCCCGTTTTTTCAATCGGATCGGATGTCCGAAATGTCAAGGAATATTTCTACCAAGTTTCAAGTCAATCCGACTCAATATGACGTCATAAGGGCCCGTCAAAGTTGAAATTCCGCGCGCGCGTCAATGGCGATATACAGTGTAACTATGCCAAAAAAACTGCCAATTTTAAATCCAATTTTGCTCGTCAGGATGGACGATGACCCCCCATTTTCTTTACATATTTTGAAAGCTGATGAGTTGAACATGTCAAATCATGGGTTGGCGATGCTTAGAAAATGATCAAAAGATATCAAATTTCTTAATGAAATAAAAAAAGTACATTTTTAAAATGACGTCATCAATTTTCAAGTTTACTCGAGCGTATCTCACTTATCCTTCGCCGATTTTCACCCAGATTTCAGTATGTTGTAGCTAATTTAATGCTCTATAAGTTTTGATCAATTAAAGTTTTAATCAGATGATTTCTTTACCTCGTCAAATGGATTGAAAGTAACCTTGTCAAATTTGACCAGTTTACGTGTTATCTCTATGGGAGTGCAGTTTTTCTGGAAATGAAAATTGACATGACTGTCTTTATCGAGCACTAGCTTACTTACGCTTCGGTGAATTTCTCCCAGATTTTAATATGTTGTAGCTGACACTTAGGGCTATCGTAAGTGTGCCCTCTGTATCTTCATACGATGTTGGGATCACGTCAAAAAACTTGGTTGAAATTCAAGCTTATCTTCGATGTATTGAGATATTCCTTTCTTTCTGCAACTTTCTTTGCAATAACTCAAAAGAGAGAGCCCCTATCACCCCCATATTTTGCACATGTTTAGTTTATGTCACGTACATTATTTCATAAAATAACAACTAATCGATCAGACACCATCTTGGGTATGTAAATTAGGGTCAAAGGTCATAAATGTTTCATGCTGTATCTTGGTGAATATATGTCCCATCTTTCCCATATTTTGCACACGCAAAGACCATGTTTCAAGAATCATTTCATAAAATTATCACTTTTTGCTCAGATGCCATCTTGTCTGTGCAAAGTGGGGTCAAAGATCATATGTGCTCCATTCTGTATCTTCGTTATGACGTGTTATCTCTATGGCAGGGAATTTTTCCAGATGTGAAAATTGACATGATTGTCTTTACCGAGCACTAGCTCACTTACCCTTTGGTGAATTTCTCCCAGATTTTAATATGTTGTAGCTGAGAATTTGCGCTATCGTGCATATGTCCTCCGTTTTTTCCTACGACGTCGAAATTACGTCGAAATCACGTCGAAAAACTCGGCTAAAATCAAAGCTTAGCTTCATTAGGTGATCCGAGTATCCTTCGGATCACCTTCTGTATCTGTACGGATTCTTTCTTCTTCTTTGTTTCTTTATTTCTCCGCAAAAGTTGTGCAGAGGTTAGCTCAAAAAGTCCGCTGCCTATCAATTTCAAAATTATACCATGTATGCATCATGTCCCAAAGACGACAAATCTAATGTATCATTGTGATCAGTCGACCGTGACGTCACTATGACGTCATTATATGAAAACACATTCTCAATCATATCTCATTAATGGAATAGAATTTTTCAATGAAATTTACGTCGCATATATTTCAAGTTATGCGCATTTTACTCATGTTCTCAAAATTCATATATTCTCTTAAAACGTGCGCGTACGCGCGCGTTGAAATATTTGTATGCTCCAATCGAGCTCAAAATTTTTTTGCACACGTTTCAGATCATTTGGAGTATTTTTTGAAAAATTGAAAAAAATGGACGGACGCGTACGCGCGCGCACATATGCGCGCGCACAGCACATATGTCATACGAATTCCCCGTTTTTTCAATCGGATCGGATGTCCGAAATGTCAAGGAATATTTCTACCAAGTTTCAAGTCAATCCGACTCAATATGACGTCATAAGGGCCCGTCAAAGTTGAAATTCCGCGCGCGCGTCAATGGCGATATACAGTGTAACTATGCCAAAAAAACTGCCAATTTTAAATCCAATTTTGCTCGTCAGGATGGACGATGACCCCCCATTTTCTTTACATATTTTGAAAGCTGATGAGTTGAACATGTCAAATCATGGGTTGGCGATGCTTAGAAAATGATCAAAAGATATCAAATTTCTTAATGAAATAAAAAAAGTACATTTTTAAAATGACGTCATCAATTTTCAAGTTTACTCGAGCGTATCTCACTTATCCTTCGCCGATTTTCACCCAGATTTCAGTATGTTGTAGCTAATTTAATGCTCTATAAGTTTTGATCAATTAAAGTTTTAATCAGATGATTTCTTTACCTCGTCAAATGGATTGAAAGTAACCTTGTCAAATTTGACCAGTTTACGTGTTATCTCTATGGGAGTGCAGTTTTTCTGGAAATGAAAATTGACATGACTGTCTTTATCGAGCACTAGCTTACTTACGCTTCGGTGAATTTCTCCCAGATTTTAATATGTTGTAGCTGACACTTAGGGCTATCGTAAGTGTGCCCTCTGTATCTTCATACGATGTTGGGATCACGTCAAAAAACTTGGTTGAAATTCAAGCTTATCTTCGATGTATTGAGATATTCCTTTCTTTCTGCAACTTTCTTTGCAATAACTCAAAAGAGAGAGCCCCTATCACCCCCATATTTTGCACATGTTTAGTTTATGTCACGTACATTATTTCATAAAATAACAACTAATCGATCAGACACCATCTTGGGTATGTAAATTAGGGTCAAAGGTCATAAATGTTTCATGCTGTATCTTGGTGAATATATGTCCCATCTTTCCCATATTTTGCACACGCAAAGACCATGTTTCAAGAATCATTTCATAAAATTATCACTTTTTGCTCAGATGCCATCTTGTCTGTGCAAAGTGGGGTCAAAGATCATATGTGCTCCATTCTGTATCTTCGTTATGACGTGTTATCTCTATGGCAGGGAATTTTTCCAGATGTGAAAATTGACATGATTGTCTTTACCGAGCACTAGCTCACTTACCCTTTGGTGAATTTCTCCCAGATTTTAATATGTTGTAGCTGAGAATTTGCGCTATCGTGCATATGTCCTCCGTTTTTTCCTACGACGTCGAAATTACGTCGAAATCACGTCGAAAAACTCGGCTAAAATCAAAGCTTAGCTTCATTAGGTGATCCGAGTATCCTTCGGATCACCTTCTGTATCTGTACGGATTCTTTCTTCTTCTTTGTTTCTTTATTTCTCCGCAAAAGTTGTGCAGAGGTTAGCTCAAAAAGTCCGCTGCCTATCAATTTCAAAATTATACCATGTATGCATCATGTCCCAAAGACGACAAATCTAATGTATCATTGTGATCAGTCGACCGTGACGTCACTATGACGTCATTATATGAAAACACATTCTCAATCATATCTCATTAATGGAATAGAATTTTTCAATGAAATTTACGTCGCATATATTTCAAGTTATGCACATTTTACTCATGTTCTCAAAATTCATATATTCTCTTAAAACGTGCGCGTACGCGCGCGTTGAAATATTTGTATGCTCCAATCGAGCTCAAAATTTTTTTGCACACGTTTCAGATCATTTGGAGTATTTTTTGAAAAATTGAAAAAAATGGACGGACGCGTACGCGCGCGCACATATGCGCGCGCACAGCACATATGTCATACGAATTCCCCGTTTTTTCAATCGGATCGGATGTCCGAAATGTCAAGGAATATTTCTACCAAGTTTCAAGTCAATCCGACTCAATATGACGTCATAAGGGCCCGTCAAAGTTGAAATTCCGCGCGCGCGTCAATGGCGATATACAGTGTAACTATGCCAAAAAAACTGCCAATTTTAAATCCAATTTTGCTCGTCAGGATGGACGATGACCCCCCATTTTCTTTACATATTTTGAAAGCTGATGAGTTGAACATGTCAAATCATGGGTTGGCGATGCTTAGAAAATGATCAAAAGATATCAAATTTCTTAATGAAATAAAAAAAGTACATTTTTAAAATGACGTCATCAATTTTCAAGTTTACTCGAGCGTATCTCACTTATCCTTCGCCGATTTTCACCCAGATTTCAGTATGTTGTAGCTAATTTAATGCTCTATTAGTTTTGATCAATCAAAATTTTCATCAAATGAAGTCTTCACCTCCTAAAAATTGATTGAAGGTAACCTTGTCAAATTTGACCCATTTGCGTGTTTGCTCTATATATTGGAGTGCAGTTTTTCTGGAAATAACCGCCAATTTTAAATCCGATTTTACTCGTCAGAATTAATTGACGTTGATATCCCATTTTCTTTACACATTCTAAAAGCCAATGAGTTGTACATGTCATTTCATGGGTTGGAGATGCTGGAAAAATGTTTAAAAGATATCAAATTTCTTAATAAGATAAAAAAAGGAATTTTCAAAATGACGTCATCAAATTTCAAGTTTATTCGAGCGTATCTCACTTATCGTTTGCCGCTTTCCCCCTAGATTTCAGTATGTTGTAGCTTATTAAATGGTCTTTCATTATTATTACGTTACAATTTGATTGGATGACTGCATCACCTCGGAAAATGATTTAAAAGGAACCTTGTCAAATTTGACCAGTTTACGTGTTATCTCCACGGGAGTGCAGTTTTTCTGAAAATGAAAATTGACATGACTATCTATATCGAGCACTAGCTCACTTACCCTTCCGTGAATTTTCCCAGATGTTGCAGTTGAGACTTTGCGCTATCGTTATCGTTTTTTCAGACGACGTCCGGATCACGTCAAAAAACTTGGTTGAAATTCAAGCTTATCTTCGATGTATTTAGATATTCCTTTCTTTCTGCAACTTTCTTTGCAATAACTCAAGAGAAACAGCCCCTATCATCTTCATATTTTGCATATGTTTAGTTTATGTCACGAACTTTATTTCATAAAATAACAACTACTCGATCGAACACCATCTTGGGTATGTAAATTAGGGTCAAAGGTCATAAATCTTTCATGCTGTATCTTGGTGAATACATGTTCTATCTTTCCCATATTCTGCACACGCAAAGACTATGTTTCAAGAATCATTTCACAAAATAACCACTTTTTGCTCAGATGCCATTCTCGGTGTGCAAAGTGGGTTCAAAGGTCATATGTAATTCTCTCTGTGTCTTCGTTATGACGTGTTATTTCTATGGGAGAAAATTTTTCTAGATGTGAAAATTGACATGATTGTCTTTACCGAGCACTAGCTCACTTACCCTTTGGTGAATTTCTCCCAGATTTTAATATGTGGTAGCTAAGCTTGGCTTGTGCCGAAAGGGTGGGTTGGGTGGTGGCGCGTCGCGTTAATGGGAAAACCCCCCTTCGTCCAATGCCCCCCCCCCGGTTTTGCCGAAAGGGTGCGTTGGGAGCGTTGGATCGCGTCGCGTTGACTGGAACCCCACCCTTCGTCCAAAGCCCCCCCGGTTTTGCCGAAAGGGTGCGTTGGTACTTTTTCTCTTTTTCTCATGTAGCCCTATAAAGCCCAAGCTATCTTGATGTTATTGTTTGATGTTTCATCGTCACATTCGGCACATGGGTAGAGCAACTCATAGTCTACATGACCGCATACTTGATTTTTTTCATGGTGACACATAGAGGGCGCTATTCACCAAAATATAAAGAAATACATAGGAAATATGCTAAAAACATGATTTTTCTGTATAATTTCTTTATCCCCACTATGTGTTATCATAGACCAATATTTTTCATATTTGCCACAAACGATTTGCAAGTCAAAGCTCATTATTTTTTATGGTCGAAATTTCTCAAGGTCACTACATGGGGGCGCTATTCATAACAAAATAAAGAAATACATTATGAGACCTGAGATGTATTGTTAGGGATAGGTACATGCATATAGTTATCATATTTCATATACCAATAATATCGGAATTTTAAGTTTGCAGATTGATAATGTGATAAACAAATGATATTAGAGGTATAACTTGGGTGGAGGAATCAAAATGACACAAAATAGAATGGCAATCTTTGGAAAATACTGTTATTTTCAAGTATCTCTATTATATCTACTGTTTTATGGCATTGTTACAGAAAAACAAAGGAAATAATAGGAAAAACATTTCAGGGCCATAATTACTTCACATTTTGCTCCTTCAGCAAATTTCAGCCAAGAAACGCCCATTTTATACATTATAATATGGGTAATTGGAATTGGAACAGAAAAATATGCAAAATCTGACTGACATGGTTGTCAGTTTTATTGTTGCCATGGCAACCAGCAATATCAAATATAGCTTAATCATATATCAAAATGTTTGGAATAAGATTTTTAGAAAAGTCACCAAATTTGGTTAAAACTGAATTAAGGGCGAAGGAGTGGCGAATGAAAATCGGGTAGGGGGCACAATGTGCCCCCCCCCCCCCTTGGGCTTTATAGGGTTAAAGGACGAGTTTTGAATTCATATCTAACCAACTGATATTAAACAACAAATAGCAATTAGACCAAACAGTAATTGGACGAAATGATGACTAGACCAACTGGTACATATTAGACCAACTGATATTAAACAGTCTATTAGACCAACTGGCTGTAGACCAAGTTGTATTAGAGTGTAAACTGATCCGGACGATAGCCTCTTTGAAATGGTTGTTTGAAGGTTAAATATAAATTCAATTCTTTTGATATTACATAAGAAAAAGTACCAACGCACCCTTTCGGCAAAACCGGGGGGGGGGGGGCTTTGGACGAAGGGTGGGGTTCCAGTCAACGCGACGCGACCCAACGCTCCCAACGCACCCTTTCGGCAAAACCGGGGGGGGGGGGGGGCTTTGGACGAAGGGTGGTGTTTCCATTAACGCGACGCGCCACCACCCAACCCACCCTTTCGGCACAAGCCGCTAAGCTTTTGCGCTATTATTTTCTGCCCTTCGTTTTTTTCATACGATGTCAGCATCAGGTTAAAAAACTTGTTTGAAAATAAATCTTATCTTCTACGTATTGAGATATTTCTTTCTTTCTGCAACTTTCTTTGCAATAACTCAAAAGAAACATGCCCCATCACTTCCATATTTTGCACATGTTTAGTTCATGTCACGTACATTATTTCATAAAATAACAACCACTTAATCGGACAACATCTTGGGTATGTAAATTAGGGTCAAAGGTCACAAATGTTTCATCTTGTATCTTGGTGAATACCTGTCCTATCTTTCCCATATTTTTTACACGTATAGACGATGTCGCAAGAATCATTTCACAAAATAACCACTATTTCATCAGATGCCATCTTGGGAGTGTAAAGGTGGGACAAAGGTTATATGTACTTGTTGCTGTTTCTTCGTTATAGTGTATACAAAATTTGGTACCAAACATGGCAGATATGAGTCCCTTTGCTAAATGAGAATCCAAACATCACACGGCTAATGTCTCTAAACACAGATGAAACTTTCATGGTCATGCCTATTGCGATCAGGACTCGAATCATTGATAAAAAAAATCGGATCACCTTAATTTGTCAGTGATGACAAATTACAATCTCTAGTCTTCTTCTTCTTCTTCTTTATTTCTTTCTCCTCAAATCTTGTGCAGCGGTTAACTCAAAAAGTCCCCCACCTATCACTTTCAAACTTATACCATGTATGTATCATGTCCTAAGGACGACAGATCTAGTGTATCAATGTGATCAGTTGACCGTGACGTCATTATGACGTCATTATCTGAAATCACGTTTACATCAATATCTCATTAATGGAACGGAATTTTTGAATGAAATTAAGATATCATATAGTTCAAGTCAAGGTCTATTGATATATTTCATAAAATTTGGTCACGTTCATACTAAACGAGCGCGTACGCGCGCGTTGAAATTTAAACATGCTCTAATCAACCTCAAAATTGTTTTGCACACGTTTCAGGTCATTTACAGCATTTCAAAAAAAATCGACGGACGCGTACGCGCGCACGCATATACGCACGCACAGCTCATATGCAATAGAAATTTCCCGTTTTATCGCACGGATCGAATGTCTGAAATGTCAAGGAATATTTCTACCAAGTTTCAAGTCGATCCGACTCAATATGACGTCATACGGGCCAATCAAAGTTTAAATTCCGCGCGCGCGTCAATGGCGATATACAGTGCAACTATGCCAAAAAACCGCCAATTTTAAATCCGATTTTACTCGTCAGGATGGACGGTGACCCCCCATTTTCTTTACATATTTTGAAAGCTGATGAGTTGTACATGTCATTTCATGGGGTGGTAATGCTGACAAAATGATCAAAAGATATCAAATTTCTTAATAAAGTAAAAAAAGTGAATTTTCAAAATGACGTCATCAAATTTCAAGTTTATTCGAGCATATCTCACTAGTCCTTTGTCAATTTTCACCCAGATTTCAGTATGTTGTAGCTTATTTAATGTTCTTTCAAACATAAAGCAACAAAATTTTGATTGAATAATGGTATCACCTCGTAAAAATGGATTGAAAGTAACCTTGTCAAATTTGACCAGTTTACGTGTTATCTCTATGGGAGTGCAGTTTTTCTGGAAATGAAAATTGACATGACTATCTTTATCGAGCACTAGCTCACTTACTCTTCGGTAAATTTCTCCCAGATTTTGATATGTTGTAGCTGAGACTTTACGCTACCGTAAGTGTGCCCTTTGTTTTTTCATACGATGTCGGGATCACGTCAAAAATTTTGGTTGAAATTCAGGCTTATCTTCGATGTATTGAGATATTTCTTTCTTTCTGCAACTTTCTTTGCAATAGCTCAAGAAAAACACGCCCTATCATTTCTATATTTTGCACATGTTTAGTTCATGTCACGTACATTATTTCATAAATTAACAACTACTTGATCGGACACCTTCTTGGGTATGTAAATTAGGGTCAAAGGTCATAAGTGTTTCATCCTGTATCTTAGTGAATACATGTCTTATCTTTCCCATATTTTGCAAACGCAAAGACCATGTTACAAGGACCATTTCACAAAATAACCACTTTTTACTCAGATGCCATCTTGTCTGTGCAAATTGAGGTCAAAGGTCATATGTACTTCTTTTTGTTTCTTCGTTATGACGTGTTATCTCTATGGGAGGGAATTTTTTTAAATGTGAAAATTGACATGATTGTCTTTATCGAGCACTAGCTCACATACCCTTCGGTGAATTTCTCCCAGATTTTAATATGTTGTAGCTGAGACTTTGCGCTATCGTTAAATTTCATTTTGTTATTTCATACGATGTCGGGATCACGATAAAAAACTTGGTTGAAATTAAAGCTTATCTTTATGTATTGAGATATTTCTTTCTTTCTGCAACTTTCTTTGCAATAACTCAAGAAAAACACGCCCTATCACCCCCATATTCTGCACATGTTTAGTTCATGTCACGTACATTGTTTCATAAAATAACAACTACTTGATCGGACAACATCTTGGGTATGTAAATTAGGGTCAAAGGTCATAAATGTTTCATCTTGTATCTTGGCGAATACCTGTCCTATCTTTCCCATATTTTGCACACGTATAGACGATGTCGCAAGAATCATTTCACAAAATAACCACTTTTTCCTCAGATGCCATCTTGGGAGTGTAAAGGTGGGTCAAAGGTCGTATGTATTTGTTGTTGTATCTTCGTTATCTAGTGTATACGGAATTTGGTACCAAAGATGGCAGATATGACTCCCTTTTCTAAACGAGAATTCAAACATCACACGGCCAACGTTTTTAACAACAGACGAAACCTGTATGGTCATGCCTATTGCGATCAGGACTCGAATCATTGATGAAAAAAAAAAAATCGGATCACCTTAATTTGTCAGTAATGACAAATTACAATCTCTAGTTTCTTCATGGATTGGTCACCATGTTCTATACTTTGTTTGTAATGTTCTAGTGAGCCTGGCTGGCTGGATATCACGCATCATATTATTAGGTGATCCGAGTATCCTCTCGGATCACCTTCTGTATCTGTACGGATTCTTTGTTTTTCTTCTTTATTTCTCCTCAAAAGTTGTGCAGAGGTTAGCTCAGAAAGTCCGCTGCCTGTCAATTTCAAAATTATATCATGTATGCATCATGTCCCAAAGACGGCAAATCTAATGTATCATTGTGATCAGTCGACCGTGACGTCACTATGACGTCATTATATGAAAACACATTCTCAATCATATCTCATTAATGAAATAGAATTTTTCAATGAAATTTACGTCACATATATTTAAAGTTATGCGCATTCTACTCATGTTCTCAAAATTCATATTTTCTCTTAAAACGTGCGCGTACGCGCGCGTTGAAATATTTGTATGCTCCAATCGAGCTCAAAATTTTTTTGCACACGTTTCAGACCATTTGGAGCATTTTTTGAAAAATTGAAAAAATCGGACGGACGCGTACGCGCGCGCGCATATACGCACGCACAGCTCATATGCAATTGAAATTTCCAGTTTTTTCACTTTGATCGCATGTCTGAAATGTCAAGGAATATTTATACCACGTTTCAAGTCAATCCGACTCAATATGACGTCATACGGGGCCGTCAAAGTTGAAATTCCGCGCGCGCGTCAATGGCGATATACAGTGCAACTATGCCAAAAAACTGCCAATTTTAAATCCGATTTTACTCGTCAGGATGGACGGTGACCCCCCATTTTCTTTACATATATTGAAAGCTGATGAGTTGTACATGTCATTTCATGGGTAGGCAATGCTGACAAAATGATTAAAAGATATCAAATTTCTTAATAAAGTAAAAAAAGTAAATTTTCAAAATGACGTCATCAAATTACAAGTTTACTCGAGCGTATCTCACTTATCCTCTGCCAATTTTCTCCCATATTTCAGTATGTTGTAGCTTATGAAATGTTCTTTCATTAATGTAAAAACAACATTTTGATTGGATGACGTCATCGCCTCGTGAAAATGGATTGAATGTATCCTTGTAGAATTTGACCAGTTTACGTGTTATCTCTATGGGAGAGCAGTTTTTCTGGCAGTGAAAATTGACATGACTCTCTTTTTCGAGCACTAGCTCACTTTTGCTTCGGTGAATTTTTCCCAGATTTTAGTATGTTGTAGCTGAGACTTTGGGCTATCGTAAGTGTGCCCTTCATTTTTTCATACGACGTCGGCATCACGTCGAAAAACTTGGTTGAAAATGGCACGTGGCTTCGATGCAGCGTCATTTTGCTTAATACACAGGGCCTATGGAGCATGAAATAGGTCATTGCATAGCGCATCCGACTCGTAATCCTAAGGTCCCTGGTTCGAGGCTCACCCCTGCCAATATTTTTTTTTTCATTTTTTTAAACACTTTTTTTCTTCTTTTTCTTTAGTTAGTCTTAATCTCCCTTCCTAACTTTATCTTTTTCTGATTTTTTTATGCTTCTCCTTCAAATTTCTATAAAATAACATATTTTTTTCTTTATTTTTCTTTCTTTCTACTACTTTCTGTGCAATAGATGAACAACAACAATGGCTATCAATCCCATATTTTGCACATGTTTAGTTCATGTCACGTACATTATTTCATAAAATAACAACTACTTGATCAGACACCATCTTGGGTATGTAAATTAGGGTCAAAGGTCATAAATGTTTCATCCTGTATCTTGGTGAATACATGTCCTATCTTTCCCATATTTGGCACACACAAAGACCATGTAACAAGGATCATTTCACAAAATAACCACTTTTTGCTCAGACGCCATCTTGGGTGTGCAAAGTGAGGTCAAAGGTCATATGTACTTCTTTCTGTATTTTCGTTATGATGTGTTATCTCTATGGGAGGGAATTTTTTTAATGTGAAAATCGACATGCTTTTCTTTATCGAGCACTAGCTCTCACTTACCCTTCGGTGAATTTCTCCCAGATTTTATGTTGTACCTAAGACTTTGCATTTTGCATCTTGGTGAATACCTGTCCTATCTTTGCCATATTTTGCACACGAATATAGACGATGTCGCAAGAATCATTTCACAAAATAACCACTTTTTCCTCAGATGCCATCTTGGGAGTGTAAAGGTGGGTCAAAGGTCATATGTATTCGTTGCTGTATCTTCGTTATTCAGTGTATACAGAATTGGTACCAAAGATGGCAGATATGACTCCCTTTTCTAAATGAGAATCCAAACCTCACACGGCCAATGTCTCTAAACACAGATGAAACTTGTATTGTCATGCCTATTACGATCAGGACTCGAATCATTGATTAAAAAAAAATCGGATCACCTTAATTTGTCAGTGATGACAAATTACAATCTCTAGTTTTGTTATATTCCATGTATTTTTCCTTGAAAAACTTAAATGAAACGGAATGAATCGCATCAAATTCATAATGATATGACGTATTCTTAACACTTTCTCTGCTAAGCTTTCACCCCGATGCTGGAAATACGAGGTCTCACGGTGATTATAAGGCGTAAACCATCAGCAAACGATAATAGTATTTTATTTATGAAGCATGCGGTGAAAAAACAGGAACGGTGCTTTTTACCGGGATTAAAGGGGAAGGCTAGTAACTGATCAGTGGGAATCAGTGGAAATGCTGGGAGATGATTGTTCCAATCCTTATGGAATTCATTCAAGAGTTCATTGTATATCTATTGTTGTGTGAAAATGATTTGCTTCAGAACGGTCTCATTTTCAAGTAATGTGCAGATTAATGCTCCGTCACTGACCAGGGACGCTAACCTGGAAGCATTAAACTGCACATTACTTGAATATGAGACCATTCTGAAGCAAATCATTTTCACACAACAATAGATATACAATGAACTCTTGAATGAATCCCATAAGGATTGGAACAATCATCTCCCAGCATTTCCACTGATTCCCACTGATCAGTTACTAGCCTTCCCCTTTAAGCGCGTCCGACATTGAAGCGTGAAATAGCTCGATCGGGTAGCTTTTTCTTTCCGCACTGTGACAGAAATAGTGATAGAATATTGTTCCCTTCACAAACAATCTTCTTAAACCTTCCTCTAATGATAATGGCGATTTGTCGTTGAGGCAGAACGTGTGCTATTGTGTAGTAATAGTCTCTGAGGCGTAAGTTGTATTGATATTACCCAAATCCTCTTATTCGGTATGTGTAAAGAAGAAAAGAAAGGCCGTACGAGACTGAAAGCTGAAACACGAATGTTGACTTGATGAAAATATAAATTGGCCCCGAGACACATGAATGTAATTCCATTTCTTGTTTTAAAGTGACATTCACTTTGCGGTCAAAGGTTCAATCTGATATCGTTTGCATACTGCGTGATTGCAGCCAAATTCACTATCCGGTTAAACATAACAGAATTTTAAAGAGTCCGAAACATTCTGTCCTATTTTCATTGAATTCCTCCCGATCTCTTTGTGTTTGCTCTTTGAACGTTGTTCTATAACGACACACCTATACAATATCTCCCCGTCCCCTATTGCTCCGTTGTTACCTGCACTTGATATAGGGTCTACATAATAGTATATATACATATATATAAATAAATAAATAAATATATATATATATATATATATATATATATATATATATATATATATATATATATATATATAATGCATATAGGCCTACAGATAAGGTTTCAGTTTGATTAGAGTCTGTTCATACGCGGTAAAAATACCCAAATCATGCGTAATTACAACAGTGACTGACATAGTTTCCTATTCCTAGTTCACAGAACCTATCATGATGTAACTGAACTGTACATCTTTGTTACTTTTCACTTTTTAGCTCACCTGAGCTATTGCGATCGCTCTTCGTCCGGCGTCCTTCGTCCGTCGTCCGTCGTGCGTAAACTTTTTACATTTTCATCTTCTTCTTGAAAACAACAAAGCCGATTTTCCCCAAACTTGGCAGGTAACATCCCTAGGGGGTTAAGATCTCAATTTGTTAAAATGGGCACCATACCCCACCCAGGGGGCTCCAAGGGGGGCCCAACCCCCCCCCCCCCCAAATTAAGGAATCTTTAAAAATCTTCTCTAGAACCAGAAGTGATAGAGCTAAGTTAATGCTATGAGTTAGTACATTGATGACTGTAGTTTCAAGTTTGTTCATGGCGGGATCAGGGGTGCCCCCCTTGGGACCCAGCAAGGGTAGTGGGGAGGGGTCATAATGGGCCTAAATTGTACATTTTCATATTCTTCTTGAGAATCCCTCGATCTTCTTGAGAATCCCACGACCGATTTTCATCAAACTTGGCAGGTAGTATCCCTAGGGGCATAGGATCTTAATTTGTTCGAATGGGCTCTGACTCCCACCTGGAGGGCCCCAAGGGGCCCAAACCTCCCAAAATTGAGGAATCTTCTCTAGAATCAGAAGTGATAGAGCTAAGATAATACTATGAGTTAGTACATTAATGAATGTAGTTTCAATTTTGTTCAAAGCAGATCCAGGGGTGCCCCTCTTGGAGGCAGGGGGAGGGGTGGGGAGGTCCAAATGGGGGCCTAAATTGTACGTTTTCATCTTCTTACTGAAAACCTCATGATGGATTTTCACCAAACTTGGCAGGTAGCATCCCTAGGTGGTTAGGATCTCAATTCATTAAAATGGGCACCATGCCCCACCCGGGGGGCCCTCAGTCCCCCAAATTTAGGAATCTTAAAAAAATTTTGCCCTTATTGTACATTTTCATCTTCTATAAGAATGCCTGGTCAAATTTTGGTAGAGCTGTGAATAATGTAGTTTAGTGACTGCGTGAAAGGTGAACTTGCGATACTCAGGTGAGCGCAAGACCCCCGGGTCTCTTGTTCATATACTGTTTAGATTCACTAAAATCTACCCAGTGCTGACACTAGAATAAAAGGGAAGAAACGGGGATGACTGGTGGAGTACTCCTCAGTACAGTCGTGTTTCATGAGGCTATGAGAACATTAATAAAACCACAAGAAACCCCGAGACAGTTTATGATGTTTTGAAGCGCTGGGCCACCGGACACATATTGAGCCATTGTGTCTGACGTCTCTGAAAACTCTTTACTTAGTGGTAGCCTTTTTGTGCTTAATATTCCCAGGGCAGAATCATGTGGCAGAGGGAGAAAGAGAGAGAGAGAGAGTAGGGGGGGGGGGAGGGAAGAATAAAGGATCTTAAGGACTTGATCACACGAAGTATTCAAATATCTTATACTAAGTCTAAGACATTTGGCGGAATTATGTGGAACGTATATCGTGATATTTGCATTCATGCAAAAAGTAGCCGGAAAAATGAGAAAATGAACATTCCTTCCTTATTTCATCCACATTTCTTCGATGCATATCCCCTTTGTATCCCACTGCCACAGTACAACGCGTAATGCGTTTGAATTGTAGGCGATTATTTACATGCACTCCGATTTTACTATACTTCACATCGAACTCCATCTACATGTATTCATACTCCAGCAGCCAGGCTTCGATCGGAATCTTAAGGGAAAAGTTCATCTTATATGTGGATTCATGAGTGGATGTTGCAATATTGTTAGAACACATCAGCAATCATTGAAAGTTTGAGGAAAGTTGTTCAAAAGTTGTAATTTTTTTTTTAAAGTTTCTGCTCAGTCATTGCTGGATGAGAAGACTACTGAAGCGTATGATGTCGCATGCGTAGAACGATATAAGGAAAATATAAAGAAAATTTCACAAAATTTCATTCTTTTTTAAAGCACACATTCCCTCGACCTGTTACTAACGTATGTTAAAGGTCAATGATTACTATTCCCCCTGCCTTCTGAAAGAGGCAAGTCAAGTGCTCTTTTATTATGAAAGAAAAACGAAAGTATGTTAAATTTTCTTTATGACATTTTTGTTGTTGTTGTTATTTGTCGTTCTACACATTGTGACGTCATCACAATCTGTAGTAGTCTTCTCATCCAGCGACGGTGGCACTGAAACTTCAAATATTCATAACTTTTGAACGGATGTTCCGATTTTCCTCAAACTTCCACTGATGTGCTGCATTCTCCCAATTTTCATGTACACGAAGGTGAATACGTCCTTTAAGGACACAATGTAAAAGTATGGGGGCCCCAAGTTGAACATTTAATGTCGAACGTTGCTGAATGGGCTGCCTATTGGTGTTCAAATGGATGAAACATGACAAACATTTTTGGCATTGTGGCTATCTATAGATAGGTCTAGCTATATGAACAAAGTATCCGAAACGATTAATTTCAACGGAAGACTACATTGTTTTCGGTGAAAAAAAAAAAGACTGAGAAATCTAGCTTATTACGGTTAATTCGTTCGTTCTCAAAATGTTCACTTTGTGAGCATCTTTGAACTGGAGACATCTATATTTATGATAAAATATGCCTTTATGATAAAATGCGTGCTCATTAACAGAAGTATGTATGGATGACAGTTTAATTACCACTATTCATTTACCTAGAGCAAAGAAGACAACGACGTCTTTTTACCGTCGTTACTCCTGTTCTTCAGTCTCCCATTTTGACCAGCCACGCTGGGATACAGCTATAACCACATGCTTTACTGGAACTATTGAAAATGTCACAGTATTATAAAACGTATTTCTGTTAACAGCATGGAAAGGAAAATGCTGCTGCTCCACGTTTGAGAGTACAACACCTGAGCGCACGTAGCGTAATTCAAAGACTATATTGTGTGCTCCAAATGGATTTAAATATCAAATAGATGATCGTGTTCTGCAAATTGTGTTAGCATGAAATATATCTCGTAATTATTAGCCATGCAAGTAAGAGTGTAAATAAGACGATAAACAAGATACCAATGTAAACTAAGCTATAGGTGAGGAGACTTACACTCATTCATATGGACATTTTTATGTTCTCTTTTTGTCATACTGTGATAACAATCTCATTTGTTCTCTGTTAGCTAAATTCTCGTAATGTATGTGTGGCGTGGATCACATGCTTGTAGTATCCCGTGTTTATACAATTCTCCCAAACTCTGTACGCTATATTACACAGTTCGACAAGATTTTTTTTATAATGTGTGGTGTTTTCCTGACGTCGTTGTTCAAATGGCAAAAAAAAAAGGAAAAAAAAGTAATGTCACTGACATCAAAATACGGAGATATTCAAGTAAGTAATGCTGGTGATGACTGCACATGACAAACCTTTAATAGGCCCTAAAGGTTATCCGTAGCATCCAGAAAGTTCAGTGTGTGTGCAGCTTTAAATATGTATAGCTTAGCTTGATGGAATAGCTAGGTACGTACTCGAGAGAAATATAAGTCGGCCTTTTGGAAACTCTTGATGTGGTAATAATTACGTTCGATTTTTTCATGTTCGAACTCTGTGCTTGAAAAAAAAAAATCAGCACATGTTTTATTGAGTCTCCCCCTCTACCCCCCCCCCCCCCCCCCCCTCTTTCCCCACCCCAGCTCTCTTCCTTCTCGATCGATGCTTTCCAGCGTGAAAAGCCTCTGCACTTTCTGGCAGTATGTAAATGTAAATACCAATACAATTTGGAACATTGATTCCACTACCTGAATAAGTGCATGTCTAACAACGTGTCCTTGCTTTGCCCAGCATGATGATTATTAATTGCAGGTGTTGTAGTGATGCGCATGCCCGAAATCCTGGCATTAGCCTTCAACGGCCTTTTCCTTTCACTATCTGTGAGTCTCACGGAAGGTCGCTACTTCATTAACCATCGTTGATCAATTCTCACTTCTCCTTCAACTCTTTTTGTGCCATGGAGTCAAAATGAGCACAAATTTCATATTCGTACCTAAGTATACTAATCTATAATGGACAGGAAATAAACATGGCGCACAGAGGGTAAGGGAAGTCTCGTCGCTAGCTGATTGTATTTCAGTAAGTTCGTATGATCAAACACAAGTAAACAAACAAGCAACCACACACAAAACAAACAAACAAACAAACACAACCTATGGACAGAAAAAAGGTGAAAGAGTTCATACCCTGTAAGTGGGAGTGTATACTGCTAATAATTATCTTGTCCATTTCCCGCCAATCGTAATGGTATGATAAACATAAAGTCTTCGACGCAAGAATGAATACGCAATAATGAAATTATGACTTGATTAACTCATGGGAGAGAGAAACTGCTCTCTGCCATCTCATTTTGAGTAAATCATGTTGAGATGGAGATGGATAGGAGATAAGGAAGAAAAGTTTGATTACGTTTTAAGAGCAAACTTACACCCAACACATCCGTTTCGCGTTTCTGAAGATAGTAGCCTAGTATCCCTGGCATACAGTGATAGCTTTGTAGCAGCATAGGGCAGCCAGGATTTCAAGATTGAGACCCCTGTCAGTGCAGTGAAGCAGGCAGGGAGAACATGGAGGTGTGTGTGTGTGGGGGGGGGGTGAGGGAGATCACTTTTCTGGATCACATCAAGCCACCTGGAAGGTCAAGAGTAGGTCACAGATGATGAGTGAAGACAGGAAGCCAACTACTTCCCCTCATGCCGCTAAGTTCTAGAAAAATTTGTCATTAACGGATTTTTATGTTGAACACGTACAATGTTTTTCAAATCACCCGTGTAATGGGGGATGCTGCATTTAAAAATTGCAGACCTGATTCGTCAAGCGTCTGTTAAGGGTAGTGAACCATAAACAAATGTGATCAATGAGAAACAAAATGTGAGTGGAATGTGGTTAACTGAAATAAGGAGGTGGTTAGAAAATTACATGTATATTCTTCACCCCGTAACTTGTAGATGTAATGTTAAAATCATTTAGCAATGATGACTCTGTGAAAAGGAGAAAAATATTGTTGCTCAGTTACGAACAAATAGGAGAAATTCTCATCATCGCCATGTGAGTGTGAACGATATCTACTTCTTTTTCTTTTTTTTTTTGGGGGGGGGGGCTTAAAAAATCCAAAGCTTTTTTAGCTTGCGCAAATGCAGGACATTCTTTTTTCTTTTTGTCAATCTTTTATTGTTTAAGTCAGTTAGGAAGGTCTACATAATAATGTTTCCCTTCGGTCACACGTGGCTGTAAATCATATCACCGCCGGAATTTTAAGAGATGCTGGTGTTGTGCTCGTAACTCAACCATAATTATGATTGATTCTCACCGTCACGTGACATTCTCTGCTAATTATGCGCCATTCATAATCAAATCGAAGGTGTCCAAGGTGACGTCTACTTGTAACCACCACCCTTCCCCTCCCCCCCCCCCCTCTCTCTCTCCCTCTCTAACGTGTTTGTTTAACATTCTGTCTGGTATTACTCATCTCGATGAAGAATAATTTGCATAGATGAATACTTGTCATGAATGAGGAGCAGATCAAACAAAGGACAGTGACGTCTCATCAATTCTGTATTTTTGTAACGAATATGAAAGACATGACAAGGATTCAGTTTCTTTCGACCTTTTCGCGGTTCAGTTACTCCTATATACGTTGATTTTTACTGTTAAGTTGCGCCATGGACTTAATTGCCTCTGACAAAAAAATTTGTGGTTGCTAATACTCGAGCAAACTAAGTCAGCACTCATATGTCGTGATGAAAAATATTTATTCGTGACTTTAACAGACTAGCCTTCTTTTACGACAGCGCAAAATCTTCGTCATCGACGGTAAGGTCAACTTAAAACAGACACTTTCATACTAGTTGATCGAAAATTTCACGCCTGAAAGTTTCGAACACGAACCGCATTACAGCCTAACACAAGCTTTTTCCTACCTGATATCAATATTAATTATGATTCGTCATAATTCAGTAATTTAATCATAACATGAAGTGATAAAAATTCGTTGTGATACGAACGCGACAGTATGGAAAAGAAGGGAAACTATCAACGATCTCTTTTTTTATATTAAGTTGCCATTGGTCAGTTCGGGATGACCTGTCCAAACAATAACTCGGAGGGATTGCACTGAAGGCTATTTCTTTGTTAACGCCATTAACGTCATAATACGCTTTTGCATGTTCGTTAGCTCGCACAGTATGAGTAATCGATCATTTCCAATGGCGATACATTTACCAGAACAGAATAATCTCGAACGAATTTGGGACAGATACGTAGAAAGACAGAATAATCTTTGCGCATAGCAGGAGGTCGGTCAACAGGCGGACGTGTGAATTATGGAACAGACCAACAAATCAACCTACTCGTGTGATGTTACAATAATATAATTTGCTGGCAAAGAAGCAAACTCCCATTGCAGTGTATTGACAGTGATAAATTTGTTCACTCATCGTGCCGCGGAGATACAATTCATTCTTGCTTATAGGTAACAAATTTGATTACATTTCGTTATTCCCAAGGTTCGCTACTCCGAAAATGAAATAAGCTTCCTTATCTGAAAGGTTTGTTTATCCGAAAATGAAATAAGGTTATTTGTTATTGCGAAGGATCGTTAATCCGAAAACAGGAAAAAAAAAAGGTTCATAAGTCTGAACGGTTGTTAGTACGCACTATCTTCACATTTTCGGATTAACGAACCTTCGGAAGAGCGTACCGTATTTCATTTTTTGATTAAATAACCGTCGGAATAACAAACATGACCCACAAGACTGAGGGATGTCACAGTTACTGCTTGACGTGAAACAAATTAAGTCACCTCAATACCTCTTTTAACAGCATGGTTACCTCAGTACTTTAGTGTCGAATATAACAGCAACAAAATCTCATCAAGATCAGCTGCAGTAATTATCTTTTTTTATGGCGTATATAAGTGACTTCCGCAAATGCACGAAAATTGGGTGTATCGTCATTAGGGTAATTAAAGCGCCAAAAGGTGTAGTGACGGAGCATATGACAGACATTAGTTTTGTCATGTCTCGAATTTGCGCAGTCAACCTTGCCAGTGGATAATCCAGTTTGATAAGCCCACATAATATCTTCAATAACGTTCAGTCTATTTGATGACTGCCAACCTAATCATAAAATGCATATATCACAAAGGTAAAGATCAATTGGGCATAAAATCAGGTGAGATAAAAATTGTCAGAGATCTCCACTGTTTTTTTTTCTCTCCCTCTCTCAAGATCTCAGACGAGATGGTTTTGGTCCCGACCCGGTCTTCCAATGCGCCGTTCTTGAGAAGATCGACAACGGAGTGAGTAGCCTCGTCGGGTACGCCCTCTATTTCTACGGCTTCTGTTCTTGGAATGGCAAGATGCTCTACTTTGAAGATCTCTTCGTAGAACGGGAGTATCGCGGTAAGTGAATTAAAGGGATAAAACGGGAGTATCGCGGTAAGTGAATTAAAGGGATGGTATAGTTTCAATTGAGATGGGGCTTCAGGTTTCCAATATTTTTTGACAATGACTTTTTTTTTAACAAGGAGAAACTTCTAAAGGAAATATGAAAGAGCAAACAATAACTGTTGTAAGAGGAATTAGAAGTTTATTTGATGAAAATTGGCTATTGAAATAACTGAGCTATCCCAGATAAATCGATCCTAATAAAAGGTAAGACCTATCTTTTAGTAAGATCACTTTGTTTTGCTTTGTTTTTGAATATCTCAGCCATTTCAAAACAGATTTTCATCAGTTTCCTTTTAGAATTGACTTTTTAATTGAATAGAATTTGACTTCCTCTTAGAATTGTATTCTCTGCCACATTTCATAAAGTGGTTTTTAGGTATCACACAGAAAGTTAAAAGCTGAATGTTTACCTCAACCAAAATTATACTATCCCCTTTATGGAGTAGTTCTTTGAGGTACTCAGAAAAGCACTATATAACATATTCACTTTCCCCTCTTCATCATACATTCTGTGTTAATTGTTTGTCAAGGAGCTCATTACGTTTGTACAGTACATTCCAGAAGAAACACACCAGGGGCAGTATAGCCTGGGTAAATATTAATCGTATGGTCCTCACTCCGAGATGAGCTAGTACGAGTGCAGCTATGAAAGGCAGGTGTGTGATCGAATGGCACTCCACAAGCAAAGTGAAAACGAACTGTATAGCATCAGAACGATGTTACAAGCCAGGGTTACATGCTTGCAACTATTGTCACGCTTAGACTGGCTGAAGAGTGTGTGTACATGGGAACCGAGAATTCGTTCAGACAAAAAGAAAAGGAAAACAAAAACCACAATTAGTCTCTCCTGCTAGTATGATGGTTACATCATCTTACATGTGATTGTGTAATAGTGTGTGATAGTGTGTATGTGTGTGTGTATGTGTGTGTGTGTGTGTGTGTGTGTGTGTGACTGTTTGTGTTTGTTTGATGGAATACATCACATGCGAATGAAATGTAACCTCTTCCTTAGATGGGACCATTGTCTCGTGTAACTGTGTAATACTTTTTCCAAGTAGGGACTTTTATTGCAGGTTTTTAAGAACGTCCAGGTATAGGTGTTACCTGACCAACTTTGCCAACAACTACTCTGAATCCTCAAGCAAATAATGACATAAGCGACTGAATTTTAAAAGGAATGCGAGAAGGTGATAACTGACCAAAATGTGAAAATTAAGCTGACAAGTTTCATGATGAGGAGAGGACAAAATTAAGCAACGCCAGCTCACTTTAACTGAATGCATAATCAAATGAAAGAAGAAGAGGAAGAAGGCAAAGAAGAAGAAGACAAAGAAGGAGAATAAGAAGAAACAAATGCCGAAGGGTTTTATCAAAGATTCTACTAACCATTTTGTTCATTTGAAGATACTGCTTTGACATTGACTGATGAATACATGAATTATACAGTGTCAGTTTCTGCCTCCTTGACTGCTGTGTTCATTTATTCAGCAGTTTCCGCACATTATACCAAAAGTCAAGCCAACATCGGCACACATTAGTCAACTTCTTGTACGGTGGTGTATAGTTTAATGAGCTATAGGCTTATTACACAGTTTCACAGAACCGTAAGATTGATATACAAACAAAATGGTTACAGCTCGTTATTTCGAAGGTTCGTTATTCCGAAGATTCGTCATTCCGAAGGTTCGTTAATCCGAAAATGTGATGAGGTTTGTTATTCCGAAGGTTCATTAATCCGAAAATGAAATAAGGTTCGTTATTCCTTGATTGTATAAGGTTCGTTAATCCGAAAATGAAACAAAGCTCGTTGTTCCGAAGGTTCGTTACGGACCCTTTATCACTTCGGATCAACGAACCTTCGGAATAACGAACCCTATTTCATTTTCGGATAAACGAGCCTTCGGAATAGCAAACCCTATTTCATTTTCAGATTAACGAACCTTCGGAATAACGCCTCAAATGTTCGGATTAACGAACCCTTTTTCATTTTCCGATTAACGAACCTCTAGGTGTAGGGAATTTGTGTGTTTCGGATTAACGAACCTTCGGAATAACGAACCTTCGGAATAACGAACAGCACCCAACAAAATCACGTACCGTTAATCCTTTTTCTCTCGCCAAAAATATCTTTTTGTTATTCCTTACGCGATTAGAAGCCACGAGTTCTTTTCGTGCATCCTTTTCCCCAGGGTTTTTTCTGTCTCAGCTTGCATGGGAAAATACCAGTTACTTTTATCCACCTGTTCCGCCACGGTGATGATAAAAAGATTGGTATCTCTTTATGGATGGCACTCCCTCAAAGATTACAAGGGTGATGCCCATTCAACAAAGTCATCAATCGCCTTTCAGAAAAAGACTTTTTCAAAAAAAAATTGTTGTCATATGCAAGGATTACAAAGGCACCTCATGGCAACATATGTGTGCGACTTTTTTACTTGACATTTGAAAGAGTAAACCATTTTGGAATAAATAGAACGAATGTCGAACGAAGTCAAAGGAAGATCTAAATACTGCCAACAAAATGAGTGAAGCAAAGAACGATGTCTCGTTGGTGAGTACACGTGAGTTAAAGGGGCATAATGCCGCACAAAAGCTTGATAACATTCCAAGAAATGAATACACTGAAAAAGACATGGTCAGTTTTAAATGGTCATTTTAAACGTTATTTCAGACCATTCACTTTTTACCCACATGTACTGGGGTGAGCTCTCCTTTTGAAGTCCCTTTCCAGAGCCTCGTGTGTGATGCATACAGTACATTTTACTTTATCAACACAGTGCGCAAAAAAATTCCGATAGAAAAGATTGATCCACTGAAACCCGAGCTAATAAAAGGTGGATAAATCAATAAATAAAGTTCAAACAACATATCAGCCAAAATCTGTCTGTACATCGAGAGTATACTGTTAATTGTAATACAAGTACTTTGAAATCTATTGCAAACAGTAATTATTTCAAAGTACAGAGAAGGAAATTATCACGAATATATCACGCTATATTCATTGAACCGTGTGTACCACGAAAATATGATGACAAAAACAGCTGTGCAGCAGCAACAACAACAACACACCATGTACCTACAACGTTTTAGGTCCATGAACACACATACACACGCACACAAACACACACATTCCCCACATGTGTGTAAAAACATGCACACATACACAAAAGCCGTACTAAGGGGAGTTACCAAAGGAAAAAACAAAAAACAAAAAAGAGAAGAAGAAAGGAGAATGAAGGAGCCAAGAAGAAAGAAGAATTCATCCTGTCATCGATCACACACTGTCACAAGAATACTAAAAACCTCCAGAACACAAGGAAGTAAAGTTGCACACTTTCAAGAAAAGTTCATTCGATTGTTGCTGCTGTTTTGATTCTTGTCTGTGTGAGTTAATGTGCAAAACAAAACAAATTTGAAGCATGAGGATTTAGAGAGACAAGCGAGTTTTAGGTGAGTCTATGAGGGGTGTGACGGTGAAGACGTGTCACGTGATTTATTGTTATTTACACAAGCTTATCTAACGTTGTTATGTCACAGTAACATTCATCACATATTATATATGTAACATGTATACAATGGTGTAAATTCATGCATGCCGCCATGGAGTCCCATAAGGCACCATTTTGGAACCACTTCTTTTTGTAACTGTGACATCATAAATCCATCAATAGGGATCATTCGTGATTTTGATGACAATGCGAGCATTTTTCGCTCACTCAATAAAATCGAAACGTTAATACGCAGCTTGCACTTTGGACTATTGATAAGATATACTGAGAATATCATCTGAGTATCTTTTTGCATAAATAAAACACATTTTTTTAATGCAATTAAAAAACCTCAATTCCATTGAACATAAAAAAAAATACTTCCCCATAGAACAAAAGCACAGCTCGAAGTTTCTTGATGTTATTGATGATGGTTTAACATGGCATGGTCATCTAACCACACTACAGCATCGATCTCTTGGGTCGAAGGTATATCTCAAAAGATAGGAGAGGGATTAAAAAGAGATTAAGATTTTTTTTTTTTTGTTCTAGGTATGCTTTCTTCTTTTCTATTCAACAAACCCTGAGACGACGTCTCTGTGAACGGTTCTATTATTAAGTATCAAACAGTGGATTACCTCGAAGTACAGAACACCTAATCTATATGTATTATTATTCCTCGGAGAATACAATATAATAACAGAACGTTTGTAATAATCATATGTGCGATATGATAGCGTATCCCGTTATTAATAACCTGCATATTCTCAGTGACGCGAAACAGTAGTTTTCATGTGTAGATTTAATACAAGAAAACTCGAATTTCGATAATTAATTTTGCAGACACCATAAATCTTCCCGTGATAACCTGACCATGACGTTAGATTTACCAGGAAAAAAATGTGAATGAAACAAAATATATATTATGATTATGATTCAGGACGGCTCGTACTTGTAATATATTAGATACTGTACACTGATTTGGTCGATGCACACTAGTGTGAGGTATATTATGGGGATTGTTTCTCTTTTGCTATGATTTGTTTCACGTTCATACCTAACTATTTCCGTATCTTTTTTAAAAAATCTATTTCTGTGTAGGGATGGAATGCAACAGATGTGACATAATATACAGGGACATATAGTGATAAATGCCTTGGACGAGGTGGAGCAATATGAGCGCTGATATGGAATCAAGCATTTTCCGATGCATTTAATCATTCGTACTTGAAACAGAACGAACTTTCCAATGCAGTATCTAGGTTTAACCTGCTAGAATATCGTTGTGGTAATTATCATGTACACTGCCTTTCTGGAAAGCGTCAATCACACGGTCATGGTCACAAAACAGCGAATATAATTTTGACGCTCCGGAATTAGGCTTGATTAGATGTTATATCCCAATACATCCGGTATCGCGTCGATTGAGAGTCGATGGCAGGGGCTTCCGTTTCCAATTGGTTCCCAGGGATATATGGGATGGCTGCCAGCCATCACGCCCACACTAACGACCGCATCAAGGCTTCTGCAGATTGTTAGACACACATACACATGCTTCCAATTCTAGGGGAAAATTTGTTACATCTCACTCTTTCAAGCTCGTTGGAGCTGACGTCATAAAGCAAAACAAGACATAGTGAAGACTACAGCTCGCCCTGATGGGAGACTTACATACGGCTATGAGATAGCAAATCAAAGGACATCTGTAATTATTTACATATCAGCCTTCACTTTTCATTCAACTGCCCAACTAATCTGTGTGTTATGTCATTAATATTCTTTTCCCCCTAATTTCTCTTTCAGGGATGGGTCTTGGAGTAACATTAATGCATAAAGTCATCAAGGTAAGTACCTCACAGGGGTCTCTGTAACCTGTTCCTCTGAGTGAAAAACACAAAGCAAACCACGTAGAAACAAAATAATGCATTCATTGGTATTGATAAACTGAGGACACCTCCTCCCTCCCCCCCCCCCAAACACACACACACACACACACACACACACACAAAACCGACAAAACAAACGAATCATGTCTGTTAGTATGAAAAACTATTTTGTGACGTCAATATGAAATGAAAATGTTAATGTTTTGTGCAATTTGCTAGAGTGCTGTTGATATTATGCAGAGTTCACACAAAAGTGATAGTATGCACAGCAATTTTACGTAACTTTGTAAATCATTAGGCTACATCATGTTGATGCATTTAATTATTGTAAAAGCCCAACTCTTTTCCGATAGATTTTTTTTTTCAAATTACCACCAAAAATCCTCTTTTAGTAAAATTTGTAGGAAAATTCACCTTTTAATAAACCTTTCCAACAGTGAAACTTCTCCGTGTTTTTGTCATTAAAGAAAATTATTAGTACTTGCAATATGTCAGTACTGTGTTATATTTAATTATAAAAAGCTACTACATTGTACATGCAAAATGTACTGAGAAAGAAATAGGGTGCACATCGGAATCAAGAAATCTGTCCATGTACATGTATGGTGTCTATGACAAAGATTGCTATTTTAGAATTTATGAGGACGAGAAAAAAGTGTAAATGACCAGAAAGCTTCGTAAGAGCAGTGAAAATTTTCATGAAACAAGACACCAGTCTGACGCAGGCACTTAATAATAAGACACAATTATGGGTAACCTTTCGTATCTTAATAGGACCTGGTCCAATGAACCAGTGAATAAAGATATTTACTACCGAGTATTTCCCCTCTACAATCCTTTTGTCGATAGATGGCGGTAGACCGTGGCTGTAAGTGCATCCAGGCCTGCGTGGTCGAGTGGAACACCGAGGTACGTCAGCTTTACCGGCATCTTGGCATTGAAGACTTGACGGAGACAAAGAAGTATCACCTGTTAGCCTTCACGGGTGAGAAGCTCAGTAAGTTCGTCAAACGAGAGTCCTTCATCAGCAAAGACATGATCCTCAAGGCAGAGCTGTGAGGTATGGGGACTGTGACGTCATCGCAGGTGTGCTACCAGGACTGGTCGCGAAGTGGACGCAAGAACCTGCTGATGGACAGTGAGAAGCGGGCATCTGTCGTCACACGCGGCCGGTGTGTCGTAGAGGGGCCAATCGAGGGCGCTCTCTACCGAGTCCTCGTGACAATAAAGAGCGATAATATAAACATATTTTCCTATATGAGTATTTCTGGCTGTGACACCTTTTACCCACTGATGTGCATTTCAAGTCAACAGAGCACACCACTCTCTCCTTCTCTATGTAAAGGGCCAGCTCTTGGTCTACTGACATAAGGAAACGTGTGATGATGCCATTGTGATAACTATTGGAGAGAGGGTCTCATAGGACTATTAGGTGCGCCTCGATAAAGCAATCGGCATCTCTGATATAAGACACTAAGTTGATATGGCGCTGGAGATGTGGCGCGTTACATCAGATCATGAAACTTTTTTCTGGAGTTTAACCCTACACGTTGATGCTTGATTTTTCAGATATATCAAGTATGTTTTGTGAGGTGATTTCTTTCCCATCCCCCCTCTCCCTACCTCTCTCTTCACGTCTTCTCTATAGAATAAAATATGTGGTACGAATATTACTTTGGTGTCGAGAATACAGTATATATTTCTCTAATTATGTCTGTCGCTCGAAAGCATCAATGGAAGGGTAATCCAAGTGATGTCCAAAGAAACAGTGTATCTTACTCGTAGCATTTTTCAGAAATGTATATTTTGTGAGGACTATGATGATTATATCGGTTATCCATACAGCTTTTCATCTAAATTCTATGTGAGACGTTAATTTAAAAAAACAACAACAACGAGAATGTTAGATCTGCTGACATTATTTATGAATGAAGAAATGTCAGTCTTAAATATTAGGATATCTATTGTCCCGTGTACATACAGTATTATGTAAGTTAAAAAAAAGTTTTGAAAACGTAATCATTACAGCATCAACACGATGTGATGTAGTATGTGTTTTTGTTTACAGTTACCTATGGGATTGAAGTCTAGCCCAAGCTTGCCGAAGATGAAGTTTTATTGTGAGATATTAAGCAACCACGCGGTGTGACTCGTAGACGGAAAGTACACGTACACTAAAGACTTGTACATTGTAGTAGAATGCTATTAAGGGAGAGATCACATGTGGAGCAGCAGCATTAATCGAGGATTATCTCCCGGGTGCCTGGCTTGGGGCGCGGGGGTGCTCACATGATATGAGCGGTATTTTGATCAGTACTTGAAATGAAAATCTTCTGTCTGAAAGTTAGTTTCTAAAAGTTTATATATATTTCAATTCAAATAGACACACGTTGAAAACATAATAAATCCTAACACATTTGAAGTCATTTGTGTCTCTTTACTGGTAATGCGTAGCATTTGACTAACCCATAACAGAGTTCCTCACAGCTGTCGCCGACAAAACAGTCTGCAAAAAAAGGCTTTCGGAAAGGACGCTAATCTTTGAAATTATTTGTAGAGATTTGACGCTCTTCCTTGAAAATCATGACTAATGATGACAAGATTTTTTTGTGTGTGTGTATTAAATAAAACTTTATGAAATTAATCTATCTCAGAGGTGATGCACTATCAAGCAAGCTGAACACTTATCCGAACAAATGACACAATAAGTGACTCTCATTCCATGTGATAGTCGTGGTCATGGCGCAAGGGGCGGAAAATTGAAATGCATCCAAATCTGGACAGTGCGTTCGTAGGATTATTCATCACATTCATGATATAAGTCAAGAATCAATAAACTGAAGAAAACAATATTATATCGTGTTGTCGACTAGAAATCAATGCCTTCATATGCGCACAAATCAGCATGTAGCGGTATGAACTATTTCAGAAAGAAACACTTTAATAGAAAGGACGCATCCTTTTAAAAAGAACGTCGTCATAACAAGTATCTGGTAATAAAGGAGTTCGCCTGGTGCATGGATGATAGGTTGATGATCGGTACAGTTTTTTATGTGTTTTGTAAATGAATATTGCTTTGCACTTATATTACACTACTGTATCATCTTGCCAAACTCATAGCTTATATGACTACTTTTAACTCAAGGAAGACTTTTGTTTTTGTTCATCATTTTATATTGGTATAACTATGCACAAACATTGGCATTGCCAATCAAACATGTAGTAGTTTTTTGTAATAACGATGCCGCGTCATCGCCTGTGTCAACCAATCAACTGATTGTATCGCCCACAGTCAGTCGAAGTTGCGTAGTGTGGGATTTGAAAAATCAAATGAGTAAAACAAATTTATATACTGTATGCACAAAGCTATTGCTAAGAGAATGTACACTTAGCTTTCCTATTACACGCAATTTTGAAAACTGTTCACATTGTGACACTACGTATTGTGTCGATGTTGCTTTGTGTTAGTGATAACCTTGTTGCAGATGTCAGAGTGTTGTTGTATTACAGCGATGTGATCTATTCTTATTTCTTCGAGTGATTTTGTTACTGCTATTGAATAATTCTTAAGTTATGATGTATGTAAACCTATGTTTGTCATCTTCTGTGTCATAACATGTGTAAACACAAGCTCAACCTGTGAATATTATGGAGTGAGGTTTTCTGGTACACTGTAGTGATTTGAGTCGTGTTGGTGCTTTCAATAAGCCAGTTCATAATCAACTCATCTGTAGATATTTGTACAAAAGCTCTTTCTTTTTTTCTCAGTTGGTTAGGCACTTCACTCGTTTTCAAAGCGACATAATGCATAAGCTTGCCTAACCTAGCAATTTATGGAATTCATATCCAAACAAACAAGAACTTGCTTAGACCATGTGACCGGAATGGTCTCGTCAATTAACACTTTGAGAAGCAGGCGTTTCATCGTTTTGCATTGAACGTCTTAACAAACATTTTCTTGTTAATATTACTGCCGAATACTAGGTGCTCTTGCCATGTGGATTTGCTGGCAAGCAACATTTCTAAGGATTGCACGAATAATCAGTAAATATTGTTAGTACATGTAACGGTTACATAATCTTCTGCTCATGCGCAAAGTGAAACCGAGAACTGGCCTATTTAGAGTGACATTGGGCGAGCGCCTTATGTGAGAGGGTGAGGACAGAGAGGGAGGGAAAGAAAAAAAAAAACAGAGACAGACAGACAGACAGACAGGCACACACGCAACACACACAAGGCACACACACAGACGTTTGGCGTATACTACATGTATTAGTGCCGGTGGTGCGGTAAGGGTGTGGTGCGGGTCAGAGCTGAACCCGCAGGTGGCTCTGCGGCTGGTAGTATACCGCCCTCTTACGTTGAATTGAAGAACACGAGTCGGGCAGTTGACAATGGTATGAGTAGTGAATGCAAGACGTATGTTTCCCTTAGAATGTCAGGTCTCTGAATGAAACACGACAACCTCCTCGCTTTACAGTGGGAAGTGAACCAGAAAACAAGTGAATTTACCACTGTTCTAGGTATACATGTATATATATAGATGCAAGAAATGTTGTGCCAACGTTTAAACTTCCAGGTCGTGGAGACATTATATAGGCGTAAGACAGTATAATTAGTATTCCACGGGAGACGTAGCTTCTTCTTCCTATTTCCTTTATTCTGTGTTCGAGCTTTTCGGCCGTGTCGGCCTTCATCAGGATCTATACAAACAAAATGACAAATGTGCCACTGCCAGTGATAATTATAACACGACTTACATGTATGTGAAATAACATCGCTACAAAGCTCAAACACAAAATAAAGGAAATAGGAAGAAGAAGGTATGTCTTCCATGGAATACTAATTATTCTGTCTTACGCATAAGTTTATACATATAAGTAAATATATATATATATATATATATATATATATATATATATATATATATATATATATATCGTATTTCATTTTTGTCATTTTCCTGCACAAACGCGCACGGGCTCACACACACGCTCACACCCACACACATTTTACATGTATACACATACACACATACGTGCACATCGTGGATGTTCAGTTCAATTTACGAACGTTAACTCAGGGTTGTATCGTTTACCTGATCTTGATGGGTTTAATTATGATTAAAAAGTGACATTCTTAATTCTGCGCTGAAAGCACTAGATTATCTTTACTTTTGCACTTCATGACCGGTGATAATTCCCCCCCCCCTTCTTTTATACGCAAACATTCCCCGTTTCTTTTTTTACATCAATGCACCTATTATACATACATGTACATGTACCTCAAACGAGTCAAATGCACAAATCAAAATAAAATGGAATGAATAGAGCCAGTTTCTGTGCATAGCTGGCTGAAACAGGGACTCTGGTGGGAAGCCGGACAACATCTCTTACCACCTTTCTGGCTGAACGGCATAGTCCAGTCTGCTTTCGTGTCGTTTAGATCGCGTATTGGTGATTGATGATTATCACTCGCCTACAGGGTGGAAGAGGAGTACTCTAACTGGTTCGAGATCAATCCCCTCATCGTCGACATCATGAAATGTCGTCAAGGAGCCCGAGGGAGGGGGGGGGGGGGGGGAGGTGATAGGAGCATGCGTGGAGGAGGAGGAATGAGGAGCGGATGGCAACCATTCACGTATCGTGTTTCAGGATGTCGAGGAGGTTGAATATTGCTCAGGATTAGGGCGTGTCGGGAAGGGGAATGCTTTGTTATGCTGTTGAGAGTGTCTAAGAACACCCTACACATCATGCTACCATATCATTGGTAATTCAAAAGCATAACGGTTATAATACACATAATTCATTGAATATATCAAATTCTGATGTCAAGTTCAGATTGAGGCAGACATTAATCTAGACTAATAAAATTACTGGTGATGGTAATATGTGGACATGGTCACCACAGGAAACTCGCTTACTAGGAGGAGACAAGGCCTTAAATACGACATCATTGTTATATCAATCACCTTAACTTCAGATTGTCGTTGGTAGTGTTAGATATATCTGTGCCACTTGTATGACGCACTCGCACTCACGCACACACAGTTTCAAACAAAAATAGCAAGCACAAGAAAGATAGTAGCCTCCCTCACGCCCCTTCCTCTTTCTCTTAACCCGTCAATATTCCAATAACCTCACGCTCTGTGCGCACTCCCATCTTTCTGGCAATGGATAGAAATGCTCTATTTTGCTCCGGGCGGATGCCTAGGCATTGTCTGCCAAATTGTGCGTGCTCTGTGTGTGCGCACGATTGCTCACCATACACGATTGACACGAGCTTTTGGCGACACCCGCATCCCAACACAAAAGTGATAATCAATCTGCAGTTTTCGTCACCGCGACACGAATGCTAATCGCATGTGAGGCGCGAAACATTTGGGATGAGGTCTGCGTTCGATTCACCAACACACATGATTTGACATTCGTTTCAACACTACTAGCTACGCAGGAGTAACTCGGTAGTCGGGAGACTAGCCACATCATTGTTCTCGCTGCGTCGGTTCCATCCACGAGTCTTTGAATTTTGCATCCGCCACTCCGACGTGTCCACGTTCTTCTTCACAAGCCTCCCATCAGACGTTCAGCAGTAAATATGTCTGGGAACAACAATTACGCTGTCGTGCTCAATTTCTACGAGAAGATTGATCCTCCGCCAAATTTCCCGACCTTCGTCGACGGATGGCACAATCTCGGCAAGTACGTCCGGAAGCTAGACTACTTCATTGCTACCCAGCTCCATCGCAACGTCGACGAGAATGGTGAGTATTCGTAAACATTGTTTCGACACCGAAATCGAAGTTGACACTGACATCGAAGCCGACGCCGGTATCATTCTAGTTGTCTCTGATGCATTTTCATTCAGCAATCAAGCACCAAAATTACGAAAATCTAGAGATATCAAAATTACGATGTATTCTGTCAAACGGTGGGAAAACAGATTTTAAAATAACCAAAACATCCTGAAAAATTTATCTGCAAACTAAACTTTGACTTCATTCTTGGGACTGGAGCGTAGATCTGGCCTATACAAATGTCAGATCAGGGCTAGCGCTACCGCTGAATCGAGACCAGTTGAACTACTGTGGCCCAGACTTAGGTTATACCGTATAGCAGAAATACATCATGGTCACATACACAGATAATAGTCAGTTAGAATCAGGTACGCTGATCGCTGGTGTCACCAGGCATAGGAATATAGTAAAAATCGATGGTTCAGAACACTTAGCCCCAGGTTACCTTATCATCTTAGGTTTCTTTTAAATCGTTAGAATTATCGTTTTGTTTAACAAGATTAATGGCAGGTAACGGAGGCCTATTCGATTGATCGATAGCAAAGAAAATATACTTTTTTATCCTTAGAAGGTGCACCTAAAATGGACAGGTAATAAGTGTTTAATGGATGATGAACTAACGTCCAGCAGATTCATCTTTGCGTGGGTAGTTTTCACGTGACTTGCAGTCATTACTGGACAATGGCACATTTAACCACATGGCATGGGTAATGTCTGTGGTAAGCAAAGCTCGTGTCTAGTTACCGAATACAAAACCATCAAAAGCAATAAGACAACATTGTATGCGAAATACACACCTTGAGATGAGCGATTTTTTACCTTTAAAAGAAGCGCCAACTTGTAAGATCTGATCGCATGGTCTGATTTTGAAGGATAACAAGTGTTCATGAGACTTCGTGATCTTTTCATCTTCGAGAGCTTTAAGCATGCCATTTGAGGAGAGAAATTTAAATTGTGTGGACGTGAATGTGAATAAGAATGAAATATGAGGATGTTATTATTGGGAATCACTGTAAAAGGAATGCGTTAAGATGAACTTAAGGTGGTGAGACTTTGGTTGGTGTATGTGTGGGGGGGGGGGGGGGGGGGCGGGTGTTCAAGGGAAGAATTGGTTGTAAGGACGACACAGCGGGAATGTCTCCTTCCTATCACGTTCTTACCTCGCACGATCACTGCCAACGAGTCGCAATAATACATTATGTCAACACATCGAAGGCTAGAAAATGTGCAGTGCTGGTCACCAGTACATCTTGTCAGAGTCAAAGTACTTCCAAACTTTCATCGTGGTTTCGAACTCAACAATGAAGAATAAATATCCTCAGGTGTTGCATTCAGATCGTGAAAAACCCCTTCCCCAGCTCCATTCCTATCCTGGACAGACGAACAAGAGAGATGATCTAACCCTGAGTGTACTTTGCGGTAATATCAATCTCCGTTTGAGTGATTTTATATTTCCTATGTTTTTGATAGACCTTGGAGCAAGAGAGCAAAGAGGAAGGACGAATTTTAAAGAAATTTTAAACACCTCTGTTGGGATAATCGGTGGTATGTATAATCGCTGGGAATATTAAATTGTACTTAATGGAGGTTGTATGCACTTTATAAAGCATGACACATGCTACATAGACAGACAGACAGACAGATAGATAGATAGATAGATAGATAGATAGATAGATAGATAGATAGATAGATAGATAGATAGATAGAAATTTTGATAGATAAAATGTATGATTGAGTGTTAGGTAAAAACATGTATGAGAGGAGAAAGGGAATTACGTGTACATGGAATCAGCGCAACATGTCATCAATATTTGTTATTTTTTGTATGTTCACACCTTGATTTCATGAATGATTTACTGTTCGGATAACATGACATCCTTATTGCAAGCAAAGATGCGTAAATGTGTTGAAAGGAAGTCGGAAATAGGATGTTCCATCCATTATCTTAAAATTATCAAATGAAACGTCACCTTAAAAACGTCTGCGGAAATCAGTTGTCCTAATCTGACAACGAATTAAGCCAGATATCAGGATATTTCGACTGTTCCTTTGAGACGCTTCGATGAAGCTCCAACGTCAACATCTTGAATGAAAAAGAGCAACCTTCAAAGTGTGGATATGACTTAAATCAAATACTAATGATGAGATTTCCAGCCAAATCTCTTGTGCCCGGCAATCAAGTTCATTCAGTACAGTGCATGTATAAAAACACCTACATCAGCGTGTATATACTTCCGAAGATTGCAATAGATTAACCTCCGAAGATTGCAGTGGAATGGCACCTCAAGTCAAATGAGGCTTTACAATTAGAGTAAACAGACACGGGAATGAAATAGGTCTTTAAGAAAATCGGACATCATTGTAAGTACGTTGTGGAGTTATCTAAGTTATTATCATTATATATATGTTCTAACGAAACGGTGCTGTCAGCTGCAACCACAATTTAGATGAGGTGACGATATCATCGTCTCATAACACTGGAAAATTGATTTGGAAATGAAAATCATGTTTGTAGCAACTGAAAACCCTTCTAACTACGATGTCAACTTCACTGAGTTCTTACACACTTTTAGAGCTTCCATGATATCAAACCTTAAATTGCGATAACGTGTCATTATACGTCCAACCTTGATAAACTTTTTGTTTTTTGCTTTATTAATATTATATTACTACCAACGCTCTTGAATATGGAGTGATGTTTCTTTTAAAAGTCCACGACTTCACTCTGACCGTCTTCGTCTTTTTATCGAATATCAACATCTATCTCCATATAAATGCATATAGATATATACATATACATATATATTCATACATAATAAAGTGGTATATATTTATGAAATGAAAAATATATATACATATGTATATATATATATATATATATATATATATATATATATATATATATATATGTATATATATGTATATTTGTATGCATGTGTGTGTGTGTGTGTGTGTGTGTGTGTGTGTGTGTGAGTGTGTGTACACTGCCGTTTTCCGTTTTCGCTTATCTCTACCCCTCCCACTTTCCCAACTCTAACTTTATACCAAGTGCATTATTATGTATTTTATGTGTTGTTTTATTCAGATTTTATTTCAGATTCTCCTTTTGATAATAGAGTGCTTATAGAAACAAAATACTAACGTCAATGTTTGACGATAAAATATACTGGAATTCATATCGACGCTGAGTTGAAATGGAATATTCATGTAGATAAAATGTGCCAGAAAATCAGTAGATTGATTGGTTTCCTTGGAAGATTAAGACATGTTGTAAATGAATCAAATTTGAATTTGATATACGAATCCGTTATTCTTCCACATTTTGATTACGGAAACGTTATCTGGTATCCGCTCCACAAAGTTCTCTGTCAGCCCTTCAAAAGTTACAGAATAGAGCGGGCCGTATGATTATGAGAGTAAATCCATATTCTTTTGTTTCTACTCAACATATTCATTATATTTTGGGCTGGGAATCTCCTGAATACCGATATAAGAAAAATATGAGCATGATGATTTATAAGATATTGCAGAACGTTCTCCCAAATTGCATGTCTGATAATATTTCTAGAAGATTTCTGAATTATTCACTTCGTTCAAATCAGAATTTTAATCTTCCAAAGCCAAATTCTAATAACTGTAAAAGGACTTTTTTTTTCTACAGGGGAATATCAGTGTATAATCAATTGCCCAATGAATTTCGTAATGCATTGACCTTAAGATCTTTTCAAATGTTATTATATGATTATTTAGATAGAGCATTATAGTAAAAAAAAGACACAATGAAGTACCAAATGTAACTGCCGTTCTTGTTTGTTTGTTTGTTTGTTTGTTTGTTTGTTTGTGTGGTTTTTTTTTTTGGGGGGGGAGGGGAAGGGGTATATGAGTCTTGCTTTTTCTTTTGTAGATTTGTTCTCCTCTTCCTTTCTTTTCCTTGCCCTGCTTTTCTATACCTATCTCTGATTATTGGTGACTCTCACTGTACCAGTTTGGTGTATGATTTTCATTATGTTTGTTTTTCTTATGTTTTGTATATAGAGCGTATTATTCTTGTATTGTATTGTAAATTCGGGACCCTGTGGAAGAACAGTCATATTTTGCAGATATGACTGAACGGGCAATCCCCCGTTTCTTCATACTGTACATATATGCAATGTATATGCAACTTGTGTGTATTTTTTTTAAATCTAAAGACGGAAATAAAAACAAGCAAACAAACAAACAAATATTTCTAGATATCTCTAAATACTCTTCAGTAGTATCAACATGAGTACCATTGATATACCTCTTGTCTTCTATCCAGATGTGATCTATAAGAATACTAAATCACAGTCAATTTTTAATCAACGACAGAGATATGTTACTAATTTCATGGACAAACATTTAAATTGAAATCTTGAAATTCAGAATACAGTTAAAGAGAGAGACAGATATAGGTCCTACTAACCACTTTGAAATTTTATAATTTTCCACGAGGAAAAAAAAAATCTTAAACATGTTTCCGTGGCATATTATCTTTAGGTGTAGCAGACAATGTGGAATACACCTGTATATTGTTGACATTATGTAATACTCATTTGCCCTTTTTCGCGACGCAAGTTAATTTAGTTACATCGAAATCAAGTCTTTACAGAAAAAAAAGAAACTTTCTGTGTATACTGTACAAATAGCGTCCTATTATTAAATTTTACAACAATCCAAAAGTTTGACTATCATGAGAGACAGCAAAGACAACATTGGTCATTGTGTTATTGTTATCTTTGAAATCACATTTTTCTTTTACCGTTTCTTAAGAGAGCAATTTGATTATGGACCCATTAAGAAGTCATAATGCTGCTTGGGTGATGTTGTTGCCGCTAGCCTTTCCAAAACTTAAAACAGAAAACATCTGCAACGTATTTTTCCACATACAACTGTTTTAATCACGGACAAAACAAAGGGAAAACAAAATCAAGAGACCGAGCAATTTCCTGGGACGACCTGAACACACCTGCAGGCCGCCTGTTAGGTTTCGCATTTACAGAAATGTAATGCAAATATCTCCGGGGTAGCATGCTAAATACAGCAGCAACCTAACCACTGGGGTTCATAAGCAGCTTGAACAGGGCGCTTTTTGATCACACAATGACCTGATGTACGTAGGAGACATAAAAGAGAGAGAGAAAGGGCGAGGGCGGTAATAATGGCGACCAACAGCCCACGGGTACACAGTAATGTGACGGCTCTCTAGCCACGAATATTTTGACCGAGTTGAATAGGACATTATCACACTCGGTCGATGACACATACTACATTGTGTGAATTTTTTCTATGATTTTTTTTTTTGTACGAGCGTCGTTTGCCCTTTTTTTAAAAAGGTCTTTTGAAAAGAATGAAATTGCTTCCACCACAATGTGAACAAACACAGTAAAATCAACCTTTGAAATAAACGGTGAAATAATGGTGAACCATTCCACCCCAATTCCATCATTATTTAGTTATAAAATAAGAGGAAAAGAATCTGCCAGTCTTTCGAAAACCGAATTCCGACTCTTGCTTTGTCTGTTTTGTATTTATTCATGGCATGCAGTATGCAGTATTCAGTTGGCATAAGAATTCCAGTATGTCTTTGGTTTTGTGACATGTAGAAAGGCAAGAAATAGGCCAGAATGTATATACTATATCTTAATATGATATTTAAATGATATGTAAATGATAAAATCTGTCAGCTATCTTAGGGCCTTATCCCTATGCCATAACAAAACAAACATTCCTGTTGAAGTAGGTACAGTTTCTTAGAGCAACTCCATATCATTTTTGTCCTCGCGCACGTGATCATATTCTTGGAATATTATGGGATTACAATCTGCCAAATTCTCATTGTTTTATGCACTTCTCATTAAAGAACCATATGAAAAACGTTAAAACAAACATTGTTACGCATTCACACAAGGATAGGTATTTTCATACTCACAGAGGCCTATAAAAATTTGTATATATTATATACACACACACATATATATAATGTATTGCCGGGTATATGCATACTTTGTGTGTAGATAAAGATGTACAGAAATGTAATCGTCATTTAGATATAAGAATCAACAATATGTGTTGATATGAAAATACTTGATAATTGGGTATGACTGTCACCTTTCAAACCCATGTCCCGAATTCTACAGGGATGAAATCACATATTTTGACACTTAATAAGTAACTTTCTTCGGAAAAAAAAAGAAATCCATTTTCCAAGTCAGATGTTCTATCGTGGTGACTGTAAATAGGGCACGGTTTGTTGGCAAACAACTTGAAAATTAAAATCTTGTATAATCTACCCATTCCAACTGAGATTAAATCAGTTATTTTACATAGTTTTAGATTTTCTACACGTTTCGTTCACTACGGTTATTGGAGTAACTATATGAATGAACGAAATCGAGAGATTATTAATGAAGTCGTTGCTATATTCCATTAATGAGATTTTTAGGATACATACACCATCCTGCCCCCCCCCAAAAAAAAAAAAATATGTTTGTTGTACATTTGCCACTTGGCCCCAAATTCACCCTGCAGCTACAGGCCCATTTCATTCACATGTAGTCGTCTTCCAGCCATCTACCTAACTAGGGCATCCACCTGCATTAAGTTTGTGTACTGTTTTTGTCTTTGACTCAATGTTTACAGCAATTGCTGATTATATATTCCTCCGTCTCCCCAGAACATAATAAACTTTCATTGGATGAAATCCTGAACCGTTTAAAATTGGTTCATATTTCTTACAGACCATGTAATTATTGTTACAGTATTCTCAGGTGCGCTGTTGAAAGAATTCAATTAGCTGTTAAATTTAATCATATTAATTTGATTTGGTATCAAAATAGGACAATTAATGAAAATTTATGTTCGGGTGTTTGGTAGACATGTGATGACATCATCACATCCTTCTATTTGCATATTCTGACTGATATAACTTTTCCCAGAATATGTAAAACATCAAAATTCCACAACTTCCTTTTTTGATGGATTTCGATGCCGTGCACCTCTACGGTCCCAATTTTACTCTTATTCATGAACTCCAACCTGAACGTGGTATGGAATAGCTCTTTCAGGTATCTTTATGTGATTGTCGTTAAAAGGAAATAAACCCAAATAGTCTATATATGTGGATGAAGTACATGCATCCGTAATGTCTGAGGAAAATCGGACAATCTGTTAATAAGTTATGACTTTTAAACGTTGCGGTACGGCTGTCGCTAGATAAAAAGATTAGAATTCGTGATGCCATAGTAGGACAACGATATTGAGGAAACATAGAGAGAGAATTAAACAATTTTCTGTTTTCTAGCATAATAAAGAGGCACTTGGTATTCAAATGTCAGTGACAAGTGGAAGGAAAGAGTGATTATCACAAAAATGGAATTTTGTTGAATTCTCTTTGCTTTTTTTCTTCATATTGTTGTCCGACTGTGACATGAAAATATGGTAGTCATCCATGACCTTAAATTTTAAAACGGATTGTCTGAATTTCCTCAAACTTCACTGATGTATTTTACTAATAATTCTGCATTGACTCAAACCATAATCATATTTGGGTTCCGAATCCCCTTTGATGTACATGTTGCACTGAAAACTGATGAAAGACCATCGTTGCGAAATGTTGATATTTAAAAATCAAAACAAAACAAAAATAGGATACCGAAAATAGCTGTAAAATTAAAAGAAAAATCCAAGTTTGGATGCAAAGAATGCATTATCTTTTCTCGTTATCACACACACACACACACACACACACACACACACACAACGCACGAACAAAGAAATAAAATGACCTAAAGTTTCCTGGATGATAACGCTTTGAATTCTTCGACCAATACCGTTGTAATGCCAGAGGAATGTCATGTACAATGTTGACAAATGTTTTGGCAGCTAGACATGCCCGTTATCATATTGTCACTTTGCCAACTAAAAAGAACATTGACTGTAGAGGGGAAACAGTTTCAAAACGGAGGATGTAAATCGATTATTCTAAGCGATAGCGCAAGACAGTGTGCGTGGCTAGGCTTGTGTATTCGTATCGTGTATAGGTGGAAAGTTTGTGTATATCATGTATATGCGCATTTGATTGGGCGTTGGATGTCGCCACCCAGGGTCGTAGATTGGAACGATTAGTGATGATTATTCATTGTAGAATGGTCTGGGCCCCAGAGCAATTAACGCCTATTCCGGCAGTGGAAATGGACCAATTTTGAGCGTGAAACAACTCATCCTGTGACAGAGATGCTTTCCTGGGACTCGAGAGAGCAACAACATTTAATTCGCAAGAATCATTCTAGTGATTTCATCGACTATATGTGACATTCATTCACAAACTGAGTCTCAGATAGGGTTCTCGGAAAGGTGTTACGTAATCTGAATTTTCAAATCGTTTACTAATGTCACTTATATAATATTATGGTCACTATAATGCAAGAGCAAGGAAAAGTGGGTGGTTCTTAAAAGCACCTGCTTTTTTTCGAATGAAATTGAAATACCTTTGCAAATTATTATTGACCAAAACTTTAAATCAAAATGTATAAAATATGAGATCAGATGTCACATCTTAAAAATTCAAGGCCTAGTATCAAATCAGTAGGTATAGACTCAATATGAGCCATGAACTTACTGAAAACATCCTCATTCTTTTGCTTAATTTTCATGACACTTATACAATTGTGTTTTTTAAATATACTTCTTAATCTTTAGCTTCAATATAGTGTGGAATTATACAGTATAACGCCGAAGATTGTCTTGGCGAAGTGGTCGGCGTATCCTGCCTACAAGAAACAGGTGGTTGGACTTAATTCAAGACTTTGCCAATGTTTACTGTCTGCAAAGTGTGTAAAACATGCACATCTAAATAAACAGGATATGATTATGTGGTATAACTTTTGCCCGTCTATCGAGGACAATATCAATCAGTAACAAGAACAACGCCAATGAAATGAAAATGATTCGCTCTTGTGTTTTTTTTTCTTGTGATTAAACTGTAATAAAAGTGGTAAACTACAACATAAATGTAGAGCTCAAGATCAGAACATTTCTTCCTGTAGCATTATTTAAGGGGGGTGGGTAGGCGGAAAGCTCTTTAGATGATAACTTTTGCAAGAGGGCTGTCTTTACTAGGTGATTATCACAGATACATACATTTGAGGCTTGGCAAAATGTGTCAATTATGTGAGATACAAACTTCACTGAGAGCCTTATGTGGGCTAACTGGCGAGCTGGGACACCCAGGAGGCTGTCAGAAGGAAGAAGGGATAACGTTTGCCCGTACAGCTGATCTCACGTAAAACGCTCGCTTCTACTCCATCTTTCAATCACTTAACACTCTAGCAGTCTCCGGGCACGACTATATGCGAATTCAATCAAAGTGTGCTGAGGCTGTGCCCTCGCACCTCTTTTCTTCGCGTGTCCAACTTAACGACTACCGATGTCAGAATTATCGTCACCATGACAACGGACTGCATCCCTATCCATCCTCGTTATCCCAACCTAGAGTGGATTGAGGAACTGCCGTTGGGCAGAGGATGTGAAGGTAGAAACGAACGTTGATTCATCGATCCTGACAGCTTGTATTATGATTTCATAATGGGGTTTTATTGCCGTGCTTCCAGTTGCAAAATGTAACAACTTTGGATTACTCGTTGTGATATCAAGTCTTGTTCCCCTCATCAATGTCAGTTAATCAAAGCCACCTTAACGCAGCGTATGTTTTTGTTCGTTTGTCACTTTGTCCGTCTGAGTTGATTTTTGTTGTTATATTTTTAAAGAGTCTACATAAACATTTCTGAGCCATTCCGAGTCATCAATACCAACTGTCCACTATAGCGATATTCGATCACCATCGAAAAACCTTTCTTTTGTCAGTACTGACATCTTTTGATAGTAGCAATACATCAAAATATTGACATTCTTATCATCCTGCTGCGTCTGTCTCCTTTAGGTTAGGTCTACTTCCTTTGCCAATATATTTGCTAGTTGATAATGTGACAATGAAAATGTCCTCTTGTCGAGACTGCTAGTAGATCTCTGCATTATACTTTCACATGAGTCTGATCATCTGCTCTCTAAAGAGAAATACGGATGAGAGAAACAGAGGAGAGAGACAGAGGCGGAGAGGAAGAATCATGACGTGAAGCTAGCTAAATTTCTTTGGTATCCATTCGTTTAGTTTTGGTTGTTGATGTTGATTGGAAGCTTCTGGAAAACGCTCCCTCCTCCGTTGTGACTTTCAGATGATGAAAGTGGATCTGATGTCGTTGAAAGTCGGCTCTTATCGCCCAGACAGCGGTATTTGTTTGGCTGTCTGCTGCATTCTTCACTCCAGTCTCTCTCTCTTCAGAGGACCCACGAGGAAGATGAACCATCGGGGAATGAAATGGGGAAAGCCAGATTAGACTTTGGTGACATTCGTAAAGACCACGATTCTCCGTCATGATTGCCAGTAATCCCCTGGCATATGTCACGCGTGTATTCTCAAGAGTGCATAGCCTTGCCAACATTTCTCCTCCGTGATACAACTCCGTGAATGTCAGAAAGTGTGTCGTGAGATGAAAAATGGCGATATCTGTATATCCATGTAATAATGTGACTACAACATCAGAGGGAATGATATAAACATTCTGTAATTTCGATCGATTTGAATGCAATGGTCATGGATTTTAAACAATAAAGGCAAAAAGCGAACATTTGGGAAAAAAATCTTTTGTAGGAAAAAAGAAAAGGATGGAGAGTGACATTCGTCTTCATTTTCAGTTTACCATCCACCCCAAAACAAAACAAAACAAAACAAAACAAAACAAAACAAACAAACAAACAAACAAACTAAGAAGCAGAAGCTAAAAAATTGGTTTCTCTGTGTTTGTGTGTTTTTATAGGCATTCCTCGTTTGGTTGCGAACACAGTCGCAGTTGTCTTGCGCCATAGATGCTCCATAGTATAGAGCCTTGGTACAAGCCTGAATAAGTGATATCAAATAACGTTACATTCGTCAATATGAATACACATAATATTTAATCAACTTTGCTCCAGTCGTTTTATGTTTATTGATCATAACTGAGGTTTCGAATTACATTCTCCACACAAGCCAGGCAAACACTAATCCCCAGGACACTTGTTATTACCAGCCCTCTCATTTCTTTGTCTGAGAATGTTCGTCATGTCAGAATCTTGTCTTGAAAATTGTTCAACAAGAGACAAGATTTTACTTGAGAGGAGACGAAGCCTCTAGTCCGTGTAAGAGGCTGTGTTTAGAAGGCATTGTCATCAATGTCTTCTCAGCAAGGACGTGGGTTAGACGTTCTCGTTTTTCGAGAAAATCTAGACAGATACCATTAATATTTCTGGCAAAAGCTGAGCCCTGAAGGCTATCAAAATGTAGAAGCCTGCTGATTACAAAAGCCTGCAAATCACTAAACAGGTTGTGAAAGCTGTGTAGTTAGTATTTGCTGTCTTCCTTTTCAGCATTTCTAGAGTGGAGTGACGTAATCATGCACAGGAGACGATCGGGGCGAGCCAGGTGCCCGTCACCATGCCGCTCGTGTCTCGCAGCCTCTTGGGGCATCGCCGGACTGAGCATTCATCAGACTTGCAAATAACGGGCGATGATCGATCGGGGAGGATTTGATTTCCTGCCATGAAATGTTTGCATCACCGTCTCCACATAGACTGCTTATTTCAAAGTGTCTTGTAAGGAGAAGGGGGAAGGAATTTGGCACAGGGCACTGTGACTATGTGAGGATTCTGACCAGGCGAAATGTGGCAATGAATTACTAACGTCTCCTACCCCATTGAATATAAGATATACTAGTACTTGAAAGGTTGCTTAGAGTAACGAGAGTTTCGCAAAAAAAAACATATAGCTAAAAACATATATAGCTAAAGAATCTGAACTGCTTGGTGATATTGAGAACTTTCATTTTTTTTACTGTAAAGAATATCATGTAAGCGTATAACAAAACAACTCCCCCAAAAAAGAGTTCCGTGCGCATGCTGTTCTTCCGATTTCCAAGGTAAAACGTCTGGAAAAGTTTACTGTCTATAACTGACTTGATTAAAATTGCCAGGGTAAAGTGCAAAGTGATTTTGATGATACCTGTGAAAGGATGCTGGGGCGGAAGATAATCTATCAATTGGTCTTCCGTCTGCATCAGAAAACACAGGAAAGTCATCGATAGCGGAATATTCGTGTTGTCAGCAACTGTTAATCAGCAAATACAGACAAATGTCATATTATGAAAGAGTGAGCGATAATGTGAAGATATGAATACTCTGTCGAAGCGTCGATCTGGTTGGCATTATAAGACCCTATCTTCTTGAGATTATTTAACTGTTAAAAACTTCAGTGATGAAATGTGTTTAGTCTGTCACGATTAAGCGCGTGAGACATGAGCGTTGTGAAATGCATAATCTCTGGACATGCCGACAAAATAGCGAGTGATATCTGAACAACTATCAGTTCCCTAAACGGAGGGGAAACAATGATCGATGAAATTAGCTCCTTGGGTAGTCGAACTTTTCATTCCTTGTTGACATAAACGATGACTCACAACATTAAGGTGTAGTGTTGCAGCATGGTTATAAGTTTAATGAAAGAAAGACGTGTTCTGGAAGCATACCGGTCTTCATATCAGACTAAGTTTGTATGCTGAGGAAACCATGATATCTGCCAAGTCGGATTCAATGCAGTAAAGTGAAGTGTTCTAGCATAGATAGCATTATTTTAGTCCAAATTTACTCTTTGATATTTTTTTGTTCGTCGAAAAACATTTGCATTGTAAAAATTGATATCATGCCATAAACTTGTGACGTTGCAGTATACATTTCTCTATGCATGGAGAAGATGTTTGCGTATGATAATCTTTGTATTTGATGAGTTTCTACCCTACCTGCGTTATGCAGTCTGGAAGGAGGAGACTAATGTGCACATCTTTCATCTCCGACAGTTTTTCCTTCGCTTCTCTTTTCCTGCTTTTATTTTTCCTTCCATATCTCACCCGGTAGTCCTTAAGCACGTAAGCGGGGAGGAAAAATGGGATAGCACGAAGCAATATTCCGGAAAGCCCATCCAGGCCAGGAGGAGAAATGAGGAATGCTCGATGCCATGCTCTCCAAATCTTGCGAACAATAGGATGAGTCATGTAGCTAGGATCTAAAGAGATCTAGACATAGACTAGCTCTCAATCCCTCAGACGTGATTTCGCGTTAATTCATGTCAATAGGAAGTTTAAAGAAGAGAAAGAAAATAGTTCCCCTCTCCGGAATGTCTAGTTCATGTCTGGTTACTCTCTATCGTCTTCTTTTAAAGACAAGCAGCACACAAATTTGGAGTATGTAGGATGAGCACTGATAATAAATCATATTTAAAAAGCGGACATCGTTTAGAAAATGAAGATCAATCTCTCTCTTTAACAAAAAAAAAAAAAAAACCCTCTTAAGCAGGCCTTCAATATACCCATTCTTCCAGTGACTTTTTTTTAATGAATCAGATATACACCATTCCAGGAGCACTGTAGGTTGGACAGTGATAGGATACACACACGACAAAATGTGCGGCAAAACATGAATTATTAAAATCACAGAAGCGGCGTGATGACATCCCATTTGCAATATCAGATGAAAGAAACAGATAACATTAACATAACATAACATATTTCCTATCGATTCGGTGACGAGGTTATGAATTACGCAGAACCTGAATACTAACGGTTGTACCCAGATTATGAAAATATAAAAAGGATAAAGAAAAGAATCTGCCAAAGAAAGCGTTATATCAGGATATTCCGTTGTTGTTAAAAGCGTGTGAACATAACATAATTAGGCCAGTGGGCTTCTGATTTTCAAAGTTGTACAACATATTTTATGTGTATGGGCTGATATTATAAAAGATTTTGTAATTCTCTTTATTATATTTGTTGTTACTTCTACTGTTACTTATGTTAACAATAAAAGGGTTATACACCGCAATACTTTATAGTGCAGTTGGTTAACATTGCATGAAATTATCATTACTGCTACCTTCCTGCCTAAGGTCTTGTCAATACATCGATATTGTAGAATAGTAACCCTGACATTTTACGTGTATTTTGTGATCGTCTTAAATACGAGATGATCGTTATCCTCTGTGATTTTCATTGTCTTTATTGGCATCCATTGTGTTATCGGCTTTTGTTATCCTCTTTGTCAAATCAATGTCAACGTCTTTTTTTTTTTACATAGATTCCCATTGCTCAGTGAAAAGCCCTATGAATGCTTTTTTATGACCCCAGGTACGCCTCTCTAACATAGTATGTATATAGAGTGATAGGGTTAATAGATGTAGTGTAATTTGCGTGTTGGGGGAAGAGGGGCATATGTCACTTTTCTCCATGCAGAGAGATTCGACATAAAAGGAGAGAGTCCCCCTACGGTGCGTGTGTTATTAGCAAACTTGAAATCTTTCGAGGTACAAACCAAAACAGTTGGTTTATCGGTGATTTTCTCAACTTGAGAGATCACAGAATCGATAGGGAAATTGTTCCATTTTTCCTTCTTCTTCACACTTCACACTTTGGATTTTTATCACATAGGTTATATCGCAGGCGGAGAGTCATTCAACGCTCTGAGTTCAGTTGACAGTGGTACATGACAAACGTTTCGTAGCAATTAGCGTTGGAACAACTATAAGATACATTAATTCAAGGCGAACAATATAAAAAGAAGGAGTTCGACAATGCATCTTCCATCGAACTTCCTCTCCTCTTCTTTCAATTCGAGAAGTTTTATAACATCGTAATAGATATACGTTGGCTGAAACTGAAACCTTACATTTCAGGAACTTTGTCTCTGCTGTTGCTAATGATGATGATGATGAAACAACATTTGTATAGCGCCATTTATCTGTAGAAACATTCATAGAGGCCCGGCTACCACAACGTGTCACATAATCCTTCACAAAGTTGATGGAAAAAACAGGTTTTCAGTTCAAATTTGAAGGTATCGAGGTTGGATGCACAATCGTATGACCTGTTCATCACGATAATGCCCACACGAGACTTCAAATGTTGTATAAGTTCATTAAATTTGTATTAAAATGGAGTTGACATCAATTTCTTTTATTGTTAATGTTTCAAGTAATCAATTTTAGAAGAACTGCCATCTTCTTTGCTCTGCTGTTTCCTCTTAATTGACTTTCTTTTGCACTTTATTTTGTACTAAATGCAGGGAGGTACAAGTACATGAACTTTGCCACGTTTAACGACACGGATGAGATGGTGATGAAGGACATGTCGCAACCTTCTATCGAGCTCCTCCAAGCGTTGGGAGAAAGCCACGGTCCTCCGGGACTACAGACCAACTATCCTGGCAAGTAGCTTAATTATCTTCAGCTTCATTAGGAAAGAACTTTTTTTAAAGGATATGAATATATAAATGAATGTATATATACATACAGATCAGTACGTACATAAACATGATTATAATACATATATGCACTTGTATTAGTAATATTGATTTAACAGGCAATAGCAAAGGAATGATAATGTGAAAATTAAAATCATATAGCTATAACAACGTCAATTCTTGTAACTGTCATATTATTATCGTCAATAATATCAACAGCAATATCATCATAACAAACTTATTTGGCGAGTATGTAGCCCTCTGGTCACTGCTGGTAAAAAGAATTAATGGAGACACATAATACACTAACTGTGATAAAGTTGATACCACTGTTTTACGTTTCCGCGATACCATGGATACCTTGACAAACATTAAAGCCGAGAATCTGGCAAAATAAAACGATTTGGTCAAACATGATTATGATTTGTGATTTTCGTTCAAATCTTCTTTGCTCGTTTCCGAACTTCAAAGTCTCAGAATGTTTTGAAATTTGGAACTCCTTATGAAGTATGACAGTCTGGTGTTCTGATTTTGATTACTGCATTTTATTGCTTAATCTCCTGCATGTTTGACTAGATAATAATTTCATGAATGATGTCTGTGAAAGGTTTACTTTTTAGAAGGAAATCATACAGATAACCAAGGCAACAGATCAGAGTTAGAGAACTAGCAGAGAATTACTTGGAGCAGGAGGATGAGGAGTAGAAGGGAAGTTATGATCGCTAGAATCTACCAGAAAAGGAAAGCAGAAGACAAATGAAAACGGAAGAGGAAAAGCAGTTACTGTAGCAAATAACCACAAGCCAGAACATGCAGAAAACGTAAACTGAAAGTGATGCTAAAAATAATATATGATAACGGTATTATAGTCAATCATGTTTTCATTTTTTCCATAACTCACAGGAGGCTATCACGAAACGAAGACGAGTGAGGGACCAGTAGCCCCAGATCTTCCCGCCAAAACCGAATCCTGCTTCTTAATATCTTCATTCAAGGTGAGTATCTGTGCTGCAATGATAAATTTAATTTAGCATTTTGCAGTCTTGTACAGCTCCATAATTATGATGCTTACTATATTTTTTCTAACCCAATTCCTTAATTGGCTCTGTTCTCTTTCTTCTTCGTTTTTATGCATATCTTTTGCAGCAACGTTGTACAGGTTTCGCCTGCGTATATACGCATCTGTTCATTACCAAAAACTAGAAAGGCCAATATTGATTAATTTGAGCAGAAATATGAAGTTCTAAAATAATAAGAGCATGTATTTGTATCATTCAGGCTTTCCTGCGTTTGGGGACCGTCGATTTCTATGAAACGCTGATTTTTCGTACACATTAATGTTGTGCTTTTTGAGCAATAAGATGGGACCTATTAAGAAATGGAGGAAGAACATTGTAATACCCACCCCCCCCCTAAAAAAAAGTACACTACATTAGATCGAAGTCAAGCTATTACAATGACTTTGTTATTTCACTGTGTATTACAGGAATGGACAAAGAGTACTCTTTAAAGGGATGATGTATTGGTTGATGTGAGGATTCAGCTTTTAACGTTTTGCGAGATACTTAGAAACCACTTTATGAAAATGTTAAAGAGCCTACAATTCTAAGAGAAATAAAAAACTTTATTTGATGAAAATCGGTTCTGAAATGGCTGGGGTACCCAGAAACAACATAAAACAAAGTGATCCTACAAAAAGTGTTATAAAAGGGGGGTCTCATCTTTTATTAGGATCGCTTTGTTTTGGATATCTATATAAGCCACTTTAACATCGATCTTCATCAAATAAACTCTTGATTACTTTTAGAATTATAGTCATTCTATTTAATATTTCATAAGAGGTTTTTCTCTTTATCCCCCCCCAAAAAAAGTCATCAAAACACGTTGGAAACCTGAAGCCCCATCTCAACCGAAACTCCATACCATCCCTTTCAGAGTGAGACATGAGGGCGAAGCAGTCTCTGATGGTTGTACTTACTGGTGAACTTCGACTTGATTATTTCATTCAGTTTGAATATTTGCAGATTATATTCTTCTATCAGGAAAATGTCACGCGATTATGTCATTTTCGTTGTCCAGGTAACGACTGACTTGGATGAAGTTCCCGCTGAGGAAATGCTGGAGGAACTTGTTGGCCTCGAACTGTTGCAAGAAAGCGCTGCAGCATCCGAGCAGTACGAAATCGGTCCTTGGGCCCTGTACCGGCGCTTCACTCCAGCAATTCCTTTCCAACCTTTTGATCTGGTCTTTCGCTGCGAGTTACAGGGGCTAGGCACTGATACGGAGCCAGCCACGGATCTGATCGAGAAGCTCCAACAGGCACCAACGCTGGAGGGAGTCGAGCGCGCCCACACGGGGCTCTACATCGTTGACTCGGAGAACGTCGTGGAAAAGTGCACAGAATCATAGACAGCGCCACCTAGTGAAGATTTAACGCTAGCACATAAGATGTATCATGCATGAATTAAAAACGGTAACGGAACAACTTCCCACTGTTCGTGCTATCAAGAATAATTTTTTTCGTTTTATTCAGAGACATTGCAAGTATTGTGAGTTCTTAGGTATGAAGCAAGTAATTGATATCAAAGCGCCTTGAATCTTCATCATTTTAAACTTGGTGAACTAACGTTATCTTTCTGTACCTGACACACCATTGTGAATACATGTATACTCAGTGCATGAAACGGCTGCGTAACTTGGCAACGACATAACCATTAGCATGTAGAAGCAGCTGGTATACTTCATATCTAAATCATTAGAACCAAAGGCTTGCCGAGCAGCAAGGATAAACATTTTTGCTGTAGCAGGTTCATCCTATGACAAAGCTCAGTCAGGATTATTTTCGTTTGGTATGATTATGGATGTATGTGAGTATGACGTATTATGACAGAGGTTTAATTTATGCATATTTTCAGGCATCTTGCTGATGAAAATGACTTCAGACATACGCAAAAATGTATACACAAGATGATTCATTTTTGTGTGTTCTTTTTTAATCTTCTGGTGCTTTCCTCTGTCTTTCTTTCTTCGTCACCCTCTCCTTAATTCTTCTTTCTATCAGCAGTTGTTGTACTCCTCATCGGCACAGCGTAAATCGGCAACCATTGTTGTTCACTAATAATGTCGGCCAGGCCAAGCGGTTGACTAGCAGTCAATCGACTGTTTTATTATTTCGAGCAGTGGATTCTTGTTTATGACGGAGTGAATCCCATTCGACGTTACGTGTCATACATAAACACTTCACAATTTAAACGTTGAGGATTTCGTATATTTTATTATGCAACAAACGTATTTCTGACAAACGGAACAGGGAATATCAACGACTGTGTTTATACCTCTCCATCATCATAACATGAGTCTGTTCAAGGCGTCAAATCGATGTAAATAAAACTGCAATACTAAGCTTTATTCAAGTGACATAACTCGTAGACATACTCACACACAAAAAGAGTATGCACAATGTAAGAAGTTCCTTTAAAAAACTAGATATAAATGACGAGGTTACAGAATATCCGTGTTTCAAATGTTTCCAAGAAACGTTGATCGATATTGGTCTAAAATGTACAAACAAATTAAATGACCTGGTGATGTCATCGTATCGAAGCTCTCTTTCTGGTTTTACAATTACAAAAAAAAAGTATAAGAAATTAATCTTCATTCACGATTTTGTGAGATTATCATGAAAGGTTAAGACTTTGGTCGACGATTTATCAATTCTTTATTCCCTTACAAGATTATAATTTGTAGAAAGAATAATATTTTATCTTCTCTTTGATGTGAAACAAGGACATAATGGTGAATTTTTCTGAACAGGATAATAAGAAACTTTACGGACGACAACATCACATTCTTCAATTGTCATTTCGAAGCTTACTATATGATTACACACCTGTCTTATATTATGTTTTCAATTTAGTGAACTTCTACTATTCTGTTTGTTTTAATATATTCTATTCACTACGGTCCACTCAAACGAGAGGAGGTTGTTTTTATTTTCTTTTACCTTGAGCAGCTTCATTTCAGCCACGTAGTCTCAACGGAAGTGACGTAACAGTGTCATGATGTTACAAGCAAAGATGGACATCTTTCATCACGTACAACGACGTATGAAGGATCACTAGCGTTATAATTATAGGAAGGAAACGAAAATTCATGGAACAGTATAATATTTTATTTTTGAAAAAAAAAACACCAAATTGATCTTACCTAAAGTAATCATGTCATTCCGATGAAACATATCATCTGCAAAATCATTGTGTAAATCATTCGATACCGCAGTGGCAAAAATCGTTCTACATCAAAAGAAAAAAAATGCAAGCAAATTTGATATGAGGCATATCTGACAGAAAATCCAGGCAGTGAATAAGAATAAAAATAAGATGTAAACCTGGACAAAAACAAAAATGAAGAAGGCGTAATTTTAGTCGAGTTGTCAGCACCAGCTCTAACAGTGCGCTATAAAATGTACTTTGTAGCGCGTAGATGTACAAAGAAGTAAAATTAAGACTCTTGTAAATACACATTTGTCAATGAAATGCAAACTATAACAAACATGTTAACCCGCGCCTTAACTTGTACTTTCATCGCAATATTGCATGCTGCATGTGCAGATTAACGTGTTTAGGTGTTAGTGTCATTGTTTTAGACAGAATGGTAGTAGAAGCATCGTCTGAAATTCGTGATTATGTATAACGATGGACATCTGCGCACATTTTACAGGCTGTTTGAGTGTGTTGATTGTGAAAATAAACTGATTCTTTTTTTTTTGTAACACAACTGGCATGGAACCTGATTGAAAATTCAACAATAATTCAGTGTTCTTATCAACTTATACTGCTCTGCTTGTTTTACAAAGCAAATAGATGCATTAGTCAGAATGTCTACTATGTGGCACAGAGTTAAATTAGCGCTGTATTTCATCCATACTATATCGTCATGTACTCAATAGAGTAGTATTAGAGAATACAGAATACTGACATTGCTTCCAATGATTGATGATTTCGTTTGTGATCTTATCTTAGCGATCAAAATGATTTCATGGCATTACTTTTGTATCTTCGTAATAATAAATGATGTAATGCAAGTGCATTTTGGGCTGTTGCTAATCGTCATTGATTCCCGATGCTTTCCCAAAAGAGCTCAGAGAGAGAGAGAGAGGGAGAGAGAGAGAGAAAGGCAGGGGGAGTTTGATATGTTTTAAACCTCCACTAGTTATGTGCGAAAGTTATCCGGTTTTATCCATCTGAATAACTCCATGCACTTACGTGCGGTGAAACAGGCTGTCAATAACTATGACCCTTTCAGCATTTACGCAACAGAGCCACAAGAGGGCGTTGCATCGTATTATCGTGTCGGAGTGAAGACGCCTCGGGAGCCGATAGCCTAACTCCGCGTCAAGCATGACTCAAGAACATATCCTGCATTAACAAGAACATCAAGAATAATCAAGTAGCCAAGAATCTTTTTAAACCGACCCGTATACTGTTTTGTTTTTCTTTTAGAAGAGTCTAATTGTACTGTTCGAATGTATATACCTTCCTTGATTATCCCATATATTACAAAATATGACCGTCGCGTATACTGTTTTGTTTTTTATCTCGAAAATTCTCGTCGTGCTGTTCAAATGCCATCCTTGATTATCCCTGTATTGAAATACATCTAGTAAAGTACGCGCTCACTAAGCCAATGGTCAGTGGAATATTTAAGGGAAGGACTCGTGAACATCGTGTAAGTATTTAATAGCATACAACATAGTCCCAGTAGCATACAGCTCTTCATGAAGTTAATGACATTATCCCCTACAAGCCACTAACGTACCGAAATCGGAAAGGAAGGTAGCGAGAATAGGCAGTGACCAACAAGAAGAGATAAAGTTTTCCGGAAATTCATGATAAAGGTGTGTGTATGTGTGTGTGTGTGTGTTGGTGTAAACATAATACAGTACGTCTGTGTGCGTGTGTGTGTGTTTTCGTGTATACATTATACAGTACGACTGTGTGCGTGTGTGTGGGCGTGTGTTCGTGTATATATGTGCGTGTGTGTGTGTGTGTGTGTGTGTGTGTGTGTGTGTGTGTGTACATCGGTGTGTGTATGTGTTTGTGGCTGTGTTTGTATGCATATGTGTGTTGTGAATATGTTATCTGTGGGATGTGATTAACCTGTTCATTTCTCTGTAAACCTGATCGGTTTATCTTCCCAGTATCAAGGGATGCATCTACAGTTTTAAGGATTTTGGACCACAGACAAATATTTGATAAAGTTATTTCGAGAAGCAATTCTGAATTTAGCCGGTCTTTCAAGAGTTATTTTGAGCGTTTCTATTTACACTCCTTAATTGTGATAAAGAAAACTCTTGCAGAATTCGGGAGGGGGAGGGGGACTAAGGTATACGATATACCGCTCAACCTGTACATCTGATGCTTTAGCACATTGACTACTTAATTAAAGGTACAGTTTACCTTTGGGAGCAGTGATTTAAAAAATGTTCGAGATGTCACATTTGATGCATAAGTGTGTTGGCCAGTTGTATCACAAAACATCCTACCATTTACGAATTTTGCGATAAAGCCTAAAATGTAAGGTGATACCTCTATTTTTTCAATAAACCATAGCTGTAGACGGTTAAGTTCAAAAACATTTTCATTATAACTATTGTTCACATTTTGTATATTTAACTGTACTTAACAGTAATCATACTGATTTAGTTTTTACATTAGTTGTTTCCATCCCTAACTCACATTTTTGAACTTTTTGAAGCTCTACAGCTGGGTTTTTAGTTTCATCTGCAAATGGTTAATTATGCCTTTAAAAGGAGCAAGCTCTTCAGTAGATGCTGCGAAAGTTGTGACTTAACCCGTTCAGGACGGACTGATTTTACTACAACACACATTTCCTATAGACACCTGCCCGAGCATACTCGGGACTAGTCCTCAACGGGAATGACCAGTCGAATGAATTCATTTACCTCGATGGAGTAGAGTTTGCAGCGCAGTCATTGTCTGTAGCTATGAGAAATGTAATTGTGTCCACATATTTCCTCATCACTTTCAATGCCCATTCTATAAATGAACTAAAAACTATTTTAAATTTCTAATTGTTTTGCATAAAATTGATTTTCTCATGTATCATACCGCACTTACTGTCTTTTGTTTAATGTCGATGATATCGCAGAACGGAATGAATTGCTTTAAGTGTTTTTATATGTTATCATTATTCTACATTTGAAATTTAATCAAATTTTACTTATCGCATTTATTTATGACAAAACTTTGTGACTGTGTTAACATGTTTCCATCATGTCAGAACAGCAAACGAGCAAGATAACGGAATTTTCTCCAAGTTATGGAATTACAAACTTTGCGAAGTTTAAGACGCAAGAGACATGGTCTTCGCCTGCTATTTAAATGGCGTGGTGAACAATCTCGCACAGATAACAAAAACTCCACTCAGTAGTCGGCTAAAGTAGGCATGTCGTCAAAAGACGAGCGCTCAGTTGAGTCAGTAATTTGTGCTATCAGTTATTCACACTCGGTACACAAAACTTCGGGTAAGTATCTTGGAACACAATGGAGCGGGGTATTAGCTGGTAACGGAGCATGCGCCATTTAACATACCTAAAAACTTCGCCTCCCAAGAAGCGATGCACATTGCATGGTCATCGTTTATTCACGTATAGTTGTGAAGCTGAGAACGTGCGTGTTGGAATCCAACATCTCTAAGCACTCGCAGAAGTTTCACGTTTTTCTGAGACTGCAGCAAAATGGGGTCCACACCGGAGATTGACATCTTCTGCAAGACCCAGGAGTACAAAGGGATGACCTTGATGGCCATGCAGATGCCTGAGATTTTTGAGGCCCTTCAGCAGTGGGAGCCACGAGATGACGACGTCTATGTCGTCACATACCCCAAGTCGGGTAAGGCTCTTCTCTCCCTTTAATTCCTCCATCCTTCTCCCTACCCCCCTTTCTCTCTCATTATTACTAATACTACGCAATCATGATCATTCTGAGTACAGACCAATGTAGCCCATACAGTCTCATGCTATTAACATTTATCGCCGCAAATTGTACTTCAACAACGAAATGAACGCTTCAGTAAGAAAAGTAAAGAAAGAACCCAAATGAGCTGGAACAGAGAAGAGAAAGTGGACTATGAAGGTCCAATGCCCACAAAACACTTTTACGAAAGCGGTCTACAGAATCAAGCGAGTTAATCACAGTCAAGATGATCTGATCATTGAAGAGTTGCCATAATCCTTTTTTTTTTGTGGGAATGTGAGAGTTAAAATTCATGAAATTCTTCCGTCAAGAGGTTTTTATGCAACTGATTGACAAATTGCCCTTCATCGACGTAATTAAGAACTGAATTGAATAAGCACTCAACTCTGTGCTTAATTACGTGATGTAGGGCAATTCGTCAATCAATGTGAGAGTTGCCATAATCTCCTTTTTTTGTAATGTGTGTCAGGGGCGGATCCAGGAATTCCATAAAAAGGGGGTGCCTTAAAGGACAAGTCCACCTTCATATACATAAGGATTGACAGAATGCAGCAAGATTAGTAGAACACATCAGTGAAAGTTTGAGGAAAATTGGACAATCCGTTCAAAAGTTACGAATATTTTAAGTATTTGCGCAGTGACTGCTGGAAGAGAAGACTACTACAGTGTATGATGTCACATGCGTACAACTATATAAGGAAAATAAAAAGAGAATTTCACAAAACTTTACTTTTTGAATAAAGTGCACATTTCTTCGACTTGCTACTGACGTATGTTACGGGTAATATTATTCCCCCTGCCTCCTGAAAGAGAGAAGTTGAGTGTTCTTTTGTTATGCGAGAAAAATGGAAATATGTTGAATTTTCTTTATTCTTTCTTTATATCGTTGTACTCATGTGACATCACAAGCTATAGTAGTCTTTTCATCCAGCCGTGACTGAGCAGAAACTTCAAAAATTCATAACTTTTTAACGGATTGTCCGATTTTGCTCAAACTCTCACTGATATGTTCTACTAATATTGCTGTATTCACTCAACCCACATGTCTATGAAGGTGAACTTGTCCTTTAACAAAATTAAAGAGGGGCGCACGCCCCCCCCCCCCATTTTTTTCTTTGTTTTATCGTATTTCTTTGGTTTTAACAAAAATTAAAGGGGCGCGCCCGGTGCGCCTTCGCCTGGATCCGCCACTGTGTGTGGAGAAACAGAATACGTATAGCTGGAGAATCGATGGGACATTCACTGGAAAATGTATATGATAGATTATTTTTTCAAAGCGTCTTTTTGTGATACAGACAGCGTAAACTCACACAGGGTTAACACGACACGACCCCGAGTACAGAGATCTCACATTCTGGTGAATGAGAGAAGTCAGTTTTCAACTTGGGGAAAAGAACTAGGTGTACTTTGATCGCAAAGAGCGGCAGTATACTTCTGTGAAAGCAGGGAGGTGGATATACCTCCCTGATGAAAGTAAGTCGGTGGCGTTCGGCACACACGTCCTTATGCCTCGCTGGCCTTGCGTAATAAGTACATGTATTTGTATCAGCCAGTGGCCGCGGTTACACTCTATGAAAGCTCTCCCTTATCACCATGCTTACAGCCCCAAAACTTACGGCGTTGAGCACTATAATAAAGAGACAGACCCTATACTTCGCAGTGTACAGTTTATAAATTTGGGGGTTGTTTAGCATGGTTACTGAACTGCCAACTCACAATTTTACTTGAAATATGACAGAATTACTGTCCTAAAACGGCATAATGGTTCCTTTAGGTTAATTTTGATGCCCAGGTGAAAAATACTGTCAGTGAGAGCTTATTTCCTCTTAAACGGCTTTTTTTTGCAATACTCTCCAACTCTGTACTTTGCTGAAATAATCACAACCACAGGTTTTTTTTTCGACAGAAATGATACTCCGAAGCACATCCCCTAGATAAAAACAAAAATGAACAAACAAGCAAACAAACAAGCACTGGCCTCACTTCATGTTAAAATTGATACGTATAAACGAGAAAAATGTACAGATTTCATTCTAAAAATTTGTTGGAAATCTCTTTTGGAAATTTCAGGTTTCATATATTTTCACGGAAAGTTTTTGTAGCTTCTATGCACATGTAAAATAGACTGGATAATGATGTCAAGTTTTTCAATTTTCCCAGTGACCTCCACAAACTTTTCACTAAATTGATTGTTTTACGTGAAATCTAATAGAAAAACTTTCATATTTATTAACATTTAAGCCCGATGGGAAAATGCTATCATGGAACTTTTATGTTTTCAATGCCTCGTCCCTGCCTATGGGAACTGTATACCCTATAGTAACACATTTATAAAGACTGAGGTGGTGTACCCCATGCTTGGTGTATCTTCGTCAACCTCTCTCATTGTCGAGGCTAGCGGTAGATTTTACTCAAATGCAAATTAATGCATACCTGGAATCTTCTTATCTCAAAAATGTGTTTTGAATTAAGTAACCTTAACATCATTGACACGGGCATATAAGAATGTAAAAGGTGAGAAAACGAATTGTAAAATCAAATCAAAGAAATCTCTTGAATCAAATCATCGTTTAAGACACAATGTTTTCTGATCTACTTAACCCATTATCTGCCAATGAGTCCAGTGTTCCCATTTTTCACATAGATGGATAGGAGGTGAATGTGGTGCACAGAGGGTTGATATTGTACAAAAGCCGATACACCAACGTGGCCACGTTTATATAGGTCATTTTTATCTGATTTGGCACACATATCTTATGTAATGTCTTAGGATCTGGTATAGTGTATGTGTGTGTGTGTGTGTGTGTTTGATCGGTTAAAGGGATAGTATAGTATTGGTGGAGATGAGGATTTGGCTTTTAACTTTTTGCGAGACACCAAGGAACCAAATTGTACAGAGCATACCATTTTAAGAGGAATTCAAAGTTTGCTTGTTGAAAATCGGTTGTGGAATGGCTGAGTCATCTAAAAACAAAGTAAAAGAAAGCAATCGTTATAAATGATGGGTCCCACCTTTTATTGTTCTCATAAACTGTGAATTTCATAAGGGGTTTCTCGTTATCTCACCAAATGTTAGAAACGTGAGTTTAGGTCTGAACCAAAACTATACGATCCCTTTAAGTGTACATGTTTGAACAGTTGACCCTCGTTTGTTTCGTATCACCTTATCTCATGATAAGAGTCACAAACATTCCAAATAAGGCATGGTTTCAGAGCCAAACACAAACATAGGTGCATGGAAGAACTATGTGACCCTGACAATAGCAAGGCGTACAAAACACCAACCATTCAGCCCAATTCCATACTGAGAATTTTTGGATTTCTTTGTGTGAAATATTATAATGCTGTATGCACACAAACACGAATATGGGTAGGCACATAAAATATCCACATAGGTACACAATGTTCACGCATGCATACACATCACATACATACTCTTGCAGACGAAAACAAAACCCCAAACCAACAACAACACTTGTATAGGCCTACCTGCACATATTACACGCATTTTACAGACATGTAAATACTCTGTCCCATTCAATATGAACACATACAAATTCACTGTCAGATGATAAACTCTACAGTCGGAGAACATGTGGAACACCAAGAAACAAGGTATTGGAATTGTCTTTATTTTCTTTATCATGGCAATAAAGGGACACACTGGATCTTCGAGATCGCCTCGCTGATCATGAACGACGTGCAAGTTGACAAGATCGACCGCTCACACATGACGTACGCCTTAGACCTGGCTCTGGCGTCTACCAAGGATGGTACCACAAAAGTGATCCCGGGTTACAAGGCCATGGAGAGCTGGTCCTCACCACGTGTTATGGGCACACACGTCCCTGAGGAGTTCGCGCCAGAGCAGCTCAAGAAAGCTAGGGTAAACCAATGTTGAAATCAGGGACATAAGTTTGACATAAAGTTTCCATTTATGCACTTTATCTTGTACATCAGATTAATCAAGGCATTTTGTTGTTTTTTACCCCTTTTAGTTTGCGATAGCTGTGCACTCAAATTCGTCTATAACTTCCAAAAGTTTGTTGTTCTTGTTGTTGTTGTTTTGTCATCATTCAAAAGCTAAGTGAAAAGGAAGATCTCAGTTTGATTTGATCGGTAATAATGAGCTTTATATAAAGAATTATAATTTAGAAAGATTAGACAGGAATCGATCAGGTGGAGGCATCGCATTGTATATCAATGACAACATCAATTATCGTATGAGATATGATTTAATGCATGATAATTTAGAATGCATGGTAGCTGAAATATGCTTAGAAAGACAAAAACCATTTCTAGTTGTAATCTTATATCGACCACCGAATGCAAGGTCAGAAATGTTTAACCTCATACAAGAATGTTTTGAAGTTCTGGAAGACACAGGCTATGAATATATCATCCTTGGAGACCTTAATTGTGACATGCTGTCGAGTCCTAAGAAGTGGCAGGCAGAAAAATTATCTGATATCTGATATTGTAAATGATTTTAATTGTCAACAAATAATAAAAGATCCGACTAGAGTAACAGATATATCTCAAACACAAATTGATGTGATTATAACAAATGATTGTTCAAAAATACAAGACTCGGGGATTGTGCAGTTAACAATCAGTGACCATTATATGGTTTACTACGTCAGAGGTAGGCAAAAAGAAAAGCCACAAAAGCATAAGTTTAAGTATTTTCGAAATTGGAAAAAAGTGAACTGGGATGTTGTAAAACAAGAGTTTAATGAACTGAAGTGGGAGAATGTTTTAACATGTTCTGATTGTCAGATTTCTTGTGACAATTTATATCAAACTATCACAGATAAAATTGAAAAACATGCTCCCCCAAAGAAATGCCGAATAAGAAATAAAATTTCTCCCTGGATGACATCTGAAATACTGGGTCTGATACGAGAGAGGGACGAAAAGAAAGTGAAAGCAAAAAAATCCTGTTCAGAAAAGGATTGGTATGAATACAAATCGCTCAGAAACAAAATCACGTCAATCATTCGCAAACGAAAACGTGAATTCATTGCATCATGTATCAATGAGAATAATGGAGATCGAAATTCGATGTGGGCGTCACTCAAGCACTTACCTCCAAACAAAATAACGCAGTCTCTGGTCAATTCAGTCAAACTAGGTGATGGTCACTACGTCACAAACCCCAAAAGAAATTGTGAATGCATTTAATACCCACTTTGTTAATGTAGGTAAGAATGTTCAGAATGAAATACCTCACGCGGAAAAATCTGCATTGCATTTCCTTACTCAATTAGAAGATTCATTTCAGTTTCATGAGGTTTCAGTTCAGAAGGTCACTGATCTGTTGAAAAGTCTCCCCAAGGGTAAAGGTTGTGGACCTGATAATATATCAGCCGAATTAATTCATGAAATATTACCATATATAGTTGTACCTCTTCATCATATCATAAATTTATCTCTGAAGAGTGGAAATGTACTAGAAAACTGGAAAATTTCAAAAGTAACTCCCATATTTAAAAAAGGTAGCAGAGAAGTTATGGACAACTACAGACCAATTTCCCTTATGTCTGTATTAGCTAAAGTTATTGAGAAGATAGTATTTGAACAAATATATAAATATGTCACGGATAAAAAAATCTTAAACGAAAACCAATCGGGTTTCCGACCAAATCACTCCACCTATACTGCAGTTTTGAATACAACAGAAGATGTTTTAAATAATGTGGATGAAGGATTGCTTACTGGTATGGTAATGTCAGATTTTAAAAAAGCTTTTGATAGTATATAGTTCATCAGATTCTTCTGGATAAACTCATTTCATTGGCACACGGGGTACTACCCACAAGTGGTTTAAGTCATATTTGTCCTCTCGTTCTCAGTATGTTTACATGAATGGAATACGATCAGAGCAGGCTACAGTTGAATGTGGGATACCACAAGGGTCTGTACTCGGCCCGTTACTGTTTTCAATATACATTAATGATCTCGGTAAAGTAGTACAAAAATCGAAATTATCATTGTATGCTGATGATACTTGTATATATTACAGTTCCAAGAATGTACCTGAAATTAAGTCAAGTCTTGAAAGTGATTTACAAGCTATATCGAAATGGCTTGCTTGCAATAAACTTAAGTTGAATTTAGTAAAATGTGAATTTTTACTAATTGGTACACGAAATCGCCTGAAGAAGGTAGATAAAACAATTACAATATCGTTAGATAGTGATGTGATTAAGAGAGTAAAAACTACAAAATATCTCGGCATTGTTATCGATGAGTATTTGGAATGGGGAGCACATGCTAAACACATGAAGTCCAAGATTGTTAAATGTGTATACCTTTTAAAGAGGATTCGATCGTGTATATCTCTGAATGAAGCGCTGATACTGTATAAAACTTTGATACAATGTCATTTGGATTATTGTGATGGAGTTTGGGGAAATACTGGAAAGGGGCATATTGAACAGTTAAACCTATTACAAAAACGAGCACTTAAGATTGTGCTCATGGTGAATAAAAGATACTCAACAGAACAACTTTTCCACCAACTTAAGATTAATAGAGTTACAGAGAGGATTAATCAAAGAATGTTATTTTTTATGCATAAAATCTTATACGGTGTGGTCCCTGACTATATAAGTCGCAGATTTAGTTTTCGAAATCCTCATTATATTACACGGAAGTCAGAATACAGCATCTGTGTTCCTCGAGCCAAAACAAACTATGGGAAAAGACGATTAGGATACAGGGGGGCAGTGGCCTGGAATAATCTAACTACTGATCTCAAAAGTATAAGATTTATATCTATTTTCAAGAAAAAAATAAGAAATTGTTTAGAATAACATGACAAATAAGTTATACATATATATTTTTTTTGAAGTACTGCATATAATTCCATATTGATGTTTTAATGGATTTTTAGGTATAAATGGTAAATGTTTTGGATGTTGGGGGGGGGGTATATATATCATTTGGGAGGGTGGGACGGTGATACATAGTTTGTTATATCTATGTTCATTCTGTGATTATTGTGTAGATTTGTGTTATGTAAGTTATCATGTAAAACCGTACTTTTGTGGATGAAGTGCAACAAATGTTGATGTTTTTGTTTGTTTTTACTTAAATCATTTCTTATTATGTTAATATGATTTGTGTACACTGATTCACGGCCCCATTGAAAAACAGCATATTTGCTGATTGGGCTTTTTATCCGTGGTAAAATAAAATGAATGAAATGAAATGAAATGATAGAATTAAAATGATGACCGTTTAAAGATCGTATAGTAAGCTGTTTGTAAGATCAATCGGGACCCTGAACATGGTGTCATATTCAACCCTTCTTACCACTGAATCATTAACTTTTCATCACAAGTTACAACTTATCTTCTTATATCTATCAACCATTTTAATCAATTAATCATTTGAGTGGAAGGCTATGAAAAGTTATGAATCATAAATAACACACATCATTACAATCACTCCTAGTCAATTTTGCTGTGCAAAAATTATAATATTGAAGACAAATGATTTATTGAGAAATTCCATTCTCTAAATTAATTCGTGTCCAGATCCTAGCATATAAATGTTAACAGTATAATCCATTACACGGTTATAACTTCGTCTTTGCCCCCAGATCATCTATTTCTCTCGCAACCCGAAGGACGTGGCGGTGTCTTACTTCAAATTCGCTGAGCCAGCCATGCCCCCGGAGATGGAGGGTTGGAAAGGCTTCGTTCCTTTCTTCTTATCTGACAAAAGTAAGCCTAAAAGTTTCGGCAACTCAACTCAGTTCAATTCAGTAAGCTCGACGTATTCATATACACGTCTGCAAACATTTTAAAACATTTTTGAATGGGGAAAAAGTCGAGGAAATTAGTGGGTTTTTTTTTCAAACAGAAGTAGGAATTCTGAAAGCCGAAATATGGAATTGGGAGCATAACCATTTTTTTTTTACTGTGTCCAAAGAGTAGATATCCCGACTGAAACTGGTATATAAGTTTCTTCCGCCACAATGTTTAGCTGAGATAACAGTGTTGTGATAAAGAGTAGATATCCCGACTGAAACTGGTAAGTTTCTTCCGCCACAATGTTTAGCTGAGATAACAGTGTTGTGATAATAAGAAAATTATAGTCTATGGCCGCATGAGTATGAGATCAGAGATAACCAGAGTTAATAGAGATCTCTTTAAAATCAAAGAGAAAACCAAAATGAAAAGTTCAAATTTAATTTTTAGCCTTCAAAGTGTGATAGTTGTTTATGTGTACTAATTTCTGCATTGTACAGTATGGAGCAAAGTTTACACGTAACCATTCAGAACACATAGTTATGCTTTACGGATATATAACGCATCGAAGTTACCAATTTTACTAAGATCTAACCGATTGGGCCATGTATTCTTCAGCAGAGCATTGCTCTCGTCAACATCGCTTGGTCTGTCTTTATGATTTCAGTCCATTAGAATATCAGTGATTTTGTTTAAAATTCTATTTGTGTTTGTAGTGTTTGGTGGGACTTGGTTCCGACACGTCAAGGGATGGTGGCAGCACCGTGATGCTCCAAACATTCTTTTCTGCAAATACGAAGATTTCCACAAGGTAAGTCGTGATCAATAACTAATCAATATCAATAGTATTGTCACATTTAATCAAGAGTGACTTAACCATTACTCTCCTTAGAACCTTTTGCCGACTTTTTGATGCCTTTTTTGTTTTGTTTTGTCTTTTCGGGTCAAAGTTATGGAGCCCAAGAATCACCATTGCTGAGATTAACGGCGAAACATCTGTGTTTGCATCCAGTTTAAATAGTCCAATTTCGATATGATCTATTTCTTGATGGAATTTGTACAGAAATTGATTTCTTATCGTTGCTTGCATTTGCCCTGAGTTGTTTTCAGCAAATTTGGAGTTTCCATTTCAACGGCTTAAGGCCACCACACCGGAAATTCGTCAGGGTGGTTAATCATCTATACCGGATCTAAGAATAATGTTTCTTGAACCAATACGTATTCATCATCAAAATCTGTACAGAGGAATTGTCAAAGGCGCTTTGATACAATTCATTTAATTCCATCACTATCCATTTAATTATATCTATCCTTCCGAAATGGCTTACTGTTTACATCCATGTATTCGCGTTTGGCATCCCCTTTCCTCCTACTTTGATCTTTTTCTCCCAAGGACCTTCGGGGGAGCATTAAGCGAGTGGCGAACTTCCTGGGCCGCAACCTGACCGAAGAACAGCTAGACAAGATGGTGGAGTTGACGGAGATGAAAGGAATGCAGAAAACGTACCAGAAGATAGAAGAAACTATGGGTGAAGACGGCAAGGCGGTCACAAGATTATTCGGACAACTTCCCTATCTCAGGAAAGGTAACAGGATTCACTCTTATGTCGACTGTATACAAACATGTTTACGAAACCATACATGTCAATACTGGTAGATTACTATACATAAGCATTGTCCGACATTGAAAAGCAGGATGTATAAATTACACTCCTCCCCGTCCTATACATGACGATTGTATAGACTTCAGGAGAACAGACCGAATCGTTTGTCCAAAATGTGATTTAGGATCCTAAAGCTACCCACTCATGGGGAACGGTTCTGGCAACAAAATTGTTATGTACATGTTAAAGCCTAGTTTTCTGGGAAAGGAGATGCTGTTTTTGTTGTTGTTATCGTTCTTGTCGTTATGAATACCTTTAAAATGAGTGGTTATTAAGAATAGAACTGAGGTGCTATTCGATCTATGTTGTTTTAAAAGATATTGTCATAGTATTTTGTTGTCAGTATTATCAACGATGATGGCGCCCTATCTCCACTAAACGTCAGCATTGTTCAACTAATAATTATAATGACGCTGCCTGTTTCATGCCTGAAAATGTCGTCGTATTCATATAGTTTTTCAACATAAATTTCACCCCTTGTCTCTTGGCAGACATTTCGAGTAAATTACAAATTTGAAGAAATTAGTACAGTCTAGCCAATCACAATAATTATACTGTAATTGTAGTATTTCTCATCCGTCGGAGTAAAAAGAACATCAGAAGCATCATACACTGTACCAAGAAAGTCAAAGTGTTCGGACTAAGTTTTAGTGTTCGTTATATGAATATTTTTATAGAATAAACCAACGTCCAATAAGTCGTAAATATTGTCTTACGTTTCCACCTTAGCTCTGAGCTTCTTTCTTCAATCGCTTGTTTTTGTGCTCATTTTGTTTGTTTACCTGTTTCCCTATTTTCATTCAAAACGTTCCATGTGAGACCCGACGATGACATCATGTCCATGATGCCCTGAGGATTTGGGAGACTAATTTTCTCTTTAGAATACCGTGATTATAATAAATAAAAATTAAATACTCCTAATTACCTACCATGAGACTAAGAATAAGACTATTAATATATTTGTTCTTGCAGGCAAAGTGGGTGGATGGAAAGATCACTTCACTGTGTCACAAAACGAGCAATTCGACCAAGTCTACGCCATGAATATGGAAGGTTCTGGGATCGACTTCGAATTTGAAATATAAACCAAGTAGGGTCTATAGACTTCCTCAATGATACTTTTTACCGATTATGTAACTACACACTGACATACACGCACAAACATACACGCACACACACTCACACACACACAACACACGCACACACACACACGCACATTTCAACAGCTAAATATGCACAATGATGAACAACATAATTATTCAAATTCATGAATTTCTTCCGTCGAGATGTTTTCATTGCAACTGATTGACAAATTGCCCTACATCGACGTAAAGTAGGGCAATTTGTCAATCAGTTGCAATGAAAACATCTCGACGGAAGAAATTCATGAATTTGAATAACAAAGCAGTACCCGCTGCATGCTGTAAGGATTAGAACCAACACTTGCTTTCGGGCGAAAGCTCGGTGGTCTAGTGGAGATGACGCCTGTCCGGTGATCAGGAGGTCGTAGGTTCGAATCCTGCTCGAGTATGTACGCCCATGATTTTTTATCATGGCTGCTACTAAACACTGATCAATTCAGTGCTTATTTACGTCGATGTAGGGCAATTTGTCAATCAGTTGCAACATAATTATTATTTATACGTACACAATGTCCCTGCACAAACCTTCAGTATGGCTAGAAAGCAACATCGTTTAAAACGTCAGCGTAAGGCAGACCATTTCTCACTGGAAACAGGGCATGAAATATAAGTATAAAGCTTCTATAAATAAAAAGGAAATATAGATTTCTGATATACATTTTATGCATATCTGTTATGGAGGGAATGTAATACAAACTTATGTGTAAGTTGCCGTATTGTCAATTGTGTGACCAGTAAGAGACGGTGATCACTACATATTCTTCCTCGAACTCGTACTTTTTGCTGCTGCCAAGGACGTTGTCACCTTCTGTTTTTTAACACTCAGTTCTTAACGTTAGGCCTATGTAGTTTTTTCAGGAACTCTCACAGCGCATTGCTATCATTGACTACTGTAAGGAACTTCATTTTGACCAAACCTGACAAATTATAAAATGATACAAAAATACACATCAAAAGCTGAACGAAATGTCGCCATTCTTCACCTACTCAACCAGTCGCCTCCAATATACAGTGACACTCCCATCAGTACATGATAGCACGCTGATACCCATAAACGGTTGTTGATGTAGAAACCTTTAGCCATCAGGGATTGAAAGTCAACCCTTCGGGGATCTTTAACGTATACAAAGAGTGATGTCATTAACATAGATTTGATACTTACGGGGCAAGAGGGTCTCAGGTACAAGCATAGATTTGATTCTATGAGCTAAGTGTCTTTTCTTTATAAATTATGCCTCGACATTGTACATAAATGTATCTCAGTAATACAGTATTTACTCAGATAGTTATGTTAGATGATATTATTACAGGTGTTGTGTTGATATGCAGAAAACTGATCCATGTCATGTTGAGCACTCAATTCGCGATGTTAAGGAAATCTTTATTCCTATTGTGATGAAGACTAACTTACTCACTACAACAGAGTCTATTTCCTTACACACACTATGATAGAATAAACAAACAGACAAATAAACAAACAAACAAGGAAATCAGATGCTCTCATCATATTGATAATTAGAGCAAGTCGCAATGCATAATACACAGTGTAATTATATTCATGTTATTCTTACCATTGACGTTATTTCTAATAAAGTTGTTTTTTTATTCATTACCATCAGTGTCACTCTTTGACATTTTTACTATTCATGCAGCAACAGTTGTGATTGTGGTGATGATGACTGAGGGTAAAATTATTTTTGCTGTGTGTTGGTTAGAATTTAGGACTCATTGACACTGCCACGGTTGTAACTGTTCCGTCCCACTTTGTTCAAATTTGTAAAAACCTGTTTTTAAAGGCCGTGTCACACCAGCCTTGCGTGCGACTTGCAAAGAACAATTTTGACTATCCGGAGGTCCCCGTAGATGATCCGCACATGACAGTACCTAGCATGTATCTCAAAAGTAGTCGCCCGGAGGTGCGCACGCATATTTTTTTACCCGCAACCGCGTTTAGTCCCTGTCACACCTTTCCGGGCAAGCTACTCGGGCTTGTTACGTGTAGGGATTTTCTAGCATACCGGACATTCCTGAGGGCGGAAAAGGACTTGAGCGAGTCAGCGCTGGTGTCTTGCTGGACGCGTTATACTTGCGAGTGTACTGTGTGACCTTTGTACCAGTCGCGTGGGGGCTGACAACTCAGTGAAGGAATTCCTCTAATGGAATGGCTGAAATCCCACAGAATTTCATTATCTTGGCTGCATACGGGACTGCGAAGTACCTGCGTGGGAATTGCCTGGGAAGTACTGCCGCTAATTCAAGGGTCTCCTACTGGCGTTCTGCGTGGACCTCTACGGGCATTCCCGCGATTCACCCGGAAAAAGTTTTGGTCATGCTCAAAACTTGGCTGCGGTTAAATCGGACTTGCGTGAGCACCTCCGGGCAACTACGCGCTAGATACTGTCAGGTGCGGACCAACTGCGGAGAGCTCCGGGGAGTAAATTTGTTTCCCCGCAAGTCAAGCCGCAGAAGTTCCCCCGTACGGTATGACAAGGCATGAATGAAAATTGCAAACATTCTTGTTCGCCTGCTGAAAATCTTCTACGTGCTGGAAACTACCTCCTCGCCACAAGCCCGTGTAGTGGTGTGACACGGCCTTTATAAGGCTTGTGTCAGTAAATCTGAAAGAAAGATAACCCCATCTGTCATGTTCTGTGTTGAGGGTGTCTTCTGCAAAGATAATTTTGACGCATTGAGAAGGTGACTATATATCATCCCGTGGTTATCCAGCATGGACTACGCAACGGGCAGCGGATAGGGTAAGATCCAAGCCCCTGGGAGCCGGGGGTGCTGGGGGTGCTGCAGCACCCCTGACTTTTTGAGCAGGGGGGCATAGCACCCCTGTGAAAAATAAAAGTTGGGGGTGCTTCTGCACCCCCAACTTATATCTTTTTACAGGGAAAATTGCTTGTTTTTTTTCTATAGAAAATTGTCCAAATATCCCACCCAAAGTGTGCATCAGATTGCTGAATTTCACTTCTGAAAATGCGAAATCTCCATAGCGTAGGAGGGGGATACCCCTCTCACGCAGAACAAGCTTATAAGTGCAGACAGCACTATTAAAGCATTTTCATTGTCCCTGGATATTTTGCTTTTCCTACTTTACTATTGATTTTTTTTAAAAATATGCTACCTGAAGGGCTCACTTGATTGCTGAATTTCAAATCTAAAAATGCAGAAGTTCCCTCATTTAGGGGGAGGGTACCCCCTTCAGGAGAGCGTCGATGGAAGGGGGCAGCATATCATTTTGCCCCCCCCCCCAGTAATTTCCAAGATGTGGATTTTTTTTTATTCGACACTGTCCCAATCTTCACACAAAGTGTGCACCAGTCAATTCTAAAATGCAAAATCTTCCTCGTATTGAAGGGAAATACTCCCTCTCACGATATTTCCCTTTCTATTCTAGAGTAATGCAAAAGCTTCCTCGTATGCAGCGGTGCGGGGTAGTTGCCAGGATATTACCCCCCTCCCAATGATTTTCGGGATGTCGGAGATTTTCTTGCTTTTTGTGATGGAAAACTGTCTAAATATTTTACCGAAACTGTGCAAGGCATTGTTGCAGTTCAATTCTGAAAATATAATGGGTTTGTACCCTCTTCCACATCCTCCCCCTTTGGTCCTTTCCCATAAGATTGACATATCTCCGAATGATTCTTTCATCAATAGATCTGTCATTTCTGTTCAAAAAATGCGAAAGTTTCCTCGTGTGGGAATATAATATCCTCATTTCATTTAGGCCCTAACCATTTTCCCGCTTAGTTCCCCTCCATACGTTCCATAGACGCAGTGGTAGTACACTTTGTGGATTGATGATTTCCCTAATTCCACCAAAATGTTTTTGCAAGATAATGTCAATTGGATTCTAAAAGTGCCACAGTTTCCTCGTATTAAATAGCCTCAATCCCGGAATAAAAATATTGGATGGGAGCTATGCAAACACATCACTTTGCCCCCACCCTCCCCATCCCCCCCCCCCAAAAAAAAAAAAAAAAATCCCCACGATGCGGAAAAATTTCTTGCTTTTTTTTTAAAAATAGAAACTGTCCAGATATTTCACCCAAAGTGCACAAGATCGTTTAATTTCAATTCTGAAAATGGAAAATGCCCCTCCCCCGTTAGGCCAACTTCTACCCACTTAGTAGACTTTTGAGATCGACACTTTCTGAATATTTCATCAAAAAGTGCGCACCAGATCTGTCACTTTGATTTAAACACATCCAAAAGTGCCAAAATATGGGAAGGGGATATTCTCTTTCAGTTTACCTTTCTTCCCCTACTACATTTAGTAGGCTTATGCTTCTTTGTTTGACAGTTTTTCAAATGCTCCATCATAAATGACTGTAATTGTGTAGAACCAATATATCTTCATTTCAATCCTTAAGATACAAAGGCTCTCTCGATTGGGAGGGGTTAGAGGACACCCCCTTCTAAAACCCTCCCCCTTGCTGTATTAGCCTCCACCCCTTGCATTGATTATGATATGGCTACATTACATAACATATTAAATCAAAAATGTGTGCCAGAAATTCCACATCTTTGAATCACAATCATAAAGATGCAAAAGCTCTCTCATGTAGGAAGGGGATACATCCTCCCACATCCTTCCCCCACTTGGTCTCCCTCCATAGATGACTCACTACACTTGTCCGATACAAATTCCAGGATATTCCACCTAGATTTTGTGTCAGATTATTGTACATTGTATTTCAATTCTAAAAATGCAAAAGCTCCGTCGTGTGAGAGGGGGCTACCCCTCCCAACCCCGCCTCCTCAACTTCCATACATTTATTACTCAGTGATGATGCACACGCAGAACAAGAGCTGATTATACCCCCGATTTAATGGTCATTCACATTTTCTGTGAATATTCATTTTTCATACTCTTTTTTTAAATTTCACCAAAAGTGTGCACCAGATCACTGAATTTCAGGTCTGAAATCCAAAATATTCCTTATGTGGGAGGGGATATATTCCCTCCCACAACCTTCCCCCCTTAGGTCCCCTTCCATGGACTTATACAAAGTGAAGACCAACAAACGATCTCCTTCGTGTGGGAGGGGGATACCCCTCCCACACCCTCCCCCTTTATGTCCCCGTCCATGAACTTATACAAAATGAAGATCCACACACACGAACGCTGATACAACTTTCGAAATATTCCACCAAGAGTGTGCATCAGATCATTGTATTTCAATTCTAAAGATGAAAAAGTTCAATCGTGTGGAAGGGGCCTGGCTACCCCTCCCATCCTCGCCGCATCAACTTCCATACAGTTATTACAGTGATGACGCACACGCAGAACAAGAGCTGATCATACCCTGATTTAATGGACATTTACATTTCTGTGAATATTTATCTTTCATACTTTTTTTTTTATTTCACCAAAAGTGTGCACCAGATCGCGGAATTTCAGGTCTGAAAATCCAAAATCTCCCTTATGTGGGAGGGGATATGCCCTCCCAAAACCTTCCCCCCTTAGGTCCCCTTCCATGGACTTTAATATACAAAGTAAAGACCAACAAATGATTCTCTGATACAAATATGGGGATAGTCCACTAAGACTGTGCATCATATCGTTGTAATTAAATTCTACAAATGCAAAAGCTCCGTCGCATAGAGCCACCTCCCATCCCCGCCTCATCAACTTCCATACAGTTATTTCACAGTGATGACTCACACACGGAACAAGAGTTGATTGTAACCCAATTTGTAGGTCATTCACATTTCTGTGAATATTTCATTTTTCATACTTTATGAAAAAAACTCACCAAAAATGTGTGCCAGATCGCTGAATTTCAGAAATGAAAATTCAAAATTTCTCCAGGGTGGGAGGGGATACCTCCTCACAGTGATGACGCACACACGGAACAAGAGTTGGTTGTAACCCGATTTAATGGTCATTCACATTTCTGTGAATATTTATTTTTTACTTTTTAAGAAATTTCACCAAAAGTGTGCACCAGATCGCTGAATTTCAGGTGTGAAAATTCAAAATCTCTCCAGCGTGGGAGGGGGATACCCCCTCCCACACCCTCCTCCGTAGGTCCCCTTCCATGGACTTATACAAAGTGAAGACACACACACACACACGAATCAAGAGATAACAGATACCTCATTCAACAATTCATCCATGAACATATAGTCCACGAGTATTCACTTTATTTTTTTGATTGAAGAATTTCAAAATTTACCACATAAAGTGTGTTGAATTTCGAAAAGTTTCCATGTGTGGTAGAGGGCTTTCCCACCTCGTTTCGATGTCCCCCTCCCCTCCCTTCACCTTCCCCTGCCCCCCCCCCCCCCCACCATTTACTGAAACGCTGCTAATATGATCCGGCAACCGAACGGGTGGGTCAGGGGTTCAGCACCCCTGTGAAAAAAGTTGCTCCCAGGGGCCTGGTAAGATCCAAGAACCCCAAAGGGATAAAAGGAACACTCCGAAGCATCGGGTAGTTCTGTCCTTTGTCAATATACGATATCATCACACATTCGACAACTATAGGGCATTAGTGTTACTTTGAGCAGCCCAAAAGTAGACTGGTTTATCCAAGGGATAAATCACCATGAGAAGAAAAGACATACAGAATAACCTGCACTGGTTGTGACAATTACTATCTTGTCAAGACATGAATAACGCTGAAGAATAGCGCTAAAGAACACAAAAGGGCCCTCAGATTCAACGATTCAGCTCACTTTGCAATGAATGTAAATTTCAATTTCAATTTCAATTTATTTTCATATTTCTCGATGAAAAATTACATCAAATATAACAAAATTAAATGAAATACATGACATACATAGAATATTGCAAATATGTAAAACATAATAGTGGTCGATCTGTTAAGTTTGGAATCTGTGAATGAATGCTAAAGAAATATGAAGGAACCTACTTAAAAGCGAGCTTGTTGAGCGTAGGTCCCGGTTAAAAACGAGTTTAAGATTGAGAAGGGGAGTACGGGTACAACAATGACCGGAACATAAGAGAAAAACAAAATAAAAAAGTACAAATATACAGTTATATAGCAAATTCTTCTCTAGTGCAGGTTAGGGGTCGGAAAAGCCACATGCTGTATATAGGCGGATGAACCATTGTCGTTCTGGCAATACAATATGACTTGATATAATTATAATAACAATGATACCGTTTAGACAGTATTAGAAATGTGTACATTGCGTGTATTAAGAAGGGAACACATGCACCTGCAAATCCATTAAAAAAAGACATTCAACAACCAGTTGCAGTGCAGTGAGAATGTGAAATACCAGCTGTTTCCTCGTCCCAGCTATCATTAAAGAAGGAAAAATATACATAAACACAGTGATAGAATTTAAGGGCGCAAACAGCTGGGCTCTTAAAGTCTGGTTTAACATGACAACAACCCCGGAGTACAGTTAGTCCATGGGCCAGGCCAGATATTGGTACCATCTGAGGTGGCAAAACCTTTTTGGTGTCATTTTGTTTGTCGGGCATATATATGCTTATCAAGCTATGATAGCATTTCCAAATGAGTAGCTTAGTCATAATAAATGAATTTTTAACCAATTTGGTCTCGTTGTTATATCCCTATACTTCTGAACCGAAACTAACCGCTATACAAAGAAGAGCACTGTCTTCTGTATGTTCCATAGAGCTGTAAAATGCAGCTCTATGGTATGTTCACAGGTGTTCTGTTGTAAACGCGGTGCGCTTGGTCTTTATTCAAGGCAGCGAAGGGAATATCCAAAGGTTATGATGTCCACAGCGCTTAGTCTTTATTCTAGACGGCAAAGGGAATATCCAAAGCGTATGATACAGTGTATATCCTTTTATCTAAAAACAACAACAACAACAAAAGCAATTCATCGTGAATTTTACCGTATCTTTCAATTATGTATCATTTTCCGGCGAAAACGCTACGGTGAAAACGCTGATACCACGCCAATGTCGCTCCATTTCCCTCCAACAATATAAGATAATGCAAAAACAATGTACCGGTACACTACGATACATGGTAATGAATAATATTGTAGATGGACAGAGTGATTTTTGTTTAAAACTGATGTATTTATTGATAGGGTAGTATAAAAACAGTATAGATAATCCCTTTCATGAGGAACTTTAGACATGATAACGGTACATTGGTCTACATAAAGACTAAGCGCACCGCGTGACAGCTGTGGACATCATAACCCTTTGGATATTCCCTTCGCTGCCTTGAATAAAGACTAAGCGCACCGCGTTTACAACAGAACACCTGTGGATATACAGAAGGCAGTGCTCTTCTTTGTATAGCGGTTTAGTTTCGATTCAGAAGTATAGGGATATAAAAACGAGACCAAATTGGTTAAAAATTCATTTATTATGACTAAGCTACTCATTTGGAAATGCTATCATAGCTTTATAAGCATATCTATGCCCGACAAACAAACTGACACCAAAATGGTTGTGCCACCTCAGATGGTACCAACAACCCATTTTTCGGGTCTTGGCCCATGGACTAAGTATAACGGGATAGTCCTGGACAGCACAAAACAGAATTTCAATGAGCTGATGTAGCGTAATTATTCAATAAATACTGTCTTAATTTGCATTTGAAGGATGATAGTGATAAACAACCTTTGAGTTCAGGGGGAGGTCGTTCCAGTATTTCGGTCCCGCATACATAATTGTTTTCATCGCGAAAATAAATGATATCCTCTGGCGTAATTACACATATAGAAAAAGACAGAAAGAGAAAGAGATGGAGAGAGAAAGGGAGAGAGAAGGGGGGGGGGGGAGGGAGGGGGAGAAACATAGAACGAATCCCATGCTATGGACTTTTAGGTCGAAACTACTTTTACATACGGCACTCAACTGGGCCGGTTCAGTGCCGTGAGTCGCCCGCCCTCTTTCGTCGATGGACATGATGATTTTGAGCCTGCATGAAGAGTTGCTAAGAGCCGGAAAAACGGATGATCAACTGCATACAAATAATTATATTGGCATTAATCTAATGTTCCTTGAGATAAGAGGAAAATGAAAAAAGACACTTTGTCATGGATTCGAAATGCACCTAATTTCCAAAATGTATACCCTTGTATTGTAATGCATATTATAATCTTTATAAGAAGAGAAATTTTGTCTCATTTCGTAATTACAAAAAGTAACCTTTTTTTTTTTGCCCTCGAAATATTTATCATCAGCCTTAGATAGATGTTAGGTTGGGGTTGTTTTTTTTCAAGAGTAAGCAAAAAACCAACAAGATGCTTTTCTATCTGTTAATTAATCTTCTAGTTAGTATAAACATTGCAAATAAAAAGAGACGAGAATCAGGAAAATCTCTGACTTTTCACTCTTTTCTAATCTAGAAGATGACAGAATACATACAGGTTGTGAGGAATAGGGGTCAATCGAAACAGTTACTTCAAGTGTTCACATTTCATATATATATAATTTTTACACAAGGCAATTTTAGAAAAATCAGATTTGGGTTACCATATTGAGAGCAATCTTGAATATTTCGAATTCCTCAAGGATGCAAGAGTTGCAAATTCAAGATAGAATTGAGCCATTGCAAAAAAAAAAAAAGAAATTATGGAAATTCAAGTTTTTAACAGTCATTTTGGCGGCCATCTTGAATCAAAATCTGACTTTGGAACCCAAAATTTAATCTTATAATCTGCTGATTATGTTGATTTTGTAATATTGGCATTCACCATTATGAAAATTATGGAAATTTCTTTTTTGACAATTTTTCACTATTTATAGAAATTAGGAAATTTGAGTTTTTGGCGGCCATCATGAATCGAAATTCGACTTTGGAACTCAAACTGAAATTATGACTATGTGTTCTTATGATTATGTAGATTTTTTTTGTATTGATAGCAAAATGCATGATGGGAAAGGATGTTTTACCATCACAGTTGGCTCTGCAGAATGGACTCCCGGTGAACACAAAGCATGCTGCTTTAATCTCCCGAGAGCACAATTTCACGTTACACCGATAAGTAATTAATAGCAAATTTAGGATTTTGGCGGCCATGTTTACTTTGAATATCTCTAGGTCTGATGCAAGAGTTGAATCATAAAGATTCGGATTCAGCACCCTGGAACCAAATTAAACCATCATTTTCTCGGCGATTCATCATCATAGGAAAATGCACAAATAGGATTCTGGTGGCCATCTTGAACATCTAAAAACCCTCAAGGGTACAATAAGATGGCATAGCTCTTCCAGATTCAGATTTATGCCCCCCTCGAAATTCAAATTTTCAATTTTTCACCAATTATTTTATGGATAGCATTTTGACGGCCATCTTGAATATGCAAAAACCTTCAAGGATGCAAGATGCATTTGAATTTGAATTGAATTGAAAATTGATAGTAATGGTGAGAAAGAAAGACAATACCTACCTAAGAGTTGCAGCATCCGTGCAGATTCGGATTCAGCACCTTCGAAATAAGTTAAAGCCGTCAACAAACAACAAGAGCAACACGAACATGACAACAACAGCCCATCAGGCGGAAAACCAAAACTGACTTTGGCACCCAGTATAGGTTTTGCCTGTTAACTGGATGGTCATTCATAATGTGCATTTCTGACCAAGGAGCGCCTAGCATTCCTTGCTCTGACCAACCTTCTTGCTCTGACAGGGGAAGTAGGCTTTTTCAACAGAAATAGTACATATCATATTTTAGATTAAAGAAATTGTCCTGCAATGATTGGTTGAAATAACTTCACGTGATTATAGGTATTCTCACCTATGTCAGAAAGTTGCCATGTCTGAAAAGTACTGCAGTACTATTCATGCTGGTTGCAAAATGACGTCACAAAGCAATTCTGAAATTGTGCGCAGCTTTGTACCGTCACTCTATGAAATGTATCAATTTTTAACAAAACAATGGTGACATCACAAAGCAATTCTGACATCGCGCACCACGCCAATAAGCTATTTCTAACAAAACAATTGTGACGCCACAAAGCAACTTCGGCACTTGCGCACTGCTTTGTACCGTAACTCTGTGAAATGTAACAGTTTATTACAAAACAATTGTGACGTCACAAAGCTTCGTGACATCGTGCGTTGGGTCCCTTCACAACTCCTCATCCATCACACGACTTTTCGCCTCACATTTTTCTTTTTTAAATTCAATCATAGTTTTATTTCCAATCAACGAGAATCAAAACATAATACAAAGTATACATGTCATGAAATAATATTGTTCAAACATTTGAAAAGATTCATGTAGTATCCGAGATAAATTATATAACAACATATATTTATATATATATACAATAATTAGGAGGAACAATACATATATACTTCGTGGGCGTGCGGAAAATAGATTCGATTATGGAAAATAGTGATCCACTAAAAAGCAAAGCTTGTGGGACGTGGATCACTAGATAAATAATAAGTAAATAATATACATTCGAGGTTTTTTTATAGCTATTATATTTGATTTCCCCATTTCCCCTTCTTTTGTTTAGAATTTTGATCCAAAATATGAAACATTATACTTTGCCTAATTTCGAATTTCTGGTTGACTCCAAAAGAACTATTCACTTCGGGGCTGCGCCCCTCAGTGAATAGTTCTTTTGGAGTCACCTCTGCCCATAGTCTTAACCAGAAACTCCCAAGGCAAAGTAGGCCTATATTCGTATACATGTAGGGGAGAGCGGGGAGAAGTGGGACATTATTTCAAGTTCGCCGATTTTCTTCTTATATCTGTTTATAGAAGAGATGATTACACTTCCTTTCGGGCTTGCATGAAGGTTCATATGGTAGGTAACATAAAGAGCTATAAACTGGGGGTGGCACTGTTTTCAATTTTCTGCAGTTAATAAAAAGAAAAAACCTTATTTTGGGGGAGAAGTTGACCCACCCGTGGGTCAAGTGGGACAACGGCAAGGGAGAAATGGGACGGTGTTTGTAAAGTGTGACATCCTATAGAAATGTCGGAAATGCCAAAGTTGGAAGGCGTAATGAAACATTGGTAATGAAAACAGTCAAACATGCTTTAAAATGATCTTTATTTTAACAAAACAAGTTTGAACAACATGTTTGAAAATCTGAACTGTTTTACATGTAATGCTATTATTAGGGACAAATGGGACACGTTGTCCCAACTGTCCCTCACATGGCATATACATGAATATGTACGACTGCTCAGTAACCACGCAGGCATTTGTCAAAAACAAGTTATATTAGTTGCATATCAATAAGGCTCACCACCAGCTTCAATTGTGTCCTTGAAATCATGAATACAAAGACAACAGGTTAATTAGCCTGATTTCAAAAAAATGTCATATTTTGGGGAAAATTTTCAATAGCAATTTATACATACTTAGAATTTGCCGAGCTGCATGGCTTTCTTAGTGTGATGTATGGTTGCTAGGGGCTTATTGTAGATATAAGCCAATCGCTGATTGGTTGAACAGTTTTTGATTCAGAGAACGTGTCCCACTTGACCCGCGTCCCAACTCACCCCGCTCTCCCCTACTGTTCTATTTCTGTGTGTAATAGCTCCTTGCTTTGACACCAGTCCACCAGTGAAAGTGGTAGGTTCTGCAGCATTGGCAGCATTCTTTACGAAGCTTGCTGCTTTGGTTCAGTATGGCTGAATGTGAAAGCACGAGCGAAGGTCGCGATCGCTGCGCGCGCGCGCGTAATTACGATTCGGAGCTAGAGATGCGACGCGATTGTTGAATCGTTTGGTTGACAGACGAAGCTTCGTTCGCTTTGCGCAACGTCCGCAAACCGGAAGAAGGGATGCCTTCTTCATCTACCGAATTCACGTAAATTCATGGCGTGAATGCGTGACCAACATTCCTCTGGCTGGTCTGCTGTCTCAACTGCTCCTGTAAGACTCGAAAAAATATAATCTGCCGTCATCGTAGGATTGTATTTAGTGCACATTTTGCATTATCAGGCATCACTGCTGCGGATTTCTTCCCTCTGCATCAGCTCTGATCCTCGGTACGTACGTTCGCGTTCGGCGACGAGTGGGGAAGAGGAGAGGGGAGGGACCGAGGGAGAGCTGTGCTGTGAGAGATCAGAGGAGTGACCCTACCCAAGACAAATTGACAGTTCATTTCACTTGAATAATAGACAACGGTTGCCCCTGGGGTGAGTACTACTTCGTTCAGGATATGAACTTCCTTCGGGAAAGTGTCAGTAAGTGCTCATGTATCATCCATGTGTCGTATAACATTCTTGTAAAAAGTAAAATCATTTACGGTAACGACCAAATGAAAATGATGAAAGAGTGTCGCTTTGTGACTGCGCCACCTCTCCAAGTGCAATGTGTATCGGATTTGATCATGGAAAATAGCTCCATGGTTTCATCGCAACACTATGTATTGCATGGCAGTGGGAATTCAGGCGGTGGCGGTAGTCTGTGATTATTTGGCCGTGTCCGTATAAACGTGTGGTCTCTGCTGTCTATCTGGTGGTGTACTGTCATAATCCCGTGGGCGTGCTTAAAATAGATCGATTTCAACAAACTGTGTTGACATTACATTCACTGATTTGAGTCGGAGTCACTTATACATGTAGAAGGTCTATGACTAGTATTCATGATGTCATAGATCATCATGTAGGCCTAATATGTGAGATAGCTTGATTTGAACAGGTGTTGAAGCTTTGGCGATGTGGAGATTTTTATGCTGACATTTTTTTATCAGCTGGATCATGGAGCTACAAAGCTTCATGGTTGGCTGAAGGTGGGGCTCCCTTTATTTACTAATCGTCTGTGCTGAACATGTCCAATATCGCTCGAGTGGAATACCTACCACTCACAATTATCGCCCAAACTATAGCATACATACCATGAATGGAAACAGTAGTAGGCCTACAATATATTTTATGCCCATTTTCTTCTTCTACCAGTTTCAAAGTTATCGTTTCTACCTATATGTTTTTATTGATTCACATTCAGTATTTTCTCTTCTTACCCCTCTCTTTAATCGCTGTCTTTCTCTTGATGTGACATGTAATGAGCCTATATTTTGACAGTTGTTTCTGTCTTTCTGTCATATTGACCATGTAACATTAAAACTAAAGTGAGTTGTCAATTTGCTAATCATATTTTAGCAGGTTTTATATGAACAGATTATATATTTCATTTCAAATTTTACTGCCCAGCTCAGTTGTAAATCCTAAGGTCCAGTGATTAATAGAACTTGATTTGTCTCTTTGAGACCTGAAGGGAAAACTCAGTCTCTTAATTTCTCTGTATTATTTTTATTGTATGTACTTGATTGATAAGGTGTAGGTCTCTCTCTTTCAGTAGGCCGTCCTTATTGTTCAAGTCTGCCCGTATATCCCACTCTGCATTTGTTAGAGAGCCTTACCTATCTTCATCATCATAATCTTGCAATATACTACACCTTGTACTTGTTTGGATAATATTACAGGCCATTAATTTCAATATAGTGTTCAATATCTCACTATGATCTAATGCATCCAAACATTTTGAAAAGTGTTAACACTTTGGGAGTTATAGTTCTCTATCTGCATGGTTTGTTGAATAAGAAAGAAATGCTGTACCGGTACGGTGTTAGATATTCCTTCTGGACACATTATCATGTAGACCTACATTTTTGAGATAGATTTTACATGCACAGCCTTTAAGTTTAGTGATTAGTAAGGCTTCCATATTGTCAGTATACCAGAAATGTATGAGACATTTAATTCATACGGCTCTTTCTGCCTTCATTTTACTTCCATAGGGTTCCTTTGACCATTGATCTGTTACCAAAGCTCTTTGATCCTGCATAGGAGCCCTCTGTTGTACTTTGGAGGAAATCAATACTTGTCGCTTCAACTGGGGACTCTCTTTGTTGTCAGGCTTTACCATGGTTGATTATTAGCCCCAACATGTCAATAATCTATCATTCACGTTGCAATGGTGCTCATCTCAGTCGTTCAAAGCAGCATTAGAAGGCAGTGTAGCATCTATGCATTTTTTTTTTCTCAAAATATAGAATTTACAGCTAGGGAGATTACATCAACATTTCACAATATCTTTGTGTGTGATAAAGTGAGTTTATGGTATATGGTCTATTTTTAGATCATCGCGTGTGATTTAAGTCAAAGTGCGGTGGTCATTATACTATAGAGTATATATAAGTGTGATATCTTCTTGGTTGAGTCATGTATGGATTCATATGACGATCCTCTAGTTTGAATGAGGTACATCAACCTCGCAAGACAAAATAGAGACAGCATGAAGTCACATGCCTCAAGATGCATCAGAAGTATCAATATTTCCTCGATTTCTACTCACTATCTACAGATTTTGACAAGATTGAGACAAGTGAATACTGTTCTTCTAGATTTGTCTTTCAGTTGTGTCATTCTGTTTAATATGTCAGATATTTGCCATGGAGAAGTTTACACTTTCAGTATTGTGAAGTGTAAGAGCAAATTAAGGTTATATCTTTATTTATAAGGAAAAAAATATCAAAACAACAGCAGTAACAAAAATAGGGTGCTCACACACAGAACAAAAATAGTGAACACCTCCCCCTCCCCCCCCCCAAAAAAAAAGAAATATGAAAAACAAGACAAACTTTGTAAAACTGAAAGGGCAGTGAAGTGGTACATTAGGGCAGTGAAGTCGTACATTCTCTTCTCAGACCCTGTCAATCCTCTGGTTTTCAACTGACAAAATATTTTTGAAAATTTGCCTTGGGCTTTGATGATGATCACATGAAAGAAGGGCCACCAATGCACAATCATGGAATAGATGAACAGCAAAAGGACTCTTTTGACAAGACATTTTTGGTAGTCCCACTTCCCACATGGTGATGTTAACATGCCAGTGTGCTGACAGTCTAACTCTTATAATGGTGGAAAGGCTGTTTGAATGGTTACCCTTTCTTGCCGATCCTAGTAGGCAGTGAATGGCTGCCCGCTGAGTTAAATACTTGTCATTTAGAGCAGTTATCCATTGTCCCAGAACGTGCTTTCTAAGACCTATTCATTCCATTTTAGTCCTCCGGCAATCCACAGGGTACAATATAATGGAAAGGTGATGACTGTATGCAAACACTTGGAGCCAAATTCCTATAGTTGGGAGGGGGAAGGGGCTCGTAGTCAGTCATGGGGTGTCTAACTTGTTGGCAGCTTTTGTTGTTGCTCTGACTTATAGTGGGTTGGTACCTGGAGGCAGTGAACTTGAAACCATGGGGCTACACTGTACCGTAAAGAAGTGAGAACCCTGCTATACTAGTGTGATAGATTATACCAGGTGTTGTTTACCTGCTCTCTACGAATAGACTAAATAGTGGTTCATATTGGTTGAGCAATATTTCTTTTAGAGTGACATACTTCCATTCTAATCTATTACTGTTTTCCACCATAGGATTTGATGTATTTTGACTAACTATGCATGTCTAACAGTGTTGTCATTTTCAGAACTTCAAGCTAGTGTCCTTTATGAGGAGGAGGCTTTCCACAACAAGCAAAAAACAAAAACAAAAAAAAACATAAATGTCAAATTTCCTGTAGTGTTCCCTTGTTTGACAGAAAGAAAGAGAGAAAGAGAAAGAAAAGAAATCTAGCAGATATAGACTTTTCATTTGCATGTTATACTGACTATCAATATGTAAATATGTAACTACTATGACTTCATGTAAATATCAAATCGATGATCGCCTGCAAGCAGTACTCCAAACCATAAAATGCTCTGACTCTATACGGTAGTGTACCAGTATACCTCCAATTGATAACCTAAGATTTGTTTCAAAATGAGTTATATGACCAAAACTTGCTGATGTGATGACTACATTGAAGCTATAGGCTTCCTACTTGTCATCAAGATACCTTTAATAAAGAGTAGACTCCTGACTGTAAAAGTGGATATTTTGGCACTACTAATTTTCCGCGCTCAGCTGGGTAAGATCAGTTTTACATGTTCATAATTCTGTAGAATCACGACATCAAATACTGGAACATTTGGCAAGCAAAAACATTCACATACTTTTATTTTCACGCTAGTTTCTGGTTGTATGAAATGCATGTAAATTTCATACCTCAAAAATTTACATGTTTACAGTAGTTAACCAAACAGAACAGGGAAAATTTCAGGACAATAAGACCAAGTGTTAGAAATTCATGTACCGGTAATATTAAAGTTTCTTGTGTTTCTGCCAACCAATGATGTCCAATACACTCACAGCCATATTTCCTGACATCTCCCTACGTTCATACATTGTATAGTACAGTGATATCATAAGCTTTCGTCTGAAGTGTGGTTCAACTTAAAAATTTAGCCCTGTGTTTTTCTTGTCAAATCCATTGAAACAGACTGGTTTTCAGTAAAGCTGCTTACTGTGGCTTGGAAGTCATTCACCGAATTCACTGAGATGATTACACAGGAGAGAACAAACAAAAGAAAGGGAATAAAGAGGAAATGGGAAAGAGAAAAATCTGGTAAGCAAGAGGAAGTAATTTGATACTTGAAAGCACAAAGGAATTTGGCAAAGTTTGCTGTTCAAAAGTATCCTGAAGGACTATTTTATGACATTTCATTTTCGTCTTTGGGTTGCTTAATTTTTGGGAATTCTCTCCTTTATCTTTTAAGCAGTGAATCATAAAAACAGGGTGTGGTATATCCAGTAGTACATGTACATACAGCCATGTATATAAGTCTTATATTTTGAAAAAGAAAATAATATTGGGAAATATACAAGTTGGGTGCTGTCATAATGATAAATATTGACATCATGAATGTAATTTGTGTAGGCCTACATACAGATTGTATGATGTTTATTCCCGTACCTGCTATATTCAAGGCTCTGCGGTCACTTCTGATTTCTGTATGTGGGTAGCTCGTTGCATGTACTGTGCTGTTCATAGGTTATGTGATGGAGGAGGAAATGAAATGACAAGTCAGATTGAGGTGTAGGGGATGTACCGTATGTAGAAAATATTCTAGTTTTCTATTGTACATTGACAATGTCATCCCAGGTACATTGTATGCAGCTCGCTGTGAGCTTCTCATTCTGCAAGGTGTTTGCCTTGTGCCTGTGATACAGTTTCATTCAGTTTACAACCTCTGACAAGGATCTGCTAAATTCTGTTTGCCATGAGTCACAGGTTTGTAGCATTTTATGATCATAGTGTGCTTGTGTACATAGTGACTATCTCTTCTTACATTGTGTATAATTTGTGTTTGTGTGTGTGTGTGTGTGTTTGTTTTTGTGTTTGTGTGTTTTGTCATTTCAGTGTCATTCATTTAGAGGTTACCAACATTTGGACTTCTTGTCTGATTCACTCTTAGACCAAGTAACTGCCTGCCTTATGGGGAGTATTCTCTTTGAAATGCTTTACACAAGAAAAAGAAAAAACAAAACTATTTCATGAAGCATAATGAGAGTAGCTGTATAGACAGGCAGAAATACATGTAAGGTGTAAGACAGGACAGGAGAGATCATTCAGAAACACCACCATAGATTGATTCATTCACTGTCTGCCTTTCTCTTGTGTTCCTCCTCTTCCTCTACGTCGTGAAAGAAAGCATTCAACCAAGACATGACCAGTATTCATGTTCTGTGTTTGCTTTGTTGAAAGCTCCCACGTGAAGGCCATTGCATAGTGGTCCAAATGTATTCAGGGAGCAACCATGATAACATTTTGGTCACTTCATGTTTGAATTTCCTTTGCCTGGCAGATTCATTCAGTCCTATTGTGTACTGTAACGTTTGGGGGAGGAAGAGTGGTACGAGTCTGTTGTTCACTAACTGATATTTATTTTTTTTTTTTTACTTTTAGTAATATATGTGAGTGTAATCTCGTGTCAAATACCAGAGATTACCAATTGATTTGTTTACATGCATCATATGACCCTTCTGTATGAGAATGGTAGTGGTATGCAGTGAATATATGTACAGTGTATGTGTGTGCTTTTTTATGTTTGAAAGAAAGAGGAAGAAATGTATCACATCTTTTCACTATCTTCGTTGTCATGGTGGAAAAAAAAATTCCCCAAATACCAGTAACGTGCATAGAGTTGATTGAACTTACAATGTACAATGCCTACAGCACAAAAATATGAGTCCTGTCTTCTAATAGAGGAGTCTACTGAATCACTGATAGTAAAGCAATGGCTGTTAGCACACACATACAGTGGGTAACTATTTAAAATACATTTACTAGCTACATGTTTATTATGTATGTGGGCACATTACTTGTGGCTGGGTGCATGCAGAGGCCAGGGCTTACTGCTCTTAATGCATTGATTTCTTGAGTGGTTTATCATTTCAGATCATCAGCCAGGCAAAAGACTGCACTAATGTTATCCTTTTGTGCAGTGAGTAGGAATTTTGACATGAAAATGGCTATGATAATTATATTCATGAGTGATATATCTGTCACAATTCGATATTGCAAAAAGAAAGCCTTCAAGTAGCAGTACTACAATTATAAACATTTCCTGAACTAGGACATGATCAGTGTCCATGCACACTCAAAGCTCTGTGTGTAGGCTGTGTAGGGCCAATTTGTCACCTCAAGTGAATACACTCAGGCTGAAGTGACAATCCAAATAGCTATTAGCATAGTTTACATTCCTATCCTGTAAAGTAAATACACTTAACTGCCTAGTGCCATGATTATACCTGTAATCCTATGGCATCCCCTCTTATCATACACAAAATTTCATTGATATGTTGTGGATGACTATATAAACATCAAGTTTGCTAAAATGCCCTTATGCAGAAGGGAAAGTATTGTTATATATATTCACAAGACATGTACTAGTTGAAATTCCTGTACATTATTACAATCTGAATAGAATGGAAACAAAATTGTCATGGAAGGTCCTGTTCAAACTAACTGTATAACAGGGTAATTGGGGGAGTGGTCTATTCAAGCTTACTCATGATCCTTTTCCATGGCCACAGAGCACCACACCTTGTTTGGTCTCTACCACCTTCTGAATATGCACTGTAGACAGGGCTGTCAATTCTTATGCAGTCAGTGTGAGATACATGTACATAAAGTGCAATTCACCCAATTCTAACCGTTTCACACCAATTTTCATGTTTAACAAATTTTCTCACTGAACTAATGAAATAGAAAATTGAAATAACAAAAAAATACATGTAGGTTGCCTACATATTAAAATGATGACAAAAATATGCACCAGATTGCACCTTGAAATGTAAAGTTGGCACTGTCAAAGCTCCCTACCGTGCAAGGGGGAACACCCTCCTCCCCTTCTATACCAAATGTATGGCCTAACATCAATACCAATATCCTAGACAGATTGCTTTGTCCTTCTATTCCTATGAAGTTATTTGGCTAGATATATGTGTACCATTTCAAAAAATGGATGAGGTTTGCCTTAATTAGAGCTACCTCATGCCATACAACGTCTGTATAGATGCTAATTACAAGTGTGCATGATGCATGACTACTGATAATCTGCTTTGTTTCTACTCTTCTCTCTATCATCCAGGTTCATCTTGATGAGACAAGAACACAAAGAGCATGTAGCTCCATGAACCATGACCATGCGCAGATGGCCTCCATCTGGCCGCAAATCGCATTCTCCATCATCCGGTCACCATAGCAACAACAACAATAACAACGTCCATTATGGATCCTCCTCCAGCCTGTCCAAGACCCACCCCTCCCTGCCTGTTGCTAGGGAACGCAGGGCAGTAAAGCAGGACCAACATTCTGCACATTCCTCCAACGCATCCCTACCTCTCCTGATCAGATCACATGTCCATCTCTATATCATCATAGCTGTGGTCAGTTTTGTCCTGTTCTCTAATACGCTGTATGCCGATTTTGTGCATGATGACGTCTTCGCTATCAAGAACAACAAGGATGTCTTGCCCTCGACAGCTTTATGGAAAGTTTTCCAGGATGACTTCTGGGGCAAGTCTATGAGTGACAACACAAGTCACAAGTCATACAGACCACTGTGTACTCTCACATTCAGGTAAAAATTACTTTACCATGTACATTAGTAAAGTGTATGTGTGTTGGGAAGTGGAATCATAAATTTTAGCTAGGATGAGCTGTCCATGTTGATGCCACATAGGGAAGATTTCAACAGTTGCAAAACGCTTAAATTGCATTCAAAACAACACAGGTAGAGGTACTGTACTGTCATTTTCTAGCACTTGCCTCGATTATATGGCATTTTATCATTGAGCAGGTGGTGGGGGGGGGGGGCAGATGTGGTTGTGACGGGTTTGATTCTCTGCCCTTAAATTGAAGAGATAGATTGGCCTGCTAACAGCCTATATCCAAGTGTCAGCCCATCCCCTAGCTTATTGATTGGTGCCTTCGTCATCCCATGAGCATATGGTGCTCTATTCCACTGTATCCTCTGTTAAATTAGTTTTGATATGTGTACCTCCGCCCTAAAGAGTGCAGGATTCATTATATATTGGAATTGTCCATCCGTCTCTGCTCCCCAGAACTCATTAACATATAAATCAATCTTTTTGGCAGAGTTTGTTAAATGTGCTGATTACATTCTGGCAGAGATTTCTAAAGGCCAAACACCAAAGGTTTACTCACAGAACCTACACTTGTGATGGAGATCGCATGATTTTTTTTTTTTCAGTTCAGAATGTGGTATAACAAAACAATTTGATTGAAATGGTAGAAATGGATTCAGTGGGTGGGCATATACTTGACTTGTATTACACGTGTTGTAGATGATAGAGTCATTATGTCCAATCCCAGAATCAATAAACTATTGTGCAGCAAACGAAGGGCCAAACTGTAGGCACTATGTTGTGGTCACATGGGAAGGTAGAGGGAGATGTTTCCCCACTGCAGTTAAATTTGTTGTAATTTTGTTAGATTATAATGAATTCTCATATCTATCTTGACATGAGGACCTTGCTTGAAATGAGATAAATCTTGTGACTGCATTAAGCTTCCAATACATGTCCAATTTTCCAGTCCATGTAACTGAATGATATTACAAATCTATGTTGACATTGTGGAAAGATACTTGACAAATTTTGTATGAAGGCATGATTTTTTTTTACACAGTAGCATGCTGTAATTCAAGGTCATTATTGTTTAATACCCTGAGTGATTTACCATTCTTAAGATATTCAGATGGTGGTAGACTGTTATAGATACAATTAGGCTTGGTTTTCTGCAGATTTAAATTCTGTTTGATGTTTAGTTTTTTCTTCTTGAATGTGTGCACATTTTACTGCAAACAATTTATTTCCATTTGCTTGAAATCACCGGAATATAATGCATTTCACAGGCATTTTCGAATGTTCAACAAAAGAAATAGTTCATATACACTTACAGTACATGGAAGTGACTAAAATCATCACAAAATTTGGAACTATTGTACAGGTGACACAGCTTTTAAAGGGAGAAAACTTCAAATCTATCATTGCTTTCACCACAGTCAGTGGAGTTAATTCCTCAGTTGGTAATCAATGTGTGAAACTCACATGTGAGCCAGAGTTCAGGCACTTTAATAGTGTGCATTAAGTATCAAGATTTACTGGGGATACCTATAGACTTTGATTTGGATGCAATACATTTTATGATTTTAGACTTAAGTTCATGTGTTCTGCATTATTTTGTGTTTGTGAATTGATTTTTGCAGACTGAACTACCTGGTCAGTGGTTTGCAGCCATTCTCTTATCACCTTGTCAACATCCTCCTCCATTCCTTGGTCTCTGTGCTCTTTATGTACGTTTGTCAGCATGTCATCTTTCAAGATATTGGACCAGCTTTTATCAGCGCCTTGCTGTTTGCTATCCACCCTATACACTGTGAAGCGGTAAGCAAATTCCAAGTAAATCTGGTGCTTTTTTTTAATTGCGATCAACATGCCATGCTTAAATTAAAGGCAAGTTAAGGGCTGTTGTAGTCATTTGTTTTCTTTCTCAGTCTTCTGTTTTTAATGGTCCACATGTATCCGATATTGTTGTAGTTATTGTATGCAGTTCCATGGTATGTACCTACTACTACCACTACTACATATCAAATGCTTCTCTTGAAGACTACTTAACATTGAATCAAAATGCACAAAATGGAATTGAAAGCTGACCGTCTATCTGATAGTAATGACACATTTTTCTACAGCCAGGATAAAATCTGTTTGACCATTCTCTGCAATGTTTTGTAGGTTTATATGCTCCTGTATGCAGAGTTGTACTAGGCATATTCATTTCCCACTAAAAACCCATTTATGTCACAAATGAAATTGCCCTTCACATACACAGTGTGAGATCACACATCTGCCTGAAACCACCTCACAAGTGGAGCAGACAAACTTTGTAAAAAGTTTTTGTCATATATCTGTTAGATTGTGTATAAACCATAAAATCAAAAGGTCAGGGATGCAGCTGCACTTTTCATTTACGTATATTTCATATTTTTACAATTAAGAAAATGAACAAGCAGGTCAATGTTTAAATAAACAATGTAAGAATTAAAAATATTTGTCTCTCTCTTCATTTTGCAAAATAGAAATAGAAAATCATTGTTGTAAAGTCTTTTAAAAACTTTAAGCATCTAGAGAAGTAAGATTTTGATGCCACCAAAATGCTTTATAATGAAATATATGAGAGAGATGAAGACTTGACCACATTCTCCTCTGTTTCTCATCTCCCCTAGGTTGCTGGAGTGGTGGGACGTGCTGATGTCTTGTCCTGTCTCTTGTTCTTACTTTCATTCTTAGCATTCATAAGGTAACGGGTAGACACCATTTAGATATCATATATCCTTCCATTAAACTTTGTATGTGTTTCCATTTGTTTTCATATTATGCTTCAGCATGTGAGGGTAATGAGGGAGACATTGTAAGTCATCAGTTTCATTGCCAATTCTAAATGATTGATTCAGGGGCTTTGGACTTGATATCTAATTGTCATAAGATGTAAATACCCAAATCTTCAGCAAATATTACAAAAAACAAACAAACAAACAAACAAATTCATGACTACGTCATTTCAAGTTTGTCTACTGTAATGACATGAGCAAATGAATATTGTAGCCATTGCAATTGTGCATTGCAATGTGGGACACACAATCATATTTTTGTACCAATATTTGTTCAGTCAGTCCTTTACCGAGAAAAGGTAATGACTCATGCTTTAAAAGAACACAGTCTGTTTTTAGAGGGTGGACAGAGTCTAGCAAATTGCTGTGATTGAGAGTCATGTGGAATTATACTTGCACAAGGTCAATACTTTATCACAGCTGCTACATCATGCTTCTTTTCCAATCTGGAATGTACACTATGAAAAAGCATGTGAAGGTTGATGGTATTTCCTTCTCTTGGTAATTTCTCTCTCTCTCTCTCTGTCTGCATGTTTGACCTACAGGTACTCCAGACCAAAATGTTACTCACACCAAAGTCCATCAAAATTCCATCTCTGTCTCGGTGTGTTGTCAGCCTTTGCTGCCATGTTAGTCAAGGAGCATGCTGCTTCTGTCCTGGGAGTGTGTGTAGCATATGATATTGTGCTAGCATACCCTGGAATGAATAGGTGAGTATTGCATGAGACCTTCAAATCATTAGTCGCAGCTCTGCAGGTTAAATCGCCTCTATACACTTTGCAGAGAAAAGTTGTGCTAGGATGTTTATGCTGATATATATTTTGTAGTATAGTGTTCTTTCTGGTGCTGACATCAATTTGCATCAGTTACTTTTGTACTACAGTGTGATATAACTACCCAAGTACTTAAAAGTGTTTTAAAACTATTCTTACGTGTCAGTAGCCTGTAAAAGATTTTGACTTGATCATATTGACATTGCAAGTTGGCTGTCTTCATTGTTTATGATTTGTTTGTTTGAACATAAAATATGCTTCATGGGTTTATGCCAAAATTGTGTGATTATAAAAATTGCAAATGGGTTTCTAAAATTTAATTCAAATTATTTGCAGGTTTGATTAACCGAAATCTTCCAGATACAAAATTATTGAGAAAGCAAATTTAAGATATTCATTATGTGCGTGTGATCATTGTTTAAATTTGTTGATCAAGCATTTTGATTAAGTTTTATGACTGTTCACTGAATATTACAGATGTAGATGTGATGCTTTATTAAGGTTGTATGTTTATGCCAACAGTTGTTTGTTTATGGGCTATTTTGTAAATTATTTGTCATTTTCTACATTATTTCATTTTGTAATTTACAGGGGTACTGTTTTGATAACACTTAAGATATTATGGACACAATCTTCATAAAATTTTACAAACACTCTCATCACAGAGTTGTCTAAAGTACATGTTTCATCATTCTTCCATCCAGTCTACTGAGGCCCAGAGATCTATGGCAATCAGTCAAGTTCCGTGCTGTTGCTGTACGGTGTGCTGTTCTCTTCTGTGCTGTAAGTATACTGTGTATGATGACAGAATCACATGCCTAGAGAGCTGGATAAGTGACCTCATCATATTACTGTTTCAGACAAGCTGTTTTCAGAATCTTTTTGTAGTCTATTAACTTTATCAACTGCTTTTATGATGCGTAGCCTTCTAGTAAGGTACCATATGCATTGTGCTGAATAAATGTGACCCCGCACCTCAAAACAAACAAAAAGTCGCCAGACATGAATTTTTAGTTAAGACCATATTCTGAAAGAGCAGACTTTAAGCTTTAAAATGATGTATAACTCAAATCAAATGGACTCTCCTAACCTATCTCAATATTGGAAAGAAAGCACAAACTCAGGAAAAGTGTGAACTGAGAAAAGAGGCTCTGAAGTACAGTGTCTATTCAAGCGCTTAATCTTTACCAAACCGTGCTGGCTGTGCGATGAATGGGACAAAAAACAGGAAATAAACCACCAGAGTAACGACAATGAAGGGATTATCAAATTAAACTGAAATTATAAATGCCTCATTAACACATTCTTTCCATAATTTGTGCCAACTTTCAAAGCCGTAGCCCTATCGTTTCAAAAGTTATTAGAGTTGAAAGTAACGAGTGTGGGCAAGGTTTTTCAGAAATTAAAAAGGGATTCTAAAGACACACCTGATCACACTATTCTACCAAAAATGTTCGAGATAAACTGCTGAAAAAACACACCTTCCTGTCCGTTTTATGATACCAAATTTTAGCATAATGTAAAAGAAGACCCGCTCTTTCAGAAAATATGAAAAAGTCAAGTTCGGCTAGGTAGACCCATTTCACTTATTTTCAGTCCTCACGCAAAATCAGTGTGTGCGACTTTATGTTCGTTTTGAGGTGCACGGTCACAAATGTGTCGTTTGAAGTAGGACCTTTAGTCGATGCTTGTGCATGTAAATATATTCAAATCATTTAATCCTTTATGGAACAAGGCACCTAGCTTTCTGTAATAACTTTCTCTTGCAAAAAATCTCTATCAACATTCAGTACCAGTAATCCTTCCAAATTGAACTAGTTGTGCTCTAGCAAGCCCACTCACATGTACACATAGTAACGTGCCTCATTAGTCCAACAGGAGACCATGATGACACAATAGGAATTAGGAGTATTAGGTAATCTCTGTGTATTGACAGTGAGTTGCCAGACATCTGTGCCGATCAGCGAAGAAAGCACTTCAGCATGCCTGCCAATCAGCGAACAAAGTGCAGTTAGGACAAAGAGATATATGCATGTTTCAACCATGGACACAGCTGTGAGGTGAAATAATTTGAAATTTGTTTGACTTCTTTCGTAATGACAGGTGTCTGTATTCCTTGGTTTCCGTATCTGGATGCTGAATGGCCATCTACCCCACTTCTCAGAGGAAGATAACCCAGCAGCCTTTGCTGATCACATGACCACAAGGTACCAACGTCTGATCAAATTGAGTGAGGAATCCTTTTACAGGGTTTACATGAAGAAGTGTATTGAAATCGTATTCTAAATCATCATATTCTGTCACATTGTTTTCATGCAAATTTTGAGGATAGGTATAAAGATTCTTATGATTAATTTCTTTTAAAAAAATAAAATCTGTATGACATCAACCTATGATATCAAGACTTTGGTAATTTGCATCTATGGCACAAACATCCAGAAGCAGTAGTTAATTCTGAGTAGCAGAAGTAAAAGAAATAAAAAAGTTGGTGTCAGACTCAGCTTGAACGCCTGATAATGTTGCTTAGCATCAAATTTCTGATAGAGCTATTTTCAGTTCTCCAGACTGTACACTTCTAAAAGAGATATCATTTCTTTCATTTTATATATTAAGCCCCTACAATATTTGGGTAGAAAAGTTGGACACAGATAACATTTAGAATATTGGCTTTGTGGGGAGTCAAGTGTGAAAAAGATATAGCAAAATGCAGTAGGTAATTCTAGACAAAAAGTTGGGATATTGTTTAACAAACATGATTGCAAAATCATTTGTGTTACAGATATAGAAATTTTGATAACTGATACTGATTGTACTTTGACAAAACTGCCTTTCTATTAGATATCATGCGATGGACTGTTAATTTTTTTCATAGCATAAATGCAACATTTATTGAATGTCCAGACCTGCCCCCCTCCCATCCACTAGGGGTGACTAATTTCTTTGTACCGGTATGTTATTTCCTGTCTTTAGGTTTCTAACCTTCAGCTATTTAGTGGCATTCAACATACAGCTGTTACTCTGTCCAGTGACTCTATCATATGACTGGCAGGTAGGGAGTATCCCTCTCATTGAGTCCTGGGCAGACAGTAGAAATCTAACCACACTGGCTGCTGCTGGAGGGCTTCTGTTACTGGGACTACACTGTTTAGTGAGGTCAAAGGTCAGTGTCTTCAGGAATAGAACATATCTTGTTTCCCAAGAGCTTCTTTGTAATTGCAGATAATGAGAAACTTCATTGACTCATTGACAACAAACATTTGATATCTGAAATTGGCTGTACCTTTGTGATACAGCTTACAATTCTGAAGGCTGGCAAAGTTCATTAACTATTGCAAAGTCTGTGAACCAAGCTCATCTATTGGCTTGTATGTTGCAATGGCAATAAAGGGATATTAGTTTTCAAACACATACCTAATTAGATCGATATAAAAAATCAGTATTTCCCCATCAGAATGATCCAAAATTTGTCATGTTCATGCCATTTTCTATACAATCTGTTTTAAAATTTTGTTAGATATTTCTGGAAACAGGGTGGTGATCTACAGAACATGATAGTTCTGTGATGCCTGCATCTCATATTTCTGAACCTGTGCTTGCAAGTAGATGTACAGGACTTGAGCAGTATCAGTCCATATGCTCCCTTGCCCACTGTCATATATTGTTAGAGCCATATAGCTATTTAAAGAAATGCTGTATGTGTGTTGTGTTTGATTTTCAGAGTGATGAGAAGAGAATATTGCTATGTGGTCTGCTGTTCTTGGCCATTCCATTCTTGCCAGCGTCTAATCTCTTCTTCAAAGTCGGCTTTGTGGTGGCGGAGAGAATCCTTTACATACCCAGGTACATGTATATATGGGGACTATCACATATACTATGTGCTGTGCATTAAGATGAAGTATGATTTTTCTCTCTCTTCTGTGATTTGTATTTGTACCATATAATCATGATGCATTGGTCCAAGCCATTGACTACATAGCTGCTAGGATCTAAGCACCTTATAGCAATATGATAGGATGATGACCGTTTCAAATCAACAGGCATAGCCAGCTGTTAAGTGTTTTTTTTTTCAAATTATGGTACAATCGCCATTCATTATGTGGTATGCTTTCTGTTGTATTCCATTGGGTACAATGAAATGTATATTGCACTCCCGTTATAACGAACACGCCTATAACGAAATTCCATTTACAACAAAATAAAAATTCAGGCCGCAGTATTATCCGTTCTATGTATGTTAATTTGTTTGGATATAACGAACTTTCGATATTACGAAAGAAAAACGCCGGTCCCAAGGACTTCATTTCAATGGGAGTCCACTGTATAGCAGTTAACAAGACCCAATATGTACGCTTTTTGTGTATGGAATGAATTAGATTACACTGAGCATGTTCAATCCCAAAGTGTTCAAATTTTTAGATATTTTATCCTGCTTTCATAATTTGCCACATTAATTTCTCAAGTCTTTTGTGGTTTTGATTCCCCCCTCTAGTCTTGGATTCTGTATCCTTCTTGCCTGGGGCATCAGCAAACTCTACTCTAACACAACATGTCGAATGCTGCGTATTTCACTTGCATTCTGCACCTTGACAACCATTTTCTGCCTCTGTCAGCGAACTTGGATTCGTAATGGTGTTTGGAAATCACGGGAGACTCTCTTTAGGTGGGTACAAGACTCTTGTATTGGCACAAACTGGATTCTGTGCTGTCAATATACCATACTGAGCACAAATCAATTAATTGTAGACTTCAGTAGCTTTAAAAAATAACCCTTGCCAAAAGTAGTATGAGTAGAATTGAATCTCTAAACCAAGCATGACCCAATATTCCAGACCCTCTTGGCGAATGAGGAAGCTGTGGAATGAATGCTAGTCTATTCATTTATATGCATGTAATAAATGAGTGAGTCGCTGATGTTCTCTGCCTACAGGTCGGGCTTGGACACGCTGCCTCACAATGCCAAGATGCACTACAACTATGGCAACTACTTGATGGATTCAGGCTTTCCCCTAGCAGCTCGGGAACGATTTGAAGAAACTCTGAGGTGAGACATAATGAGGGTTGATTCAAGCACAGACTGTAGTGCAAGTATCATGTGGTGTCACTGGCCGAAGTACATTCTTCTTGACAAAGTAGGGAGCTACTGCAACACAGCACTGTAGAAAATGATGTACTTAAAAGAAAGATCACTCCTTAAGGAAACCCCAAATATCAAACATTGGTATTTTTTGACCCGGAACAAATATTCATGACCTGTTATGAAACTGGCCCATGTGACTTCTTATTGGCTTGCATGGTGATACAAGATCACAAATGTACACACGCAAATTGACACAAGAAATTTTGGCACTTATTGAGTTACTGAGAGTGTCAAACACATATATCGAGATATGTAATACATGTAGAGTTGCATTAAAACTGGGTTATGTTACATAATGCACTTAAATTGTAGACATCACAATTTATGCTGTACTGCCAGGAAAGTCAGAAGATGCAAACCATTTTATCTTGCGACTCTTGATTGGTCTGTTTTGTTTTTCATTGCATTTCATGAACTATATCATGAAATACATACATAATTTTCCCCCTTGCTTGTACAGGTTACACCCACACCATGCTTCGGCCAACAACAATCTTGGCACTCTGCTGAGCCAGGACCAGCCTGAGCAAGCCAAGAAATACTTTCTCAGGGCTCTCCAGATTAACCCTCGACATGCCAAGGCATACTTCAATTTAGCAAACCTCTACAGGTAACCATTGATATCTTCAAGACTTACTTCAATTCAGCTAATCTCTACAGGTAGCTGCTGATATCTTGGATTTTTAATTCAGTGTACCAATATTGATAGAGATATACGCATGTATATTACCAATGCTGGTCCATGTAGTTTCCTTCATTGTTATTGACTGTAGAATTTGTTTCATTCCTTTCTTCAGATTGGAATACATCGTAGTAGTTCTCATTCTGACATCTCCAATCATATTCACAAGATGTCATGTTGGTTAGATATTAGAAGTCTTGATGTTGCATATGATTTGTCAGATATTTTGAAAGAACAGTTGAAGATATATAATATGGAAATTTGTAGATATTGGGAGTGAACATTTTGTGTATTTATTTATGTTCTTGTAACTGTGAGACTTCAATTTTGCAGGAAGAAGAGATATTGCAGCTTTGCTTACCTTTGTCAGTCTGTTGTTTTATCCTCCTTGGGGAATTAGAAATGCTATCTTGGAGACTCATAAATAGAACAGTTAGGAGGATTCCATGGAGTACTTGAGAAAAAAAAGTTCACATGTATGATAGAATAAGTACATATGTTGTTTCTAAGTCTACATGCCAATTTGGTATCATTAGCACAATTTTAAGTTTAATGTGAAATTGTATACCTCTCTTTGGAAAATAATCCCCTATGAATTGAGTATCTTTGTGACCAAAATTCACAAGGAAGGAATAGTGGAGACTGCTTACTACAGACCAGATTAATTGTGAGTTTGCCATATGAATTCTGTATCAGATTTCATCCCTCTCTTTACCTTCCTGAAACTGTCCACCTTCTCTATTGTCTGTCAGTGATAGTGGTGATCTCATTGAGGCAGAGAGGCTGCTGGAGAAGGCTTTAGAGATTGACCCGACCTCTTGGGATACTCTCAACAGCCTGGCCTCCATCAAACAGAGACAGGGAAAGGAGCAAGCAGCAGAGGGATACTACCTCACTGCCTTGGGCTTGGCAGAGGTGTCTGCTGATGTGCACAACAACTATGCAGCATTTCTCATGAGCAATGGTGTGACTTGACAATGTATAATCCTTTAACTCATTTCTCTCTCTGCCAGAGCAGTCCTCTATTGTACATTATGTGCAAACAACTATCCCTTCTTTGCATCATGTGTGAATAAAAATATATCCAAGACACAAACATGTATTGTCTTTAGACTTCCGTTCTGCAACCCATGTTATTTCCCTGGTCCTCACAGTGTACATTTACTCTAAGTTAATATCAAAATTTGAAGAAAAAAAAATCTCAGGCACACATCAAACTTGCTTAAATCACTATGCATTCTCGTACATATCAGAGTAATTCTGCTGTTATGAGGACATCACCCAGGGCTAAGTTTTAGTGTTATTTCCACAAGGGCATTTACCATCTGTTTGTTGGAATGACAATTCATCATGGTTAACATACCTTTCAGTTTCATGAATTCAACAAATTTGTTGAATTGATGAACTTTTGCTATGAATGGCATTTTTGGGATTAAGGATCTGGCCTGGGCATGTTTCCTAACATTAATTTACTGTTGCTTATCGTGAGACTTTGTAAACTTCCATTTGCTGAAAGAGGGAAGTTCATGACTTACTGTGAAAGAAAGCAGCAATGTGGACATAGCAAAATCTGTTCAAAGATGTTCCATTCTGTGAACAAAATCAGTGGAAAAATTGAAGAAAAAATCTATAGTCTGTACATGATGACATGCACAGATCTTAAAGAAAGAAAGCATAGGTTAGATACACCAATCAGTATTTATAGCATTTTTCTCCATCTGTTTCAAACCTGATTTTGGCCTGTGTCCCCCAGTGTGAATATGTGGTTTATATTAATATCGGTATCCATAATGGTGTGTGTCCACTTGTTTCCGTGTGTGTATATGTCATGTTAAGACACACTCAAATACCACCTGTTTAATACGTCCCCACCCTGCATCTACCAATCCTTGTAGATCGCTACCAAGAGTCTCTCCACCACTACCAAGAATGCCTGACCCTTGACCCCAGCCATTCCATAGCCATGACAAATATGGCCCGTCTCCTACGTCTCCTCAATAGGACAACTGAGGCTGAAGAAATGTACAAGAGGTAAAGGAAAATGCTGAGATCTATGCATCTTATATGCAGATGTTATTGCAACATCTTAGTTGTTGAAGTATGGACATTGTGCTTTAACCCGTTGAGGACGAGTGCCGAATATACTCGGGCAGGCGTTTTGATGGGAAATGCATGTTGTTGCAAAATCAGTCCGTCCTCAACAAGATAAGGTTTTACTGTGGCAGCCCATGGAGAGCAGTAACAAAGATGGATATTTAGCGTACTCACCAGGGTTTATTAGTGTGTATGAGTGAGCATGAGTATTTGGTAACAGTAGATTTCACGTGCATTGCGCTGCATTTTAGACTTCAAACTTACCTGCAGCATCATTGGGTTAACTTGTGATGAAAAGTGTAACCAGTTGCCCTCTTATGTGCTGCCTTGATGATATTGTTATTTCCAGATAGGATGGTGATATACTTTTTAATTGCTAACAAAGATAAGAATGGTTTATTGAGTGTCAAATAAGGTAAGGGTTATCTTAGTAAGGAGAATTAAATATTGGTCCTTCTTAAAGACCTCTAAAAAGGACTTTTGAAGTATATTGCATAATTGAGAAATAACCCATAATAAGTGCATCAGTGCAGAGCATGTTTAATGGTCTCTTTCTTTTCTTTATTCTCTAAAGCAGTGCCACATTGCACAAATTTGACTAATTGGCACAGAAAGGGTTAAAGCAGTGCCATAGGATGTAACTACTGTATATTGAAGTCTTGAAAATTTTGGTATTTGTTATGGTTGGTACAGGAGGTACAAGTGTTGCCTAATTGTGATCACAATGCCAATTATAAGCAAACAAAAAATATTTTTTTTCTTTGTGTCATTGTAGAAATTAAGAGAAAAAAAAGGTATCAACAATTCAAGCTTTCACATACAGGAAGTCTCTATGAAGCAGTTAATAGAAAATTGCCATTACAGTTGAAATCTTTAGAGCAGAATCTTAATCTGTTTTTCTCTCTGTTTTCCCCAAACCATACAGAGCTTTGTCTGTAGACAAAAGTGCCAAAACCTTGCAGAGTCTTGCTGCTGTATACTACAATACCAACCGACCTGGTGATGCCTTGATAATCTACCAACAGGCATTAGAGTTGGAGCCTGAAAACACTGACATTCAGCTCCAGTATGTAAGTATCTGTTAGTCAAGTTCACTGTGAGAATATTGAGGAAGGATTGAAACAAGTCATGCTTAAAAATTAAAAAAATGACGGCAAAGGATATCTAATGTAGAGTTTTGAATAATGGCTGGATAAACTGTTACTGATTACTGGTAAGTATTTCTGCATTCATTGCTGGAATAAAAACAGTCACGAAGTATAAGCATTGACATATGACAATAGTGTGTCAATTATCAGAAGTTGCTAAACGAGTTCTGTCACAAAAAGGTATTTTTAGTGAGTCACAAATTTTCTATCTCAAACAAATTTGACTTTCAAAGGCCATCCAAATAGCATTATATGTTCAAAACCAACATGCACACTACAAGTTAATGTGTGAGTCAGTAACATTTGTCCATTAAAAGCTTGCAGTGACATACAATTGCCTATTATATGTGCTTTGGATCTGCATTAAAGATATTTTCCCAATTACTGTTTACAATTGATTTGTTTTTCCAAGAATTTCTCTAATAAGTTAATGCTGTTAAAGACACATGAAAAAGAAATGACAATGCTGTGAGTATTACTCTGATGTTGACGCAATGTTTGCACTGTTGAAATAAACATAACAATCATCAAACAGGCAAGACCACAGAAACATTTGCCTCATTTCTCTGTATAACAGGCCCAAGTCTTGACACGCCTTGGTCGCTATGGAGATGCAGAAAAGTTCCTCCAGGCTGGCCTGCATCATGACCATGATATGATCAGCTTCAGACGTCTTCTCTCCAGCATTTACAGCATCCAACACCAGTACACCAGAGTGAGTGAATCACCATCTGTTTTCCACGTGTCCATGAAATCAGGAATGCACTTCTTGTGACTTTGTGACAAATAATTATGCATTGGTTATGAAGTATGAATTTTGTTTTCAATTCATCCTCAGAATTTTAGCAAGTGAGTGCCTAAATATCAAATCATGCATTCAAAGTCAAAATTTTGCTTAGTTTGAGGGATTGCCATGGACTAAAAATTATTCTACTGCTAATGTTTGTCATCAGGTATGGATTAAATGCCCATTTTTGAATGACTGACACGATCTTGGTTGAAATAGTATTTATTGGCCTGGTCATGTCAGTGCTTGTAAAATGATATTGAGCCATGCCTACATATAATGTGTAATAATTAGATATTGAAAAATATGTGATCTAAATATGTGAACATTATTATTCCAGTGTGCAAGCTTTTCAGCAGTGAGTCTGTTATTTTGTGAAAGATTCAGAAGTAGGTGTAGAAGTCATTGTAAATGAGCAAATAATAATGTTGACATAAGTGCTTTGAAAAATTTACCTGTAACAGATGTAAAATGAATATCATTGCTTCATCGATATTCATGATAATGGATCCATTTCAAATACCTTAATGAGTACCTGACCCACTGTGTTTTGCTTCTATACAGGCACTGCAGGAAGTAGACTACATTTTAGACCACAGTGTCAACCTGAATGATGAAACCAAGGCTGAGCTAATCTTTGAGAGAGGGAATTACCTCAAGGGTCTTAACAGACTTGACCAAGCCAAAGAAGTATGTTTTCTCAATCTGTTTACTGTAAAAGTGGTTTCTTTCGCGTACAGAAACTTTCGCGGTATCCATCGGTGACGACTTTTTCGCGTGTGTTTAAATTCGCGGTCGGTAATGATAGCGTGTAACAACCGACGAGTTCAAAACATTTTCGCGTGATGTTGAATTCGCGGTTCAACCTCAAAGCGCGAAAAGCGCGAAAATAAAACTATCGCGAAAGAAACCACTTTTAAAGTATTCATTTCTCTCTCTCTCTCTCTCTCTCTCTCTCTACATTCTTACAAACCTCTTATTTTTTTTATACATGTTATTGTATATATACATAATTTTTTTTTAATAACATGGTTGGAATTTAGTCATGTTAATTATTCAGAATTAGCAGATTTGCAATGATTTGATCAGATAACAAATCTGTTGTTATGAGTTTAAAGACATCAGCTCTGTGCTGCCATTGAGTGTGATGAGTATTCCATATATTATTGAAGATTGAGTCTTTCCTGAAAAATGGAAGCATCTATTACACACCAAGTGGTGTTAATGGCATACAGAAGTATTGTTAAACTTGCTCTTAAGTCATACAAATTAGTTCTTGTCTACACCATACAATGTGAAACATGTCTACAGCTGTGTACACCTCTCACATTCCAACTTACAGGCATACGAGGCTGCCTTAGCTCTTAACCCTGACATGGGATCATGCCTGTTGAATCTTGGAGCCTTACACCATATCAGGGTGAGTGCTGTGGAGTAATGGTGATTGTGAGAACCCTTTACATACCACACATAATAGTGCTGTGATCTTAGGCAGCATGAACAGATTTAGGGGATTACTGCGTAGTGTTAAATGAGTGCTCTTTGCTTTGGGATACATTGCCTCGCTGGAAAAATTTATTGTTTGATAGGTATTTCAGTCTGACACATGCTTTCATGGACCTTAAAGATAACAAGCAGTGGCGGATCTACAGGGGGGTTCGGGGGGTTTAAACCCCCTCCTTGGGCTGCCAAGTATTAAAAAAAAAAAGAACACACAAACAAACAACAAATAATTCAATCATGTTAAGACCAAAATGAACATAGAGGCACTTTCTTGTCTAAAAGTTATCAATTTCATAACTGAAAATGCAAAATGTTTGCCCCTAACGGGGCGAAAATTATAATACACTAACAATATACATTATTATATCTATACCCTAATATTTACTTATGAGTAAATTTAGTTTATATCAAGATGGTAGCCTCGTGTCCTCGAGTGTGCCCTGTGGAACATAACTTTAGTATACCCTACATTTTTCTTTTTCTTCTATGCTTTCTAGTAATATAAGAAGAATTTGTTATTGCTCGAACAATGCGATTACGTTTTAGCTTTTAACGAATGCATTTCAGACGAATGGCAAAGTGAGAGTGGCTCGCTCGCTCTGTCCGTTCTTGTAGTAAAATAAAGAGTGTGCATAAGTTATGATCATAGTCCTTCGCAGTGTTTTTTTTAACTATGTTTAATTCCATAGAAAATTGCTTTTGAATGCTCTATAAATGCGACTTGTACTCCGTTTTTACAAAAAGTTCCTACCGTGGGAGGGGGAATTCCCCCTCCCACAGTATCCCCCCCTTGCTCGCTTCGCTCACTCGCAATACCCAGCTCAGCCCCTGAAACCCCCTCCTTGGAAAAAAGCTAGATCCGCCCCTGACGAGGGAAAGTTTAATGATAGTTACTGCCTTGTTCTTACATTCAGAATTTCAGCATTAGGAACTGTGTATGTTCTTTGCCACTGAACAATCAAACCATTTTGTCAGCTTACCATGAGGCTTCATCTTGGTTTCATGGAAAAATGATACAGCCATGGAACAAATGTTTATGTACAGTTGAGGGTATCTAGATGCATGCTGTTATCATATTTCAGCCACCACAGCACCTTGCCTTAAACAGACTTTCTTATGAAGCATATGAAAAGGGAGAAGGGCAGTAAATGTCTGCAATTGGCAACTGTGACTTAGATTACTAAGTAACCCTCACAATTTCCGTGTATTAATTTTCATAAGACTGTATATTTAAAGGAAGCAGATTATTTCATGTTCCATGAACGCAGAATCTTTTATTCATCATAGCTGGGTTTTGTTTCTCTCTCTTTGTTACAGGGAGAGTACAAGCAAGCAAGGATATACTACGAACAAGCACTCATCTTGGACCCTGGTAACAGCATTTTGATTGAAAATATATCCAAGCTGAATCGAGCAGAGAGCAGAGTCAAGAAGAGCTAAGGAAACAGCACAACAAATTTTGATTTCCTCATTTGCAAGCTGATCATGTAGAGGCACAATCTGTTCTGTCAAGCACTGCAAGCAGAAACTTGGTGAAATTTTGTGCATTTGAATCCTGTGGAGTGCAGTAAACAGTTTGAAGCTGTTCTTTGTGTGCACCATCTACATTATTTTTCATAACATGGGTTTAGAATGTAGCCAATCAGAAATGCTGAAGTGAGTCACACTTGCCCTCTTTATTCTTTATTTTTTCTCGCTAATGCACAGGAGTGCATAGAGTGTGCAGCAAAAAAGTATAATTAACTGCTCTGCATATTATCCGATGGCAGATTACCAGTTGCTGCTCTGTACAGTTCATATAGCTATTTGCGTGCAAGAGCCCAAACAGTTGCTCTGATTCATACGGTCATCTGTAGGGCGGATGAAAGACTGGCCCCATTGTATTATAAAAGTACAAAACTATGCCACCTGATATCATAGCTCAAAGACATATTCTATAAAACAAATAATGCACAGGACTGTGTTTTCCAAGATGTTAGTACAGGTGCAGCACTCTCAGATATTCACAGTGCTGTGCATGTTGCACCAGTGTAAATACCCTCAAGTAGGCTACATCTCCACTAAAGCACTCTCCCCTGTGAATAATTCATATAATAATATGTATTCAAGTTTGTTGATGAGTGAGTATATTTGTTCTTCTACCCAGAATATAATTGTAAGGTCACATGAGTTGATATCATATATCAGAATTACAAGTTAGGGTTGCATGCTCATTGTTATTGAGGACAGGCATACCAGCATCTTTGTTAAATTTTCAATTACGTGTATTGTTTTTTAATTGGCCAAGTTGGATAGGGAAGCAGTTAGGTACTGCCTCTTGCATTTCATTCTGGCTGTGCTTCTTTTTGTGTGTGTTTGTGGTCAGAAATACAGTGTTCATGTTCTTTGAACAAAAAATAAAGTTGTAGGTCATACTCTTTGTACCTACTGAAGCTACTGTGATATAGCCTCAAATCATTTTTGATATGACATACACATGAAAATGTCAAAATTTCCCAGACCTCTAAAACAACAGAGAAATAATGCTTGATTTATGTCTCAACTTGTTAAGGGCTTACAGTCAAAACGATAATAAATAAATAAATAAAAGAATGAAAATAGATAGACTAATGAATTATTATACACATGAATATTAACAGTAGGTGATTCTGGTGTAATATCTAAATTCATGTCAGTGATATAAGGGATACAAATATCATGTTATGGGTGGATTAGCTAGCATGTACTGATTACTAATACACTGACAGTTCTCTTTTATTGTTGTAGCTATGAAACAGTTATCAAAGCATGAGCATTAGTTGGACCTCTCTGGACAAACTTATGAGCCCACCTAAAGTTTTCAACGATATTATGTTAATATTGTATTGTTTTCTGTAATTAGGGAATCTAGTTTTGCTATACTTTATGGGTTACATGTGTTCATTTTTCTGCCAAAGAAAATCTTGCCAAATTCATGTTTTGTATTTGGATTGTGGTGTGCTGCATGATCATGCAAGGTGATGGCAATATGTGAATTATTTTAAGCATTTTATATAAATGAATGTAATATATGTCTACCAGCATATAATGAATTTGATGATCTCATGTATGGTGACATGTTTTTGAGGGACAGGTACCTACTCTTTCATGTGCTTTGAAATTATTTTTGTTTTAGATCTTTGTGATTGCTAGATCAACATTTTACTTTTGTGAAGATCAGGAGATATGAATGTAGACGGTACTGAGGATCGGCATATTCATATATCTGTACCTATATATCTATATATAGATATATGTGTATGTGTATATATATATATATATATATATATATATATATATATATATATATATATATATATATATGTATATATATATATATATACAATGTATGTTGTCTATATGTATATATATATACAATGGTGTATATATATAATGTATGTCATCTTCTTCTTCATGTCATGTTGCATACACATATGCTGGTGTGGTCTGCAAAAGAGTTCTCTATTGTCCGGCTGCCATTCTAGTAGCCCCAACTACAAGTATGTTTGTTCCTGTGCACTTCTTGATGTCATCACATGTACATGAACATAATTATATGCCATGAAAGTGCAGAGATTGCAAACAGCTACAAAACAATTCATTATACATGTACTCTGTACTCTATTATGCTGTCTCATTGTATTCCATCATTTCAAATACTTGTTACTATGACAGCAGTTAGTTGAGCTAGCTTTGCCAGTTATAGTGTTACACAAGGCATTCATCTTCATATTTCTGCATTTGATGAGCCAAAATAGTGGTGACAGCTGATTGTTACTATAGCTGTCTCTGGATTTTGTGCTGTGTTTGATGTAATATGGGAGATGTCTTGTGCCTGTGTCATATTCTACTGTCACCCATTGTCTTGCAAAGTGAATAATACAAGAAAAGACAAATACAGATTTGATTAATGCATGTAGAGAAATTCAGAGAAAATCCTTTATTAAAAGATGAAAAATGTAAAGGAAACAAGGTTTTCTTTCATTACTCAAAAGAACAAATTACGTTGTATCTACCCTTTTGAAGATAAACATTGACGTAATATCTGTGATCTGATCAAACTCTTAATACATTGTATCTGTCTCTGAGGTAAAATATCTACTATGCAAAAATTGAATGTGTATTGTCGGCTGACCATTTTATTCAAACTTTTGTATCCTATTTACTTTTGGATACTGTAGTCATAAGCTGTTTGTGTTCCAAAATGAGATACTACCATTACCTGTGTGTATATTGGTTGTAAAGCCTACATTCTATGTCTCTTTGCAGCTCAGCATCATGGCAAGTTTTTCTTCTCAAAAATACTATATACTGTACCTTGAAAGAGTCTGTTTCTGCTGCTAGATTTTCTATTTATTCCTGTGGTGTCTATTTATCCAGCTGGATTTAATTAAGTTAGTGTTATTTTACTGTATTCTGTTTCCTTTTGTGTAGAAAGTGTCAACTGCCCCACTAACTGGACCTCTGTCTTACCTATTTGCCTCAGTGTATTCCACATACGGTAGTACCAAACATAAAGTTCTGTCAAAGACCAATTTGAGAAATTTTGCCAGAAGTAGACCATTGCTTCACATCATATCAAGACTATGTATTATAAGAGATTGTAGAGAAAACTGGAGGATTTACCTTATGAAGACTTTCAGGTGATCCCTTCCTTTTCTGATGCTTTTGTGTTTGAAACATCAAGAGGGGTCTAGATCTAGAGTGCTCATAACTTTGTTGCACGTGTGGTCATCTTCACAGAGAATTGATATATTTTCAAACCATGTCATGCATGAAATCAAAATTTAGTCTGTGTCGTATCATATGCTATCTATACATGTATACACTAGATCAGTCGAGAGTGAATCACCATCAAGTGTAATAATTGCCTTACAGGAAATCATTGCTACTGTTCACTTGTCGAATCAGTTGTAATAAAGTGAAACTACAAATTATAGTGTTCATTTCAAAAAGAGCAAGGAAAAAAATAGGGAGGCTTGTTGTTGTTCAGCTTGGATGTTCTTCATGTATGAACGTAGTGTTCATTTTCATGTAGTACATGTATTTGACACACAAATTTTTTCCTGTATGTAATGTCATGTATTATACTTTCAATACTGATATTTCAACAAGCAGGTAATAAGAAAAAAAAAAACATCATTGAAATTTAATTTCCTTTTTCCCTCCTCCCCTTTCTAGTACATTACATGTATTCCCTCACAATGATTTGGAGAAATCTTGTTGCTATGCAAAAAGCTATAATGTGGGAAATTTTATTCACCTTTTTGTGAGGCATCAGTGGAATAATCATTAATAAGTATATCTAACAAGATGTTTTTACTATTTAATGGAAAATTATAAGATTTATAAATAATGTATATGTGCATATAGGTATCTTTCTAATTAGATTGTGCAATATCACGATGTGCCCATTTAAAACTTGATGTTGGGGCATTTTCTTTCTTTTCCACACTTCGACAATGGGGAATTCAGTGCTAACATATTGGGAAAATATGGTTTGAATTCTGTATTTGCCATGGAATGACGGTAGCTTTTGTCGTGTTGTGTAAGTGAATGTAATCATTGCACCAAGACGTTCCAAGGTTTAAAGACCAAAGTCACGCTCTAGATACATAATAAAATATTCTTGTTGAAAAATACCAATGCGTCATATTATGTTGTACAGCATAATGGGTCCTAGCAGTTTACAGTGAAGGCAGTTCACCCCCAAATATATTTGGATATAAGCAAAACAAACGTGCAAGACATAGACATGGGGGAAAACCCTCATATGAGAGTATAACAAGAGGTTTTATTTGCTGTCTTGCACTAACTGACTTTCTAACATGCATTCTACAACCTGTGATGGATTTTCACCACACTTGGCAGGTAACATCCCCAGGTTGATACATGTAGGATTTCAGTTTGTTCTAATGGGCACCATGACCTCCCACTACCCAGTCCCATAATTAAGGAATCTTTAACACATTTTTTTTTTCTAGAACCAGAAGTTACTAAGACAAGTTGTTTTTCTTTACTCCAGCAGAAGATTTGTTGCGTATATATACATGGTTTACATTAATATATATATATATATATATATATATATATATATATATATATATATATATATATATATATATAAATGGTTTATATTTCATGGTACACAATTATGTCACAAATCAAATTACATCATCTCAAAATCATCATGCTTCAAAAATAAAGCAAAACATCTAAATTGTCATTAACACAAGAATTATACAAATTATTGCTTTTGTTTTGTTTTCTCTTTATTTTTTACTAACCTGCAACTATTCTTGGTAAAACATGCTCTGTCTGTTTTATATTAATATGTAGGACCAAATTTCTAGTCTTTGACGATGACATTTTTTTTCACTGCATGTTTTTTTTTTTTAAACAACTGTATTTTTCGACTGTCCGTGTAGGCTAATATTCCGATCAGCAATCAGTTTGTGAAGAGTAAAAAAAACTATAGGTAAAGACAAAATGCATTTATTTTTGCAATATATTTTAAGCAGGTGTGTGATATCAAAATAAAAAATCTGTATTACGTTCTACATTTCTCATAAGATTTCTTTCGGATATTCAAACAGGACTTTCCTTTTGTGGGGGGACTAATTTTGGACCAATTTTTCACTTTTTCACCTTTTCCTTGAGAATGCATTG